>NW_020837985.1:16686326-16801053 GCF_003676395.1 Aethalodelphis obliquidens | reverse complement strand
CCCCGCGCAGTCGCGCGGGGCGCCCGGGCCGGGGGGCGGCGGCCGCGGCGCGGGGCCGGGCCGGCCGGGAGTCCCGCGGGGTACATGGTTGCTGCTGCGGCTGCGGCGGCAGCGGCAGCGGGGGCGCGGGAACCGGGGCCATACGCCCGCCCGGCCGGCCGCGCTGGGCGGGCGCTGGGGGCGGGACCGGCCGGGCCCTCCCCTTTGTCTCGCCCGCTCGGCGCGCGCAGGCGCGTTGGCCCCGCGCGGCCCCACCCCGCGCTGCACGTCACCCGGCACGTGCCGGCCGGTCTGCTCCGCCCGGGCCCGCCGAGTCCACCGGAGCTGCAGCGGAGGGGGGCGGGAGCCGGCGGCGCTGTGCCCGGCGGGTTGCTCCAGCTCCTCCGGGAAAGGGCGAGCCTCGCGGGGGTCTCCCACTGTCTTCTGTCCACCCGCGGGGAAAGTCGCGCGGAAGGCCCAGGCAGCGCAGCGGGCCGTGCGCGCGGGCCGCGTCCCCCGCGTCCCGGCGCGTGGTAGAGCCCGCTGCTTCACTTCCCGTGCGCGGCCAGCGCGGCCCTCCCTTTTCTTTGCCGTCGCGCGCCGCCGATCCCTCAACGTTGGTCGCCGCGTCCTTGGCTGGCGTGTGAGTACCTAGGGTTGCGCCGCCAGGCCCTGGGGCCCGGGGAAGGGACGGCCCGCGCTGCGCCGGCAGGGACTTGGTTGGAGAGCCGCCGGCAGGCCGGCGCCGGGGCGCGGGGCCGGATGCGGGCTCGCGGCCGCGCAGAGGGGCGGAGCCCGCGGGCCACGTGCCGGCCGGACCCCTGCGGCTGCCCCGGCGGGAGGGCGGCTGCGGGAATGTCGGGGCCGCGCTGGTCTCCGCCCCGGTGGGTGACAAGGATGTTTGCCCACCTGTGACCCGGGCCTGTAGTCCCCCCGTTTCTTTGTCGACGTTTGTGGAGCACCTCCTTCATGTCGGCTCTGGGCTTGAGGGACAGGCACGGACCCAGTCTTCGTGGAACCTGGAGAGCTCATGAACTCGGGGAAGAATAAGGATGTGATTGCTGGGTGACTGAAATACAGCGTTCTCTGAGAGGGATGGAGGGTCTGGATTTGGATAAGGTGATCCGGGCAGGAGGCGATGTCGAAGCCACTCTCTGAAGGGGAGGAGGATACCTTCCTGAAAAGTGGGCACTTTCAGTGGAACGAAGAAGGGAAAGCCTTGTCCTGGAGCCAGGGGGGTGGCATGGGGCGGGGACCAGCACGACAGGGTTTTCAGAGTGAAGGGCCACCCTGGAGCAAGAGAGCTGTTTGTGTGGCTGGACTTTGGGGTGGTCCCTGCTTGTCGCGAGAGCAGATTGACTCTGGCAAGTAACTGGTGAGGGAGTAGGTCTGGCCTGGGTCGGGGAAGGACCCGGTGTTGCCTCAGAAGCAGCTCTGACACCCCTAGCTCCTAGGGAGACCTCAACCATAAGTGGGTTGAGCCCCACCGCCGTGCTTAGCTCCAGACGTAGGGGTTCCCTGAGAAAACTTGGCACAGACTCCGAGGAGCAGGTGCCCTGTGCCGCCTCTGCGGGGCAGTCGGGCCTGGGCCCTGTGCCAGTGCCGAGGTGCCCTGCAGCTCTCCATCTCCTCACCTTGGAGCGCGGCTGCTGTGCCTTCCCCTAGAGGAGCCTGGGGGGCAAACACGCTTGACCAGTGTTTTTGTGGATGAAGGTTTCTTGAAGGTGATCCTAAGTAGGCGGCCACAAAGAACGTCCCCGGTGCGTCGCGCTCTGGTGTCAGCTTTTCAAGGGCTGCAGGCAGGAAATGCCGGCACGAGCCCTGGCCCTGTGGCCCTGTTTGAAGATGGCACGTGTGACTTTGAAGTGGGGGGCAGTGTGACATTTGTGTGAAGGACAGGCGTCAGAATGAGACACGGAGTCCCAGATTCTCTCCTCGCCGACCCGGAGCCTCAGTTTACCCCACTCCCGTCTCCCAGCTGTGTGAGGTGTCAGGTGTACTCAGAATGGTTGAGGAGGCGCCTGCAGTGCTGGAGCCGCCCGAGGGAAGGGGGCGCAGGCACCTGGCGGTCAGGGTAGATAGACCAGGGCACCACAGACTGGGATAGAAATAGAACCGACGGCCATGGCATTGTAGCACAAATGTCACGCAGCTGGTTGGGCCTCAGGTGGGGTGACTTGGGCAGCTGCAGTGTGAGTGCTGAGTCTTGGGGTGCAGGGGCCCCCCTCCACGCCAGCAGGACAGGTTGGCACTTTTGAGTGGGGCCGGACTGTCCAGGAGTCAGAGGTGGGGAAGCTTCTGAGTAGGAACTGGGGGCTGTGGAGTTCGCCTCTAGAGAAAATCAGAGGGCAGCCCTCCGTGCAGTTGCCCCACTGCTGGCTCGTCCTCATCGGCTGAGGCGTGCTGAGTGCTCGCCGCGTCCTCTTGGACACAGCGCGCGTGGAAGCTCTGTTGTGCAGCACTGGTCCAGGTCGCGCCAGCCAGGGGCCCCATCTCCCCACACCGCACACCGATTCCCACTTCCTGTGGAAGGGGGGCAGAGAGCTGTGACCTCTGGGGGGATGACCTGGGAGCCCCTGCCTGTGTGTGACTGCGATGGGGTCACATGGGCACCTGGTTACCTGAGACCGTTTGGAGGGTGAGAACGAGGTGTGGAGGATGGAGCCGGGGGAGGGGGCAACCCTCACCCCTCCCAGAAACCTTCCCCGTTCACCCAGCCTCACGGGGACCTCCTGGCGGATTGGTGGGCACCGCTCTGCCAGGCCACGTCCTCACCTTCAGGAGCCTCCAGCCAGGAGTATCCTGGCCAGGGAGTGCTGCCAGTTTCCCTGTACTGGCACTGCAAGAACTGCCCTCCCAGCTGGGCAGAGGCTGAGAAGGACTCCGCAGCCCCCAGAGTCCCTCAGCACAGCCAGGAGTGCTGATTCGCACTGACGCTGGGCTGGGGGAGTTGCAGAGGAAGAGCTGCTCGCTGCCTTCGCCCCAGATCCTGGTGGCTGGGTGGGTCGTGATCCCTCCAGGGCCTCCCACGCCTCAGTGCCCTTTCTTATGGGAGTGGTCTTGACATGCTTTATGCCCCAGGGCTGGTCCTTAGTGGCAGGCGGCTTGCTCTTGGCCCTGCAGGTGAGGAGTACAGGGTGGGACCGCTTCCTCTGCGTCCTGGCTCTGCCCCCTGTGTGCTCCAGTGTTGCGGGGGGCGGGGGGTGGGGTGGAGGCCCGACTGCTCCTGTAGGACGCCCGGCCCCTAGCCGAGAGTTCTGTGCTTCCCTGGTGGCGTCCTCGCGGGAAAGTGTTCAGACTCAGAGTGGTTCTTCTACTGGGAGAGGTGGGCCCCTGCCTCTGACGTCGGGGGCTGTGCTGGCTGTCCTGGGGCCTCATCCTCCAGCAGCCCTGGGGGTGCTCTTGGCCCCATCCTGGCACTGGCTTTACCAGGCAGCCCTCAGCTGTCTGTGGTCGCCTCCCCAGGTGACAGCGTTCCTGTGTGGTGTCTCTGGGGAGTCCTCCTCCCGCCAGAGCCTTGCCACACGAAGCCCCTATGGTGGGTGTCTGCGGAGAGCCTGCCTGGGACCTCCGTGCACGCCTGCCTCCTGCCTGCTAGCCTCTCTGTTCGCCCCGCAGGACGCCTCGCGCACCCTGTCCTGGGGTGACTTGATGCTGGCGCGCTGGCCGCGGTGTCGGGGAGACGGGAGGCCAGGGGCCTGGGTGGCAGGGCTGACTGGGTCCTCAGCCCCTTGGTGGCACCTCTTGTGGATTCAGGGCCGGGTACCCCGTCTGTCCTCTCGTGCACCCTCCGGTGCCGGCCTGCGGGGACGGCACACCCTGCCCACCTGGCCTCTCGCCCCCATAGTGGCCCTGCTGAGGGAGAGGCCTGTCCGGCGCGGGCACTGGGGCTGGGTGGCCGCCAAGACCTTCAGCCAGGTCCTTGTCGTCCTACACCTGGTCCAGCGGTCTGGACCCAGTGGCGGTGCGGGGCTGGGGAGAGCCCTCCTAGCACTGATCCACGTGGGCAGCGGGGCACTCGAGGTGCTGGCTCACCTCCCCAGGTTGGCTCAGCTCAGCGAGGAGCTCAGATGGGGCCTCCCAGGGCTGCCTGGCTCCGGCTAACAGGAACCCCAGCATCTGCGCATTTCGAGTGATGAAGGAGCAGCGGCCGCCCCCTGGGATTTTGGTGGTGGGTCTTGGCTCCGGTGCTCGCCTTTGTTCCCCAGCAAACTCGCCTCCACGCCGCCTCACCGAGCAGCTTCTGAGAAGGCCCCCCAGCCTGCTCGGGCCGCCCTGTCTGACTGCCTCTAACTCTGCTGCTTTCTCTTCATGCTGTCCTAGGAGATCAAAGCGAAGTAAGTACTCGCCCGTCCCAGGCTCCTGTGTCCCCTTCACCCGAGCCAGGGGACCCCCAGCCCAGCCCTCACCACGCCCGGCGAGTCCTGACACCTCTGGGGCCAGGCTGCCGGCCTCGGTTTCCTTGTCTGGACCTGTTGGGTGTGGCCTCAGCACCTTCCTGGGCTGAGCCAGTTCCTGCCCCGGCAGTAGGGTGGGCACCTTCCACACCTCTGGGCAGGGCAGGGTGCCGCCGCCCCAGCCAGCCCCTGGTCTCAGGCCCTGTCCCTTGCTCACGGGCATCTTGAGAGGGGGCTTCCCCTCCCCCGAACTGTGACCCTTAGAGCTCTGAGCAGAGCCTGGTTTGATGTCAGGAGCCGAGGACAGCGTTTAGGCCACTAGGTTCACGTAGGGCTTCCGCACTGGGGGGTCAGCCTGGTGGGCAGGGCTGAAGGGGCCAGACCAGCCCTGACCCACACTGCGCTGCTTTGGTGAGGGTCCGCCAGAGAGGTCAGAGGGCAGACAAGCCCAGCCTGGTAGGCCTGCAGCCCTCGGTTACAGTGAGTGATGTCACAGTGCCCCGCCTCCTGGGCATGGGCTCCCGCCCCCCAGCACTGCCTCTGCAGTCAGCCTGGCCTTGGTAAGTGCTGCTGGCCCCGGGGAGGGAGGCTCGAGGGGGTGGCCAGGGACCTCTCTGAGCCTGGGCCTCCGCCCCTGCATCGGGTGCTGTGAGAGACCCCGGCGAGCCCCTCAGAGCACAAAGGGCAGTCTCCCTGAAGTCCCAGGTCGGTCGGGACTTGGCCCACACGTCCCGGGGTGATTGGAATTGGGTTTTGGTTTTGGTCGGGGGGCTGTAGACCCTGCGGTGAGTGGCAGGAAGGGTTTGCTGTCCCGGGGTGAAAGTCTGCCCCCTCGGGGGGCCTCCTCCCTGGGGTGAGGGCCCAGCAGGTCTGCCCTCGCTTAGGCTTCACCAGGTGACCTCGCAGCAGCAGGAGACACTGGGGCCATCCTGAGAGCAAGCTGCTTAGCCCCAGGCAGTCGGCCTGGTGCTTCTGCTTCTGGGCGGGCACAGGGTCCAGAGTAGGGTCTCAGGGGAGGAGTCCCTGTGCTAGTCAAGGCCGTCCTCTAGAACAGGCCAGCCAGGTGTGAGCTCGGGGACCCCTAGGTGCACCCTAAGAGCAGACTGGCCTCCAGGGCTTTCTGGGCTTGAGCTGCTTCTAGCCGGAGGCTGCGGTGGCCCAGGCCCCTTGGTTCTGCTGAATAGGGTCTGCTGTAGAATTCTGGGCTGCCCAGCAATGGGGCTAGCCTTTACGGGGCACCATGCCCGGGAGCAGAATGGGGGGCCCTGTGCCAGCGGCAGGGCCGAGGCCATCACCTCGAGGCTGTTTGCGCACGCCCTGTGGCCCAGCAGCCCTCAGTCTTGCACGGGGGCAGCAGGTGACGAGGGCTACTCTGAGCTCAGGCTTCTGGACAGAGGCTTATCCAGTAGCCACAGTGGCAGGTGTGCGGAGCCCCTTACACCAAAAGGCGCTGGAGTGCAGGGAGGATCTCGCGTCCTAGGACAGGACTCGGAGGTTCCCACATGGTTCCTTTAGTTTAGGTGCACCCACGGGTGTGAGTTGATTGTCTCCTGGTCAGGAGGCATCGGCCGCTGACCAAGGAACCTGATTCTTAACTGCCAGAGCCACTGCCTTCCTTCCCTTTTAGACACTCACTCCCTGGCATCTCCCCTGATGTGGCCTCGCAGGGGTGGGTGCTCCACCCTCTGTTCCCAGGTGCCCCTTAGCTAAGATCTTCTAGCTTCCCTTGGAACATGCACTGCTCAGGATGGCGGTGTGGCCGTGCAGGTGGGGGACTCAGTTCAGGCAGAATGTGCCAGGAGCGGGGCCGTCCTCTGAGACCACCAAGTGCATTTCTATAAAACAAGCCCGAGTGCCTCAGGGAGGTGGCCAGGCTTAGCAAAAACGCAGGACGTCCAGTTAAAGTTTCAGATGAACAGCGGCTAAGTTTTCAGAGTAAGTGAGTCTCTAATGTTTCACGGGACACACTTGTTCTAAAACTCATTTGCTGTTGACGTAAAAGTTGAATTAGCTGAGCGCGTCCTGTGTTTATTTGGCCGCTGTTCTTGGGGTTCACCGAAGAGGTTTCTGTAGCCAAACAGGTTTGGAAAGTGTTCTCTGGGCCCCCTTGGAGAGCCTGGGTGCGTGTTGGATGAGAAAAGGCAAGTTTTGCGGTTAGGAGGATACACACGTGCAACCACACCACGCATTACGTGCTCGTGCGTGTTTACTGCTTCCCCAGCTCCCCGTGCATGCTGCCCCGGGGCACCCCATCCGGGCGGCCGAGCAGGGAGGGGCGGGGGTGCCGTCTGCCCACGGCCCACGGTGTTGCAACTGCCCTTTGTGCTTGCTTTTTAACGCTGCGTGGAAGATGAGCGGGAAGGCCTCCTGTGCCCTGGAGACGGTCTGGGAAGACAAGCAGAAGTACGGGGAAGCCGAGCGGCGCTTCTACGAGCACGAGGCCATGAGAGCCGCCGCCCAGCAGCTCCCGGCCAAGGCACTGGCAGTGAACGGGCCGGGCCGGGAGGATGAGGCCGAGGAGGCGGGCGCCCCCAACGGCAGCGGCAGCAGCGAGCCCGGGAAGAGCCACAATGGGAAGAAGCCGTTGCAGAAGCCGAGGAAGCGCTCCCCGAGGGGCTGGCTCAGCCAGGGGGACCTGGCCCTCGTGGGCCTCTCAGCCGACCACGTCTGGCTGGACAAGCCGCTGTTCGACCAGGCGGAGAGCTCGTACCACCAGAGGCTGGCAGATGCGGCCGCCCAGGCAGCCCGCCCTCCCGCCCTGGCCCCTGGGGCCCTCTGCGCCCTCGGAAGCCAGGTGGCCTGCCACCACGTGACCTGGGGCGTCTGGGTCAACAAGTCTTCCTTTGACCAGGCTGAGCGGGCGTTCGTGGAGTGGTCTCAGGCCTTGCTGCTGGCTGCGGAGGGGAGCGGCGGGCAGGGGGCTCCCGACACGGGCCAGTGGGCGGCCGCCCCCGACCTGCACCTCATCCGCCAGCCCAGCCCGCCAGCCAACGGCCAGCCCCCACTGGGCAGCCTGCAGGCGCTGGTGCGGGAGGTGTGGCTGGAGAAGCCCCGCTACGACGCGGCCGAGAGGGTCTTCTACGAGGCCCTGTTTGACGGCCACCCCCCTGGGAAGGTGCGCTTGCAGGAGCGAACCGGTCAGGCTGAGGGCGCCCGGCGCGGCCGCAGAGACCGGCGGGGCCGCAACGCCGTGGGAAGCCGGCGGCTCGGGCCGCGGCGGGTGGACGGGGAGGCCTTCTCTGCCCTGCCCTACCGGTACTTCCTGCACAAGGATGCCGAGGCCCCCTGGCTCAGCAAGCCGGCCTACGACAGCGCAGAGTGCCGCCACCACGCCGCCGAGGCCCTGCGCATGGCCTGGCGCCTTGAAGCTCCGTCCCTGGTTCACCGACCCAGCGCCCGGTCTGGCCCTTCCATGTCCAGCCTGAGACCCAAGTAGGGAAAACGTGCCGGGCGGGTGCCGGGCTTCCCCGGGCCGGGCTGGGTGGCCGGCGTGCTCCCTTCCCTGCCCCCACCCCTGGCGGGGCTCCTCCCAAGACTCCTGGACCGGCTGAGTTGGCAGCTGGCTCGGGTCGGGCTGGAATAGCTATCTGCCCCTGGGGCATTGCAGCCTCTGGGGTCACCCCCACCAAGTTGGTGGAGGGAAGGGGTCCACGTGGGCCTGAATCTGTCTTGCGCAAGGTTTCCCCTTTGGCCAGGCAACTTCCAGCTTCTCCCCTGACTCATGGGACAGGGGAGCGATGAAGGCTCCCGGCCCCCAAGCCCCACTGGGCCGCTTGCCGACCCATCCTGCTGTCTCCCCCATCTCCTTGTCCAGAACCACCTGAGGTGAGGTGGGCGTCTCAGGTGCTCTAGCACGCGGCCGGTCCAGCGGCCTGAGTCTGGAAGACACCCACTGGATGAGGCCAACTTGCCTTCAGCCTGTGGACCCAGGGGTCTGGCCCCCAGAGCGGTTTATGCAGTGCCAGCTGGTCGCTGGAGGCCAGAGCCTGGCCATGGAAGGGATCCCTTAGCCCACTGGGCTCAGGCAGGAGGGCAGAGACCGTTGGACTCAGGGCAGACTGGGGGCCCCCCAGTGGGGAGAGGCCCTGGGCCGCAGGCCGGGCCAGAGGGGGCGTGGAGGGGCCTCCCTGGACCCCAGACTCCCGGCAGGAGCGCCTCGGCTCCTCGGTGGGGTTGGATGTGCTGCTTTGACGGGATCCTGGCCTTGGTGCGAGGGGCAGGGTGTGGGGCCCACCGCCGGGGGGAGGGGGACGTTCCCCATCAGGCAGTACGTGTGCGTGCGGGGTGGCGTGGAACTGAAACTGTTCAGTGATGCCTCTTCGAGCTGGGGTGGAGGAGAGTCACAGGGCTCAACCTCCCTTGTCACGGGGGTACACTTGGTGAGGTCCAGTGATGGCCTGGGATCCTCAGCAAAGAGAATTGGTGAGGTTGGGTCCTTTTCTGTTGCACTTGGTGAGGGACAGGGCGGTTCTGAGTCAGCAGACTTTGTCATCTGTGAGAATTCGGGCTCTGGGCCCAGGTCCGTGGCAGCTCCCCCGCCTTGCCGAGTAGTGGGAAAGCAGCAGACTGCAGACGTGCCAATACAGCGATTTGCAAAAACGGACAGTGGCGGGATCTGGCTCACAGGCCGGCGTTTGCCAGGCCCTGGTCCACAGCAGCAGTTCTCAAACTTGCTGGTCTTGTGATGCTAAGAGAGCTTTTGTTTTGTTTATTAATTTTTCCTATATTAGTAATTAAATGCAGAAGTACTTATTTGTTGAAAAATAATAACAAGCTTGTTACACGTTAATGACGTTTACGCAAGAAATAACTTTTCTGTAACAGAAAAGGTCAGTGAACTAAGTGGCCTTGTTTTACAATTTTGCGAGTCTTGTGTCTGGCTTAATAGGAGGCAGCTGGATTCTTAAACCTGCTTGTGCATTATCTGTTGGTGTATATTGTCCGACAAATCCAGCCTTGAACAGTTGTGTGATTGGAAAGGGGAGGACCTTGGGGACCCCCAGAGGTTCCTGGCCATGCTTTGAGAGCCACTGGTCTTGGGGACTGGCCTGGGGGCCACCCGCCTTAGCACTGAAGGAAGCCCACGTGGTGTGGGGGAGGGGCTCGCAGGCTTGCTGTGGTCCGTGCTGAGACCCTCTGGTGCTCTGCCCTGGGCCCTGGAGCCCTTGTTACCCAAGGACCGGGACGGCCTGCCCTGTAGCCTCGGGGTCCGGGCTGTTGGAAGGGGCGCTTGTGCAAGCCAGCCCTGGGGTCTGCGAGGAGGTGCCCCCTCCTCCCGGCCAGGCTGTCTTAGTCTCTCCTCCCCTCTCAACAGGAAAATGGCCACAAACTTTCTAGTGCACGAGAAGATCTGGTTTGACAAGTTCAAATATGACGATGCAGAAAGGAAATTCTACGAGCAGATGAACGGGCCCGTGGCCGGCTCCTCACGCCAGGTAGGGGCTGCTGCGCTTGGGGTCTCGGGGTGTCTGTGCCAGCACAGTGGGACACGCACGTTGGCCCAGGTGGCGCTGCTGCAGGTGCTGGGGTTGGTTCTTCGGAGGGCGGCTGGCCGGCTCCCGAGGAGCTGGAGCTGCTCTCGTGTCACATGTGGGCAGGGCGCTCACAGCGTCTCTAGGTGCCCATCAGGACCTGCGACACGTGGCCCGGCTGGGCTTGCAGGCCACGTGCGCCTCAGGCCCTGTCGTCAGGGCCACAGGACTCCATCCTCTTCCGTCCTCAGGCCCGTGAGCTTTTGTTTTGTGCAGGGCTTTCCTGCTCTCTCCACAGGAGGCTGCCTTTTTAATTTTTTTTTTTTTTTAAATGAAAGCGTTGTTCTTTCTGCACCATCTGCAGGAGAACGGCGCCAGCGTGATCCTCCGTGACATCGCGAGAGCCAGAGAAAACATCCAGAAGTCCCTGGCCGGGGTGAGTACCGCCCTCGTGGCAAACGGCGTGCCCGGCGCTTCCCCCGGTGCTGCTGATGACGTCGCCCCTTGGAGCAAAGTCAGGGTGCGGCGTGCAGCGCTGTGTTCCCACACGGCCAGAGGAGACGTCCTTCCTCTCGCTCCTTGCTGGGATTGCTGGCGGTCACCCGGGACTCCGCGCCTTGCCACGGCTGCTCCTGTGGTACCAGGCCTGAGGCCTTCTCCTTCCTGCTCGCTCCCTGCTCCGAGAGTGTGAGGGGCTGGCGCGTGCTGCGCTTCCTCCCTTCCCTCTTAGGCGTGGCCCTCCTCTGTGAGATGGGTTCACAGGGTGTGCCGAGTCCCAAGGCATAGAGTCACCACCATCTTGAATTTGAGGCCCAGGAGGGGCCCTGCAGCCCAGCTCGGGCTCAAGGTCCCACGTGAGATCAGGAGAGGGAAACGGTCATGTCCAGTGTGTCCCTGGCCTGGCCGGGGAGTGTGTCCCTCGGAGTGGCAGCCCTGCTGCTCCCCCTTCCTTCTCAGAGGATTGTCTGGGCTACAGAGTGGTGTCCCAGCCTCGAGGGCCAAGTGTCGGCGGAGCTGTGTTCCTTCTGGAGACTCCAGGAGAGAATCCATTTTCTTGCTTTCTCTACCTTTCAGAAAGCTGCCCACATCCCTCGGCCTATGGCTTCTAGCCAGCAGCGTCACGAGCTTTGACATCTATTTCTGTCACGTTTCTTTCTCTCTCCTGCTTCTCTCTCATGTGGACCTTTGCAATGACACTGGGCCCACCTGGGTCATCCAGGGTAACCTCCCCACGTCCAGATCCTCAACCTCGTCACATCTGCAAAGTCCCTTTGGCCACGTGAGGTCATCTTTTTACAGGGTTGGGGGCATATTTGGGAACTTTCTGCCTGCCACAGCTGGCTCGGATATACTGGCTCCTGGCCATCAGCTGGGCGGCCCTGGGTGGGTGTCCCCCAGGACGCGTTGCCACCACCGTCTGCCCAGCAGGCCCTGCTTCATAATTGGCCCCCACGTGCTCCTGCCTTGCCTTCTGCCCATTAGCCCCAAATCCCACCTGCCACCCTCTGCTTGCCAGAGCAAGTTCAGGCCAGGCAGCCGCGGGATCGAGGTGGCGCAAGGTCTTCGCACCCAGGCCGGGCACGTCGGGCTCCAGTGCTCAGAAGGCTGCAGCCGGGGGCTCAGCAGCTCTGGGGCTGCGGCCCTGGAGATTCTTAGGCTGTGAGAACTCTTCCCCCACCGGGCCTCAGGGCCCTGGCTGTTGGGGTCAGCTTTGGGGTCCCGGTCTTCAGGGAATTCACCTGAGCAGCTGTTAGGGCTTGGGGACTGGTCTGCCTAGGTTGCTGTAATGATGGAGCAGCACAGACCAGGTGACCGAAACACCAGAAATTTATCTTCTGATGATCAGGAGGTTCAAAGTCCAGGATCAGGGTGTGGGTGGGGTTGGTTTCTCTTTGGTAGATGGCTGTTTTCTTCCTGTGTTTTCTCTGTCCAAATTTTTTCACATGAGGACACCAGTCATTGGATTAGGGCCACCCTAATAATGTCATTGTGACTGATTACCAGTGTGAAGACCCCATTTTCAAATAATCTCCCACTCTGAGGCCCTGGCGGCAGGGGCTTCCACGTGAACTTCAGAGGAACATCATTCAGCTGCCGGCGGCCCCGGGAAGGGTGCTGTGGCCCAGCCCCATGCTTGGGTTTGGGTAGAGTGGGGCTCAGCAGACACTGGGGTTCCAGAGGTTCCTGGGGACTGCACGTGGTGCCAGGCACAGGGCTGGAGGCCGGGATGGAGGCTTCTGGATTCGGAACCTTGGTACGGCACCGCCCCCGAGGCCACCAGGTGGCTGCCTGCGGCCTGCTGTTGGGAGCTCAGACTGGACTGGGTAGCCTGGGCCTGCCTCACTGAGCGCCCTGGCTTCCTTCTCAGTCCGGGTGGGCAGGGTGGGCCCAGGGCCTAGACACCGTGGAGTGGCCTGGTGCTTTCTGGGCCGAGCGGTGGTGACCCCATGGCCCCTAACAGCCTAGTCTCTCCCCTGCCACTTTGTCTTGGCCTTGCAGCAGGTGGGGCCTTGCCCGCCCGGAGCCTGCAGCCTCGGGACCCGTCCACAGTTGGTCCTCACTTGGTGGTGGTGCCGGGCCTGTGTCGGGAGGTCCCCGGGGCCAGGCAGCAGGCACAGCAGGGCAAAGGCTTGAGGTTCCAGCCTGCCTTGAGCCACCGGGACCTGGTTCATTTGCTTAGCGGGCACAGATCAGCGGGGAGAGACGGCCTTGGGGAAGCCTGCTGAGAGGGGGTGGGGCCTGAGAGTGCAGGTTGGCGGGGGCTGGCGGGGCTTCGTGGGGAACAGCTGGTCCTGGATTTCATCCCTGTGCCACGGAAGCCGTGGGACCTTCTTGGTGGGAATGGTCCGGGAGCTGAGCCGTGGGAAGTAGGCTGGAGAGGAGGTCGCGTGCCGGTGGTGGTGGCTGGGACTCGGCGGGGTGGCCAGCTGTGGGCGGAGGGCTGCCACTTACTAGCCGGAGCAGGAGGTGGGGCGGACACTTGGGTTGGTCTGAGGAGGGCGGTGGCGTGCGCAGAGCCCATCTGGTCCTGGGGGCTGGTCAGTGCTCCTTCTGCAGCCATGCAGTGCCACTAGGCCAGCTCTGCTGGGAGTTCTGTGTAGTGGGAGCTGGTGGGTCTAGGAGACGGTGTCAGCTTAGCACTGCCCATGGGTCCCAGGGCAGGGAGCCAGGCATGTGTCAGCCTGTCCTCCCTGGAGACCTTCACCTTGGTAGTGCCCTGGGGGTGTGCAGACCAGGGGAGGAGGCCACCCCTGTGGCTTCCCTGTGGCTGCTTGGTGGGTGGGCCCCAGGCCTTTATCTTGACTGGACGTTGGAGGGGGCCAGCAGCCCTCTGGCAAGGGCAAGGTGCACTGAACGCCACCCTTGGAGCCACTGCAGTGGGGGGTAGGGGTGCTGAACGGCCTGCGTGCAGGCTCCTGGGGTGTAACTCGGGCCTGAGCTCCCTGGGCAGTGCCGCCTGGGTCAGATGACGGGGGCTCCCGGTCAGGGAGGAGCCAGAGGAGGCTGGTGGCCAGGCCAGGGTCCCTGGGTCACCCAGAGCTTTCAAAGGCAGGCAGGTGTGTGGCCCTGGCTGCTGCGGGGTGGCTGCCCCCAGTGCTGTCCCCTCCTGTGTCCAGCTCAAGGCTGTGTTGCCCGGTCCTCCCGAGCTGCTGGGCCTGGCTGCCCCTGGAGCTGAGTCCTTTGCTTCCTCCCACCCACCAGGCAGTGGCAGCCATGGCTCAGCTCTGCGCCGCCCCCACGTTAGGGCCACCCTGGGGTCCTGCTTCGTGTCACGTGCTGGGCTGAGGATGCCACTGTGGCCTCAGCTTGCAGGGCTTCCTCTCCCCTTGCCTGGGTGGAGCATGGCCAGCGGGCCCCGTGGGGCTTGATGGGCTTCTCATCCAGCTTAGGGCTCTGCTTCAGTATGGCTGTGAATGGGGGGGACCCCAAGGAGCAGGTTAGGGTATGAGCCCTTCCTCTCCCCCTGCCTTGCAGAGCTCAGGCCCCGGGGCCCCCAGCGGGCCCAGCGGAGACCACAGTGAGCTGGTCATCCGGATTGCCAGCCTGGAAGTGGAGAACCAGAGCCTGCGAGGGGGTGAGGCCCTGGGCCTGACGGGCGGGGGGCCCCACCCCAGCACTTGCTGCCTGACCAGCATCCCCTTTGCCCCCGCAGTGGTGCAGGATCTGCAGCAGGCTGTCTCCCAGCTGGAGGCCCGGCTGAGCGCGCTAGAGAAGAGCTCGCCCGCCCACCGGGCCACAGCTCCGCAGACCCAGGTGAGGGCCCTTCCCCGCCAGGGACCCACACCTGGCGCTGAGGAGCGGGAGGCCGCGGGCGGCCCCCATGTGGGCTGTGGCCCAGGCAGCGGTGGAGGGCTGGAGGCCTGGCGTCCTGGCTGCACGGGCCCCAGTCTCCCCTCCTGTGTGGCAGCACGTGTCTCCCATGCGCCAAGTGGAGCCCCCCGCCAGGAAGGTGGCCACCGCCACAGAGGACGACGAGGACGACGACATTGACCTGTTCGGCAGCGACGAGGAGGAGGACCGGGAGGCGGCCCGGCTGCGGGAGGAGAGGCTGCGGCAGTACGCTGAGAAGAAGGCCGCAAAGCCTGCCCTAGTGGCCAAGTCCTCCATCCTCCTGGACGTCAAGCCTGTGAGTGGCTCGCCTCTGACCCTCCCCTCGCGGTGCCCTGTGGTCCTGGAGGAATCAGCGCCGGGCAGGGCAGGAGTAGACTCAGACTGTGTTGACGGCGGGAGCGGGCTCTGACCCAGCCTTCCTCCCCTCTCCTCCCCAGTGGGATGACGAGACGGACATGGCCCAGCTGGAGGCCTGCGTGCGCTCCATCCAGCTGGATGGGCTGACCTGGGGGGGCTCCAAGCTGGTGCCCGTGGGCTACGGCATCCACAAGCTACAGATCCAGTGTGTGGTGGAGGACGACAAGGTGGGCACGGACCTCCTGGAAGAGGAGATCACCAAGTTCGAGGAGCATGTGAGTGAGGGGCCCACACAGGGTAGGGGCCTGGGGTGTCCAAATGAGCCTCTGGCCAGGCACATGGGCGCTTGGGCCTTTGGGAAACAGGGCCCCGTGTGACCACCAGCCTCCCTCTCCACAGGTGCAGAGCGTTGACATTGCTGCTTTCAACAAGATCTGAGCCCCGGCACTGGCCTGAGCGTGGGAAGCCTTGCAGCCAATAAAGACTGAGATTCCAGCCCTCTGGCTCCTGTCCTGGTTTGGGCCCTGCGGGGGGGCGCATTCAGTGAGCCGCACTCTGCCAGGCCCCCAGCCTCACACTGGGCGGGCATCTCACGCTCTGCTCCTGCGCCAGTGGCCACTGCCCTTCTCCCCATTCCGGGTCTCTCCACAGCCCTCCTGTGGCCTTGTGACCCACCCCTCTGCCCCTCCTGTTCCCCTGACTCACTCACGTCTCAGTTGCAAGTGGGACGTCCAGGTCTACCTCTAACAGTGTACATTGTTTCCCTCACTGTGGGAGGCGTCCCAGCCTTCTGCCGTCTCCATTCTGCTTCTTTGGCTGAGCCGTCCCCATGGGTAGAGAAGTGACAGTCCAGAACTATCTAGGGAAGAGGCCCCAGCGGCCGTCCTGGCCCTGCTGTTGTGACTACAGTCACGTGCCCCATCGGGGCTGGCCTGTTCAAAACCCTGCCGGGTAGCCGACCGTTTCTAGGAAGGAGGCTGGACTTCTTCCCTTAGCCCTGAGGCCCCTGCTGCCTGCTGGAGACCTGGGCCCTTGACAGATCCCATGACACACTGCCCTGTGGAATTGTGCCCACTGTCCTGCCTGGGCCCCCACCCCCCTCCCCAGTCTGGGCAGGACTTGTGTCACTAGTGGTTCTTGCCCTGGACCCAGCGTGGCTGGTGAGAAAGAGTGGGTTGTGGTTACTCTGGTCAGAGCTGGTGGCCTCAAAGGGCCCGCAGGAGTCATGTGGGGTTTAGCGTGTGAGACCCGAGAGCCTTCGGTGCCAGCTGGCGGTGGATGAGCCGCCCCCTCGTTCTGTCAGCACCGCGCTGCTACCCGAACAGCGTCGCGTGGGCCTTGCCCTGGTGTGGTGCCGGCCGCGAGCTGCCCTGCCCAGGCCTGGGGTGGCTTCTGGGCGGGCGAGGATGGAGTCCAGCTGGACGTGGAGTTCGAATTGCCCTCTTCCACCCTCTCCCCGCGCTCCCCGGACTTGGCCGCGCGGCCTGGGGCAGGACAGACCATGCTCCAAGGGGCCAGGGGGAGCTGGGCTGACCAGCGAGAGCACAAGTCCCCACCTCGAGCCACGGTCCGGCTGTCAGAGAGCGTCCGGAGGCCAGCGGCCCGCCCTGACGGTTCTGGTTGCCAGGAAAGGCAGTGGCTCCACGGTGTCCCAACCCGCTGGCGGGGCGGGCCCTGGCCAGCGCGGCGTCACGCGGGCGGGGCGGCCAGAGTCCGGGGCGCCAGGGCAGCGGCCAGAGTCCGATGGCGGCGGAGCAGGACCCCGAGGGGCGCGCGGCGGCGCGGCCGCTGCTCACCGACCTGTACCAGGCCACCATGGCGCTGGGCTACTGGCGCGCCGGCCGGGCGCAGGAGGCGGCCGAGTTCGAACTCTTCTTCCGCCGCTGCCCGTTCGGCGGAGCCTTCGCCCTGGCCGCGGGGCTGCGCGACTGCGTGCGTTTCGTGCGCGCCTTCCGCCTGACGGACGCAGGTAGCCGCCCCCCGGCCCCCCCCCCGGCAGCCCCCCGCCCCCGGCAGCCCCGGCGAGCCCTCGCCACCACGGCCTCTGTCGCCCCCAGACGTGCAGTTCCTGGCCTCGGTGCTGCCCCCAGACACAGACCCCGCGTTCTTCCAGCATCTTCGTGCCCTCGACTGCTCCGGGGTGACGGTGCGGGCCCTGCCCGAGGGCTCCCTCGCCTTCCCCAGCGTGAGTGCCGGGGGAGCGGGGCACGGGGGGTGGGCCAGAGCAGGGCCGGGTGGCGACGAGCTGACAGCCCGCCCCGCAGGTGCCGCTGCTGCAGGTGTCCGGGCCGCTCCTGGTGGTGCAGCTGCTGGAGACGCCGCTCCTCTGCCTGGTCAGCTACGCCAGGTGGGGCCCGGGGCGCCAGGTGGGGCCTGGGGCGGGACACCCGCCTCCCGCCCGGGGCCGGAAGCCTGGGCTCTCCGGGAAGGAGCGCTGACTTCCGGGCCCGGACCCGTGGGGCGTGGCCCCTGGGGGCGGAGCGCTGAGCCGGGGTCCTGGCAGGGGCCTCCGGCTCCCGCTGCTCGGGTCCTCGGGAGAGGCAGCGCTCTGGGTGGCTTCCCGGCCGTCACTGCGGGTCCCCTGCCCCCTTGCTCCCGCAGCCTCGTCGCCACGAACGCCGCGCGGCTTCGCCTGATCGCAGGGCCGGAGAAGCGGCTGCTGGAGCTGGGGCTTCGGCGGGCTCAGGGCCCCGACGGGGGTCTTACCGCCTCTACCTACAGCTACCTGGGCGGTGAGGGCCAGGAGACGGAGGCCTGGTTTGGGGGAGGAGGAGGCCAGCCCTGAGAATCCCCTTCAGTGCCTGAAGTCCCCCAACTTTGCCTGATGCCCTGACCCCAGGCTTCGATGGCAGCAGCAACATGCTCGCAGGACAGCTGCGGGGCGTGCCGGTGGCCGGGACCCTGGCGCACTCCTTCATCACCTCCTTTTCAGGCACCGAGGTGCCCCCTGACCCGGTCAGTACCCCTGTCCCCCCAGCTGGACTCCAGAGGGCAGACCCCCCAAGCCGAGCCCTTCCCAGGGAGCAGGAGAGGCCAGTCCCTGCTCTGTGCACAGGCAGATACCACGCCTGGCCCACCCAAGCCACGCCAGGCAGGTGGTCTCAGTGCGGCACTGGGAAGCTGGCAGGCAGGTGGCTCAGACTCTCTGCTGGGGTTGAACCAGTCCCCACCCTGCGCTCTGGGTCCTCCATCCTTCACCAACTCTTCTCCATAGATGTTGGCTCCAGCGGCTGGTCAGGGCCCCAGGGTGGACCTGGCCGCCTGCGTGGAGACGTGGCTGGAGCGTGTGTGTGGCCACCTGGGGCTGGGGGTGCAGGAGCCACACCGGGGTGAGCGGGCGGCCTTTGTGGCCTATGCCCTGGCCTTTCCCCGGGCCTTCCAGGGCCTGCTGGACACCTACAGTGTGCGGAGGTGAGGCCCGGGCATCCCCCAGGGTGGGCTCAGCAGAGCAGCAGCAGACCCCCTACTCCCATGTCCCCACCTGCAGGAGTGGTCTCCCCAACTTCCTGGCTGTAGCCCTGGCACTGGAGGAGCTGGGCTACCAGGCAGTGGGAGTCAGGCTGGACAGTGGCGACCTGCTTCAGCAGGCTCAGGAGACGCGTGGCGTCTTCCGAACAGTGGCGGCCCAGTGAGTCCCCCTGGGAGGGGCTTTGCCTTCTGAGAGATCCCCTCCGGTTCAGGAATATTGGGATGGGACAGAGGGAGGGAGGGACCGTGCCTCTCCCACCGTGAGGCTCTCTGATACGCTGCTACCTCAGTAGAGGTACTGCAGCCTTGGCAAAGAAGCTGGGGTGGGCTCGCTCAGGGGCCCATAGAGCCAGTGTGGCTGAGGGCAGATTATCAGGTGGCGGGGAGACGGCATGACTGGGTTGGGAGGGGGCCGGGTGAGTCAGGGGCGTCTGAGGGCTGCCCCCATCACAGGTTCCGGGTGCCCTGGCTGGAGTCCATCCCCATTGCTGTCAGCAACAACATTGATGAGCAGGAGCTGGCCAGGCTGTCCCAGAAGGTAGGCGGGGCAGGGGCAGCCCAGAGGGTGGCTCGGCGGGCCCTGGGCCTGCAGATGCTGGCCGAGCTCATTTCCCCTCCCCCCCAGGGCAGTGAGGTGAACGTCATCGGCATCGGTACTAGCGTGGTCACCTGCCCCCGCCAGCCTTCCCTGGGCTGTGTCTACAAGGTGGAGAGAGTCCGGGGCCCAGTGGGGATGGGCTGGGGATGGACCATGGGTCCGGGGAGAAGGGTCCAGCTAGCTCAGCACCCTGTCCCTGTAGCTGGTGTCCGTGGGAGGCCAGCCGCGGATGAAGCTGACCGAGGACCCCGAGAAGCAGACATTGCCTGGAAGCAAGGCTGCCTTCCGGCTCCTGGGCTCCGATGGTGAGGCCCCGCCCACCCTCCGCAGTTGAGCTCAAGGCCCCAGGCCCCGTGCATGCTTGGCGCCCTCACATGCGCACCCACGCAGGGGCTCTGCTGTTAGACGTGCTGCAGTTAGCAGAGGAGCCACCTCCCCAGGCTGGCCAGGAGCTCAGAGTCTGGCCTCGAGGGACCCAGGAGTCCTGTACCGTGAGGCCGGTGCACGTGGAGCCGCTGCTGCGACTCTGGGTCCAGCAGGGACAGGTGACCGCCCCTAGCCACCCACCCCCTTAGCCTGCACCTTCAACTCAAATCAAGCTCGGACACCTGACCTCGAGCCAGCCCCTTCCTCCCTCTTCCCCCCAGCTGTGTGAGCCCCTCCCATCTCTGGCCGAATCTAGAGCCTTCGCCCAGCAGTCCCTGAGCCGTCTGAGTCCTGCCCACAGGTGGCTCGAGCAGCCTGCGCTGTACCAGGTGGGTGTAGGGCCCACATCATCAACCCGCCCTGTGCCTTCTCTCCCCCCACGGCCACCCATGGTCCCCCCCTCTCCTCCCTGCAGGTGGCGCTGTCTGAGAAGCTCCGGGCCCTGGTGGACAGACTGAGTGCAGAGGTGCCCTCTGAGAATCCCCTGCTGGGAGCTGCCTGAAATGAACATGAGTCACTCACTATCCCCACAGCTTGTCATGTGTCATTTCTTCACCCAGCCTGCCACTCACTGGACCCCCAGGGCTTCCCAGGGTGGGCTGGAGTCAGGAATCAGCATGAGGGTTCATCCTCCCAGGGAAGACCCCAGCCCAGCCAGGGCAGGTAGGCAGCCCCGTGCTGAGGCCTGAGGTCGGCTAAGGCCGGTGGGGTGGGGGTCGGTATCTGAGGCCTGGGGAGCTGGACTGTAGGAGCAGATCCGGGCAGGACAGGGCAGGGCTGTGGGGAAAGGGAGGGGGCTTTGGTGCCCAACTAGGAGCTGGGGGGGTTGGTTACTGGAAGACCACTCCATGCTAGAGGCCCGAGGCGGGCTGGGGATCCAGCCCAGATGGGGGGGCTCCGGGATGCCCCCCGGGCGGGGCAGGCTCGGTGGACGCCTCAAGCTTCCCCAGCCAAGGAGAGGCCTGGGTGTCCCCTGCCACTGCTGCTGCCAGCTCTGTGGGACCCTGTACCCCTGGGCCCCACCCATGTGGCTCCCTGTCGGCCCTGGCATCTGTCACGGCACGGACTAGGCCTGGGCCTTGGGGACCCAGCTCCCGCCCCTGCAGTCCTGGGAAAGGAGAGGAGGGCTCGGGGCCTGCCTGCACTAGAGCTGGTGGAGGTGAGGGAGCAGGGACTGGCTCAGCTCTGGGCACCTGGCCAGGGTCCTGGGCTGGCCCTGCCCCTGTGCGAGCAGGCTCGTCGGGTCTCCACCGGCTTTGCCTCCGGAGGAGCCACTCAGGAGAGGTTGGAGGCCCTGCGGGACAGAGGGTGGGGCCTGGGCTTCTCCCACCTGGGCGGGGGACAGAAGCAGGCCAGGACGAGGGGGAGTGCCGACTGTCCAGGGTGCTTCCCGGAGCACTTCTGCCTGCCCAGGTATTTGGCCAGACCAGCTCTTCTGGCTCCCCTGGACCAGGCTGGGCAGTGGCCGCTGCGCTGCTGGGTGAGGGCGACAGCGGGGATTTGGGGCAGAGGCCCGGTCAGGCCAGCCCTGGGGAGCAGGAGGCTCGGAGAGAGACACAGACTCCGCCCGCCACCGCCACACACACATCAGGACACGCACCAGGCCCCAGGTACCCACAGGTCACCACTTCTGAGCTTTACACTTCCTCAGTGCCAGGACCCAGACACTCCCCCACCCACCCACCGTGATCCATCCAGTGATGTCAGTCACCTGCAAGGGCACCTGGGAGGCACAGGGCAGCTCCTCTTGCTTCCGGCTCCCCCCCAGGGCTGCTCCAAATCATCCCCATGCCCGGGATGTCCGGCCGGGTCAGGATGCAGAGAGGAGAGCCCAGCCCCCGGCCGCAAGCGCAGCCTGGACCTGACTGCTTCTTTAGGGCTGAATCAGGCGAGGCCTCAGCTCAGGGCTGGGCCCAGACTTCTAAAACGTGCTGGGGCCTCCTCAGAGCTGTCTACACCTGCCCAGGATTCCTTGCCCAGACGGGTCGGAAGTCAGGGTCAGGGACCGTTCCCCCCCCCCCTTGCAGATCCACTGTCTCCCAGGGACCTTGCCCTTTTCCCAGGTCCTGGTGGGCAGAGCCTAGGCTGGCCACTCACCAACAACAGTCTGGGCGGGAAGACCCTTCAAAAGCCCCTGCAGGCACCACACCTGGGGACACCCCCGTGTGGCTCCCCGACCTCCCGCCCCCACAGAGCATGCACACGCACGTGCACCCACACGCTGCCACGCCTGTCCCTGGGCCCGCCTGCCTGGGGCCTGCTTCTAGGTCAGGCCTGGGCACGGCTTCTGGGAGGACCAGTGCCAGGTGCTGCGGGCTGAGCCCGGCTGAGCAGCTCAGTGTGTGCGGCGGCCATGGCTGGGGGCGCGTGGGACTGGGCCCAGGGGGCTCCCGTGGGAGCCCTAACCCTGACGGCTCTGGCTGAGGGGATCCGGGCCAGCCAGGGGCAGCCCCCGGGACCCCCTTCCACCGGCCCTCAGCCCGAACCTGAGCTTGAACGCGGGGTAGAGCCTGGGCGGGCAGCCGCCATTTCCCCAGCTGGCAGTGAGCCCTTCTCCCAGTCTCCTACCCAGGAGCCAGTCCCTGAGGGACCCGGTCTTCATCTGGTGAGCAGGAGGGATGCCTGGGGGGTAAAGGGGGACGGAGCTGGGAAAAAACAGAAAGGCCACGGGGGTTTTGTCAAGAGCTGGGACGGGGTGGGGAGGAAGAGAGTGTGAGAGGCAAGGGGGTCTCATAGTCTCCCCTCGCCCCCACTCCCAGACTCCCCAGAGTTCCTTGGAAGAGGGGGCCCTCGCAGACCTGGCGTCGTACACGGGCTGCCTGTCTGGACGAGGCTGGCTTTGGGGAACGCAGGCGACAGCACTCACCCTGTCCTCAGCCCTGGAGGCCTGGGGGGAGTGGCTGGAGGACCAGGTTAGCCCCCGTCCCCTCCCTGCCCTTGGAGTCTCCCGCCTGGTCCCCTCCAGGGTTGGGGGCTAGAGGGAGCAGCCCCCTTCAGGCCGCAGCTGCTTGGTCAGGGTACTGAGGGTAACGTGCAGGGGTCACGGAGACTGGACCACTGACGTCCGCCCCTCCACGCCAGGTGCACGGCCTTGTGCGAGGGCCGCTGGCACAGGTGCCCAGCCTGGCAGAGTGGAGGCCCCAGCGGGCGGCCCTGCAGGTGCTGAGCACACTGGCCCTGGAGCACTGTCGGGCCGTGGTGTGTGCACTGCTGCCGCGCTCACTGTCCCCGGACCGGTAACCCGCCCCGCCCCGCCAGACGCCGCATCCCCCCCGCGGCCCGACGCAGCTTCCCTCCCCTTTCCGGCTTGTTGTGGAGACTGGCCCAGGGTGGGGTGGGTCACAGCGGGGCAGGGCCTTCCCTGCCTTCCGCTCCTGCCTCTCACCCACTGAGGGTCCTCAGGGCTGGCTTCCAGGCTTGGGGCCTGCCTTCTCTCTCCAGGCCTCTCCTGCAGCCCAGCCCGGCGGGGTGTGCTTCCGAGCAAGCCAGATGGCTGCTGCACCCCGGCGCCCATGGCTCTTTGGTGAGTCTGCCCCAGGAGAGCTACCTGTGGCTTTACTCTCCACGGTGATTGTTCGTGATGCCAGGCCTGTCTCACCGCTACTGGCCAAACAGGGTCTGCGTGGTCCCGCCGGGCAGTTGATCCTGCAGACTTGGCTCCGTTGTGGTCTCTGCACAGATGCCACTTATTTTGTTTCTCTGGGATTGCGGGGTTGATTACCTGCCCCTCCTCCTGCTGGAGTCCCAGTGGCCGCCTCCCTGACCTGGAGACGCCCCTCATCCCAGCGCCAGGCCCTGGCTCACACGCCCCGTGCCCCCAGGGCGGCAGCCGAGCTTTGGCGTGGCCTGAGCCAGAACCAGCGCGTGAATGGGCAGGTGCTGGTGCAGCTGCTGTGGGTGCTAAAGGGCTCGGCCAGATGCCAGCTGGAGGCACTGGTGGTAGGTGGCATTGCCAGGGACTCCCCTGGCCCTGGCCCAAGGGGACAGGAGAGTCTGGGCTCAGGGGTTTGGGGGCAGCAGGCTCTCACCTGAGTCACACCCATCCATAACGTCTCTCAAGCATAGAGGCTTTGTCCTCGCCCTGTCTGCAGCGTCTGAGCCTGAATGAGCCCCTTGTTCCATAGGCCACTCGTGCCCTTGGGGAGATGCTGGCTGTGTCAGGCTGCGTGGGTGCCACGCGGGGCTTCTACCCGCATCTTCTCCTTGTGCTGGTCACACAGCTACATGAGCTGGCCCGGGACCCATGCCCCACTGACATCCCCAAGGTTTGGGCCCCATCCCACCAAGGGCTACTGTACAGCCACGCCAGGTGAGGGGTGCACACCGGGGGGAGTGAGGGCTGGGCCAGTGCCCTCCTGGCCCTCACTGCCCATTCGTCTGCTGCCCCCCCCCCCCCAGCTGCACAGTGGAGGCCTTGAAGGCCCTGTTCACTGGGGATAGCTGCTGCATGGTGGTCACGTGCATGGAGCAGGCTGGACGCTGGAGAAGACTGGTGGGAGCCCACACCCACCTGGAGGGTGTCCTGCTGCTGGCCAGGTGCAGGGCAGGGGTGTGGGATAAGAGGCAGGGGCATGGGGGTTGTTGGGTAGAGGCTTCGTGAGGGGCGAGGCCGGACGCAGAGGGAGAGCTCCTATTTCCGCCTCATCACAGTGCCATGGTGGCGCACGCCGACCACCACCTGCGAGGCCTGTTCGCGGACTTGCTGCCCCAGCTGCGCAGCGCGGAAGACGCACAGCGCCTCACGGCTATGGCCTTCTTCAGCGGAGTGAGCCCGCTTCCAGGATGGGTGGTGAGGGGTGACCATGGACTTGGCCCCTAAGCGGCCGGGCCGGCACGGGAACGCGAGCGTGCTGACCCTGTGTCCCCCCGCCCAGCTGTTGCAGAGCCGGCCCACCACACGGCTTCTGCGGGAGGAGGTCATCCTGGACCGGCTCTGCGCTTGGCAGGGCGACCCCGAGCCCACCGTGCACTGGCTGGGCCTGCTGGGCCTCGGCCACCTGGCGCTGAACCGCAGGAAGGTGAGGGGCAGGACTGGGCGGGGTCTGGGCGGGGTCTGCGAGGGGTCTCCCACGAGTCCCCGTCCCTGCAGGTGCGTCACGTGTGCACGCTGCTGCCCGCGCTCCTGGGCGCCCTGGGCGAGGGTGGCGCGCGGCTCGTGGGCGCCGCACTGGGGACGCTGCGGAGGGTCCTGATGCGGCCGCGGGCACCGGTGCGGCTCCTGGGCGCGGAGCTGGGACCGCTCCTCCCACCGCTTGTGGAAGACGTGAGCCCGCCCCTCCGGCCCCGCCCCTCCCGCCGTCACCACCCCCTCCCCAGGCTCTCCCAGGGTTCCCCAACCAGGCCCCGCTCCTGGCCCCGAGATCACGCCCCCAGACGGCAGCCCTCCGGACACCCTCTCTCTGCTGGCTCCGCCCTGACCGCGCCCTGCTATGCAGGCCCGGGACTCGGTCCGCGCCTCGGCGGTCGGGCTCCTCGGGACGCTGGTGCGGCGCGGCTGGGGCGGGCTCCGGGACTCCGCGGCCCCCTGCGGAAGCTGGTGCTGCAGAGTCTCGTGCCGCTGCTGTTGCGACTGTATGACCCCAGCCGGGACACCAATGAGGTCAGTCCCCCCAAGACTGTCCCAGGGCTGTCTC
Organism: Aethalodelphis obliquidens; assembly: GCF_003676395.1. Lineage (NCBI taxonomy): Eukaryota > Metazoa > Chordata > Mammalia > Artiodactyla > Delphinidae > Aethalodelphis > Aethalodelphis obliquidens. The sequence continues at coordinate 16,776,392 of NW_020837985.1, read as the reverse complement.
CATCCAGCCCCACCCATTCCCACGACAGCTGCCTCTCCAAAGATTACAGGTCGGGGACTTCTCCCAGGACCTCAGGTGCAGGTGACATGCGCAGCCAGGTTCCTGGTCTTTCCTGGGCCGCCTGCGCCTCCACCCCTCATCCTGGCCACCTCCCCCCTCCCAGGCCATTTCTTGCCACTTTCTGGACTCCTAACCTTGCTGCCTTCCCCTGTTCCAGAGCTCAGAGTGGACCCTGACCCTCTGTGACCAGGCCCTGCGCTGGGGCCTACTGGAGGAGATGATCACCGTGGCCCACTGCAACAGCCCTGAGGCCCTAAGCTGCATCTGCCACCGCCTGGTCAGTTGGGGGAGGACAGTGACAATGATGGGGTATATGGTCAGCTGCCCGCTTGGTCCAATGTACACCAGGGCCACTCCCGCCAAACTGAGCCTTCCCACCCTTGCAGTCAAGGTGGTGGCAGGTCTAAAGCCTCAGGTCCTGATGCCATGTCCCGGGGGATCCCCAGGGCCCTCAGCCCCTGGACTCACCTCTGCGGCCTCCTTCCCATGCAGAATTGGCCCTCCTGTCCTGCTATGAGCCCTTCTGTCCCCGGGTTTAGGGGTACCCGAGTCACGTGCCCCGCTTCCTGAGCCAGACCCAGGGCTACCTGCGGAACCCACAGGACTCCCTGCGCTGGGCAGCTGTGGTGCTCGTGGGTAAGGCAGTCCTGGTGTCACACTGTCCCTTGCACCTAGGGCTCTGGGAGCTGGGCCAGCCCCTCCCTGCTGTGGGCAGGGGGCCAGCACTCAGGGTTTGCTTTGGTCCAGGCTTCCTGGTCCATCACTCAAGCCCCCGCCGCATCAACCAGGACCTGCTAGACAATCTGTTCCAGGGTGAGGACCCGACTCACCGGGGCATGGGGTTCCAGAAAGGTGGTGGGCGCTAGGGCGGAGCGGATGGGAATGGGTGGATGGAGAGCTGGGGCCCTGGGGCCCTCCCGCGCCATGAACTGCCCTGTCCCCCACAGACCTGGGGCAGCTGCAGAGTGACCCTGAGCCCACTGTGGTGGCAGCGGCACAAGCGTCCACCCAGCAGGTGGTGCTGCGGGCTCAGGCGCAGCACCCTCCCTGCCGTGGGTGCCTCCTGCGCCTTCCCTGCCTGGGCCGGCGCCACGCCCACCCTGCCCGGCCCCCACCAGTCTACAGAGACAGCCCGTTCCAGCACCACCGGAGCCCTGCTGGCCCCTGGGGCTGCTTAGGACCAGGCTGAGCCCGACTGGCCCGCCCCCCACCGCTCTGCGGCCAGTCTTGGCAGGGGCACATCTGCAGAAGAGGCCCCCCCTTGAGGGGCACCCTGGGCTCGGTGCTGGGCACCAATGCCTGCCCCCCGGAGCCACGCAAGGCCTGTTGCACACAAAGACCCCTCTCCGGGAGCTCACCCCCCCAGACAGCCCTACGACCTAGAGGGGGCACGCACCTTCTGACGGAGCACCATTTCGCCCTCAGCCTCTTGCCTCGTACACCCCTGAGTCCATCTGTCCCCCCTCAGCCCCCTGCCTGGATGACACCTGACCTCCCGGGCCGAGGCCTGGTGGGGGCCACTGTGAAGCTGACACAGCCCTGGGAGCCGGCGCCGTGATAGGCCGCCCTCTGCCTGGGCCCTCCCGGCCGCCCCAGCAGCCCATCACTCCTCGTCACGTGCTCCACTCCTGGCTGGCCATGTCCTGGCCTGAGGTTCTGAGGTTCCTGGCCAAGAAGCACTGATCTGTCCTCCTGTCCACACCCGCTGCCCCACAGCCTGGCCCCGTTCCTGCCCCTCCCCCGCACTTACCGTGTCAGACCCCACCTGGGCCTTCTCCGGAAGCTGTCCCCGACCTCCCCACTGGACAGCACGGACCCGAGATGACACCTGCGGGCTCAGGTGTGGGCTGCCAGCATTCGCACCCCACTAGGCTGAGCTGTCGCGCCGGCACCCCAGCACCCTGCTCAGGGGTGAATGGAGGCGTGACTGGACACGTGGGGAAGAGGGCCCTCAGGACGGCTCCGAGGCCGTGACCCAATCCATCCAGACCCTGGACGGGCGGCTTCCTCCACCTGGAGTGCCCACCTTGAGGTGTCCTCTTGCCCTTTCAGGGCCCCCCCAATGCTGCCTCCTCCTCAGAGGAGGCCTCAACTCACACAGCCTCTTGGAGGCTGGGGTCCTGCCCATCCCTGTGGAAAGCGTTTAAAATAAACACACGGATCCTAGGGGTTCAGCGTCTGTCTGGGGCCTGGGTCTGGGCCAAGGCTGGGTTCTGATGCGCTGGGCCTGGTCCGAGATCGGGCTGGGGCTGAGATTACAAGGAAGACAGCACGTAGCCAGGAGTTCGGGTCGGCTCCGGGGTGGGCGGAAGGCCAGGCAGGTTCCACCCTGAGCTGAGAAGCTGTGCTTTGGGCCTACGCATGCCGAGCCAATGGGGCCGGGGCTCAGCAGGAAGGGGTTGGGGTCTCCTCGTAGGTCATTCCCAGGGCAGGGGAGGCTCGGGCCGAGGGCACTGGTCTGTGTGAAGCCAGGGGCATGGTTTGGGGTATTGGTTCGGCTTCTCCAAAGCAGATGCCCAAACTGGATTAAGCTACAAGAAATATATCGGGGTACACGCTGGAGAGGCCAGGAGGCTGTCAGACGCCCGTAAAGGAGAGGAGGACGGAAGGAAGGGAGGTTGGTGGGAATGTCCTCAGGGGGTTCTTCAGCCTGTCACCCATCAAGGAGGCTCCAGCTCCCAGGCCTGGGGGTCCCTCCTCAGCTTCCATGGCTGCAGGTGGGGCCCACGAGGAGCACCCTCACAGCCGCCCGACTTGGTCTGGGTCTGGGCCTGGGCTCAGCAGGAGCCTGGCGGACTTCAGTGGCAGCCCCCATGGGCAGAAGCAAGCCTGGCCCCCACTGCTTGCAGCCGAGGAGCCAGAAGCTGGGTGAGCATTGGATGCCCATTTCCCCCACCAGGCACACGCTTGTCCCACTGCAGAGCACAGCTGGGCAGGCTAGTGGCAACCCCCAGTGACGCCCACTGGAAAGGAGAGCCCAGCCTCAGATGAGGGCTCGGGCAGGCAGCACCCCCCCTCTTCTCGCGACGCCTCCGTGATGCCTGGGCTTCTTAGGCCTGGGAGCCCGTACTCCTCCCTGTAGCAGGCCAGTTGGAGTGCAGGCTTCTCTTGGATGATCAGTCTTGTGTGCAAGACTGCCTTGCCGTGGTCCCCTGCCCCATCGCTGGAAGCCCTGCTAGACTCCCTGCTTGCCAGATGTTGGGTTCACTCAGAGCCTGTTGCTTTGTCCTGGGAGTGTAACCCTTCTCGGGGATTTCTCTGCTGGGATCCTCAGGGAGGCTCCAGGTGGATCAGTGCTGCCGTAGCCCTGCTCCCAGGCGAGCATCGCTGGTTGAGTGTCCAGGCTGTCCAGGCTCTTCCAGTCCCGTCCCCCTTGGTTTTGCCTTTCAAGTCCCCCTAATGCGGTTCCCAAAGGAGGGGCGTGGGCCCTGGTGAACACAAACAGGCTTGAGAGGTGTCCAGCTTCTCCTCTCCCTGTGTGAGGGGTAGATCTCTAGGGGTTTCTGTTTGCTTTTTTTAAACATTGATTTATTGATTTAGGCTGCCCCAGGTCTTAGTCCGGCGCTCGTGATCTTTGTCGCGGCACGTAGGACCTTTCAGCTGCGGCACGCACGCAGGATCTGGTTTCCCGACCAGGGATCGAACCCGGGCCCCCTGCATTGGGAGCACAGAGTCTTACCCACTGGGCCACCAGGGAGGTCCCTTCTAGCAGTTTCTGTACCAGGATCTGGGATGTTTGGGGAACCCTCTGGGTTTGTTTTTTTTTTTTAATTATAAATTTATTTATTTTTGGCTGCATTGGGTCTTCGTTGCAGTGCGCGGGCTTCTCATGTGGTGGCTTCTCTTTGTGGTGGAGCACGGGCTCTAGGCACGTGGGCTTCAGTAGTTGTGGCACGCGGGCTCAGTAGTTGTGGCTCGCGGGCTCTAGAGCGCAGGCTCGGTAGTTGTGGCGCACAGGTTTCGTTGCTCCGCGGCATGTGGGATCTTCCCAGACCAGGGCTCGAACCCGCGTCGCCTGCATTGGCAGGCGGATTCTTAACCACTGTGCCACCAGGGAAGACCCAAACACTCTGTTTTAATATTAATTTTACTGTTGGCCTCAATCATGAGTTTTCTCGGGGGTTAATGTCCCAACCACGGCAGGGCCGATCATCCCTTCTCTTTAGCCAGTCCTGAGGCTGCAGGGCAGTGTGAGCCTGACAGGAGGGGAGCGCGGCTTCCCCCGCCTTCCGCCAAGCGGAGGATGGCAGACTGGCTCCCACGGGGAGAGGCGAATTTCTCCTGGCTGTTCAAGCTCCAAGATGAGAATAAGTCCTTGGCTGAATCAGTTACTATCTCTCCTTGCACGTGGGGCCGTTCCACCCCCGCCCCCACGCCCCAGGGAGGCTCAGGCACCCTGGTCCAGGGAGGCTCTGAGCCCTGCCGAAGGCCCAGGGACTGCGACTCAGGGGCCCAGAGCCCTCCTCTCGGGAGACTCTTACCTTTGAGCGAATTAATTTGGATGAGACATACCCCAAAGACCAGTTGCTCTGGTTCGGGTCACTTCCCTGGGGCCCCAGTGCAGCCCCAGGAGGGCAAATCTGTGTGCCTGTCCGTACACCTTTTCTCTGTCCTCTCTGCGCCCCGGAGGGCAAGGACAGCCCCCGCTCCCTGCATCAGTACGTTCTCAAGTTCCCTGAGGCAGACAGAGAACCATCTTGAGGGCTGGAATCGCCCCGTCCCGTTCTTTCCAGGCCAGCCGGCTGGGGGAGGGCGCCAGGAGCCCGGCCACGTGGCTGCTCACTCTGGAGCGATCCGGTGCAGCACAGGGAACGCCCCCTCAGCCCCACGGGAGAGATGCCTGCTCTCAGCCCCCAGGTCCCTCCCCATATGAGGCCCCATCCCCGTCGCTGCCCGACCCCTGACACAGGGCCCCTTGAAAGCTCAGTGAGCATTTTCCCTTCGTTCATCACATTTATTGTCTTTCCTCAACTCCCAGGCCTTGTGGGGAGCTGCCCACATGGCTGGGTGTGGCTCCTGGCAGCTGGGTGGGCATGAGCTCTGCCCCGACTAGAGAGCTGCCCTGCGGGCAGGCTGCAGGCTAGCAGAGCCGGCTCAGCCTGAACAGCAGTGCGAGGCAGGCGTAAAGCGCATTCGCACAGCCCTGGGCCTCCGGTTTCCAGCACACCTGGGGGGCGCCCACCTGTGGCTCAAGGCCACACTCCTCCAGCAGGACCCAGGTGGGTGCCTCTGAGCCCCAGCTGCTCCCCAGGAGCTCGTGCGGCAGGGACACGGCCCTGTGCTCCTGCCATGGGGTGCTCTGCTCCAAAAGGCTCTCCACCTGGCAGAACAGGGTGGGAGGTTGTCAGAGGGGCCCCCAGGATTCTGGCACCATCCACACCACCCCAGCCCAGATGCACTGGGTCCGCACCTCCGGCACAGCCCCTCCCCTACAAGCTGGGCCCACTCACCAGTTTGAACGCCCCTGACAGGGCCCCCATCTCCAGCACCTCAGCCAGCAGCACGTGCTGGGTTGCACTCAGCACTGGGGAGAGACCTTGGGTGAGAGGGGTTCTGGAAGGCCAGCTAGGGAAGCCCACATTCCTGCTCCCTGCCTGTCCCACCCCCGGAGCCCCTCACCAGCTAGAGCTTGCAGCAGGTAGAAGACGGGGCCGGCAAGTCTCTTTTCCAGCCTTCTGGAGGAGAACACCAGGCACTCGAGGACAGCACCCACCGGACCATCCCGAGACTCCAAAAGCCCGCCACGCAGGCCGTGCTCCAGCTGGGGGTGAGGGCGTGGGGCGGGTGGGTGAGCGCGGGGGCGGGGCGCAGGCACCAGCTCTGCCCGCCCCACCCCGCCCCAGCTCGCCCCCCACCCACCCACCACCCCTGCACGCCCCCCACGCCCCACCCAGCTCTCTCACCGACTCATCCAGGGCTTGCAGGGCGGCCTCGTCCCGCAGCACCTGCCCGAGGGCCCCCAGCAGCTGCCGACAAGGCTCCCTGGACAAGCCCTCCAGGCCCACGGCCCAAGCCTCCACTTCTGCCTGCAGGCCCTGGAAGCCTTCGGTGGTCGCCAACCGGTCCTCCATGGGCCCATCTGTGGGGACAGGGCTGCCATTGCCCAGGTACCCACGTGGCCCCGGGGAGCCCTGGTTATGGAGGGCAGACCACAGGGGGGCAGAAGGGGAGCCCACCAGGGGGGTGGCCAAGAAGGTACTGACCCGACAGGAACTTGAAGCGGAGAGAGAGAAATTTTGTGGAGGTGAGGCAGGAGGACCGCTGCAGCTGGCCACCTGCAGTGTAGGAGGGCCTGTAGTCTGGACGAGGCAGGGCTGGTCAGCGCAGGGCTGGGTCCCCGAGCCAGAGAGGCCTGAGGCCTCCCCTCGGCCCTCACAGCCTGTCACCACCACCCCAGTACTGGCAGCCCAGGACAGGGAGCAAGGTCGAACCAGGCTGGTGTCAGCCTGTCACCATGTCACCCGTGTGTGCGTGTGTGTGTGCGCGCGTGTGTGCGTCCCCCGGCTGTGCTGTGCTGGGCAGGAGAATGCCTCATCAGCTCATCCCATTGCCCAGGTCCACAGGCCTCACCTTCCTGCTGTGGCCTGAAGGTCGTCTGCTTCTTGTCCGGGAAGAAGAGGATGTCTGGCAGCCAGACAGGAGCAGAGGTGGGAAAGCAGGTTGGCGGGGCACTTGGCATCTCCCTCCCAAGCTGGGACCCCCTGTGCAGTACCCCCATTGTGCCCCAACCTCCCAAATGCCAGAGCAAGGGACCCTCGGCCACCCCGACCCAGATGCCCCCAGTGACCCCTGGGGGCTCTTCCAGGCCTCTCTGCCATGGAGTTGGGCCCCAGAAGTCACCGTGATCCTGGCTCACCCCAGTCAGAGCCAATAACCAGCTGGGCCACCCGAAAGGCGAGGATGCTGCCCGCGGGGATGGTGACCATCTTGTTCTGGCTCAGGTGGCCCTCGCCTCTGCCCTGACAGATGGATATGGGCTCAGGACTGGGCTCTGGGTCGTGGGGCCAGACGTAACAGGGTGCTGGTGGCAGGGCTCTGCCCCACTCTGCCTCCCCAGCCCGAGCCCCCGCACACCTGCAAGCCCATGGCTCCCGGAAGTGCAAACTGGCCGGAGCCCTCCTGCTTTTGGGTCCGGGTGACTTCCACCTCCTGCTGTGTCTGCAGCACCTCGGTCACGACGAACACGTCATCCCCACGATTCCGCAGCTGCTGCAGGACTTTGTGCTCAGGCCGCCGCAAGCGCCTGTGGTGAGCAGACCAATGGGAAGCTCGCAGCGGTGCACCCTGCGCTCCCCTCCCCCTGCCACGGGGCGGGCTTCCGTTCCCTGGACCTCAGCCTTTGTGGCCATAGGGGTTGGGGGCGGTGACACGGCCGAGGAGACCGAGAGCTCTGTGGATGCCCAGGCACGGGATACCCATCATTCCCTCCCTGGTGCTCCCGACAATGTTTGTGAGTGGGTGGGGTGCAGGAAGAAAAGACAAGGTCCAGTGGGGACGGGTGGACACCTGAAGACCTCTGGAGGGGCCCACCCTGTTGGCCGGTTGCTCACCTGGCTGCTCTCTCCCTCCACTCCCTGCCGCTCCCAGGGTTCAAATCTCATGTCTCCGCTCTGAGCTAATGGTCCTTCTCCCCAGGGTCCCTGTGTCTGCTCCACCCCAGCAGCCCAGCCCCCTCGCAGTGGGACTTGGTCTGACCCCTGACCCTAGGGCCCTGCCTGGCCGCCCTGGCCCGCAGGATGCAGGCCCCCAGGACCTCTGCAGCCTCCTTCCCTGCCCACTGGTCCCAGCATGCCCCTGCCTCTGGGACTTCCCTCAGCCTGGCAGAGACCCCCTGTGACTCCTGCTGCCCCGAGGTCCTGACCCAGAGGCTGCCCAGTTTCAGCAGGGCCCCGCCACCCCAGGGCTCACCTCTCTCGATGCATGGCTTCCCAGGTGTTGGGCGCCACTCGCAGCGTGCACACGATCATCGAGGCGCTGGAGCTGCCGGACACCGCGGCCCCGCCTGACAGCTTCCCCTGTCCTGGGGCCGCCAGCTCCACGCTGCCCTGCATCTTCCCATCCATAGCATCGTGGAAATGGAAGGTGTTGCCACACTCCACAGCTGGAGCAAGACCAGAGCTGAGGCCCATCCCACCATCCGCCGCCTTTCCCCCCGGGCAGAGGGGCCTCTGAAAAGTGCCTGCCCTCTGGAAGCAGGAGCCCAGAGGCCCAGAGCAGGTGGCAGCGGGCCTGCCCCCTCCTCCCCCGACCCGACCCATGGCTCTGACAGTGCCAAGTGGGGTACCTGGCTCTGGGGCGTCGGGCTCCAGGATGTCCCTGATGGACAGGTTGACACGTGTGTAGCGGTGTTTCCAGAACCGTGAACTCGAGGACTTCCTGCCCAAAAGGCAGTAGAGCTGGAAGCTGGTGGAGCTCTGCAGGCTGTCCACAGGGGTGAGCTCCCCACCGTGGTCCAGCTCCTGGACCACGCTCCTGACCACCCTTGCAAAGGCCGATGCCATGCTCCTGAGGAGGGCAGCTGGGTCAGGCCTTGCACCCGCAGGGCTGGAAGAGGGCGGGCGGCAGAGGGGGAAGGTAGGTGCCTGGACGTCTCCAGTGATGGGGAGCTCTTTCCCTCCAAAGCAGTCCTGCTTGGCTAGTCCTGGGATGCTCTGACTGGCAGAAGGCGCTTTCTGACTATCACCCAACACAAAGACAAGCAGAAGCACACCCGGGCATCCACTAGTCCATCTTTCCAAGGGGCCATGAGCACCTCCAGGGTGGGGCGTCATTCACAGCCCTCAGTGGGACTCAGGCCACGCACACCAGCTGTTCTGTGATCAGAGTGCCCACATGGAGCCCGAGAAAGCCCTGGGACTCAGCGCTTGGGGCGGGGGGGGCAGCCCTGGCCACCCACCAAGGCCTCTTGTCCCTTTGTCACTTCAACAAGGCTTAGGGCTGCTCACGAAAAGCAGCCACTGAGGAAGGGCAGGGCAAGGCTGGGGCCTTGGAGTGACCCCGAGCCACTGCTCTGTCTGCTGTAGCAGCTCCCCCCGCTGGCTGAGGTGTTCAGAGGGCGGGGGAAGAATCAGAAGCCATCACTTCCTGGGCAGTTGGTGCAAAGGCCCACAGCAAGGCCCAGCCAAAGTGTCCCCAGCTCCTAGACGTGTCCTCCAGGGCTTTCTCTGCGCCCAAAGCTCCGTGAGCCACTAGTCTGTCTTCAGGGGTCAGAAGCCAATGTGGGCCTGACTCAGGACCCAGGACATCTGGGCTCCAGGCACGGGGGCCAGCCCTTAGGAAGCCTCTGAGCTTCAGGGATGGTCTGAAGTCTGAGAGTGGCCCAAGGAGCACCTAGAGGGCCTACCTGGAGTTAAGCCCAAACCAGCCGGGCTGGGGAGGGCACCCCCTTCCCAGAGGCCTGGGGCTTCCCCAAACCTGTCTGGGATTGCGAGTCCTTGGGGGGCTTGGGGAAGCCGCAGAAGGGTGCCCGGACCAGGTCTCCACCCAGAGGAGCTGGCCTCCCCCCACCCAGCACTAGGGAGAGCCCCCCCTGGAACCAGGGCAGGCAGTGGGGTGCGGCGCGCAGGGGCGGGGAGCAGCTCACCGTGACCGTGACTGTTGCGTGCCTGCGCCCACAGAGCTGAAGCCAGGCCGCTCTGCTGGCTGGGGTCGGAGGGCTCTGCCCCGGAGCTGCCGAGCTAGCACACAACCCAAAGTTTCCCAGATCCAAAAGTGAAACCTCGGCCGGCCTGCAGCAGCCACAGCCCGGAAACCCCCGTGAGCCCGCCCCGCAGCCCCAGCCCGGCGAGGGTGGGGGAGGGTCAGGGTGCGCCAGCTCGTGCCCCACCCGCTGCTGCCTCCAACTGCTGGGCACTAACTGCTGGGCGCTTCTTCAGTCCTTCTCTCTGGAAACTCTGGGCCACGGCAAAGGGTCTGAAGAGACATTTCCTCAAAGAAAATGTATTGCTACAAACGGCCAACAAGCGCACAAAAAGATGCTCACGCCATTTGCTGTCAGGGAACTGCAGATCAAACTGCAGTAAGATGCTGCTTCACACCCCATAGATAACTGTATAGAAGAGAAGTAACGAGTGTTGGGGAAGATGGGGGAAATTGGAGCCTCACACACTACTGGGAATGTAAATGGATGCAAAAGAGTCTGGCAGTTCCTCAAAAAGTTAAACAGAGAATTACCATTAGATCTCATTCATTCCACTGCTAGGTGTGTATTCAAGAGAAGTGAAAACATATGTTCACGCAAAAACCGGCACATGGATGTTCCCACAACATTATTGTTAACAGCCAAAACTCAGAAGCACCGCAAAATGTCCGTCTGTGGAAGCACAGACAATGTGGTCAGTGCATACGATGGAAGACACAGGATGGTGTGGTGCTCAGTCATACAAAGGAATGAAGTTGTGACTCACGGCACAACGTAGATGGACCTCAAAACATTATGCCAAGTGAAAGAAGGCAGACGTGAAAGACAATATCTCACGGGATTCATGTATGCAAATTGTTTAGAACAGGCGAACCGTAGGGACAGAAAGCAGCTTAGTAGTTGCCAGGTGCTGCGGGGAGGGGGATGGGGAGTGACACAGCCTCTTTTGGGGAGTGGAAATGTTCTCAACTCTGAATACGCTAAAAGCCCCAGAGTTTCACACTTTTAATGGGTGAATTGTATGGTATGTGAATTGTATCTCAATAAAGCTGTTACTTTGAAAAGCTGAAGCCAGGCCTGTCTCAGGTTCTCAACACCCTTACTCTCTTGGGCTGCTTGCGGATCATGTCCAGTGCAAGGCAGCCAGGAGCCCCATGCCCCCTTTTCTCCACCGCTCCACCGCCACATCCTGCCTCTGGGCCCTGTGACACTCTGGAGCCCGCACCAGGGCCCCTGCCAGTTGGCTGGCCTGAGACTCACCCCGAAGGCTCCGCCACATGCACTAATTCGAGCCATGAGTGTTTATCAGCACCTGGCGCCACGTGCTCCTGCAGATGAGGGCTCTGGCCGTGAACGGGACAAGGGCCCCTCCAGGTAGAGCCGCTGGCAGCGGCCCCGATGCCAGTGCAGGGAAAGTGACTTCCTGGGGGGGTGTTTTGGAATGTTGCAATGACCCGGGGCTGAATGAAGCATGGACAGGGCATCGCTGCAGCAACTCCTCGTTCACATGTTCAGTTCTCTGGCAATAACCTAAACAAGAGGCACTGGGCTTGGTGAGTGGTTGTGTCCCTAGGCTCCTGAGGGCAGAGTCAGCCTGAGATGACAGGAAGTGAGTCCACTGGGGAGAAAAAGCAGAAGGAAGGTGGCTGGGGCTGGCCCTGCACCCCCTCCCCCTCCCCATTTGGAGGCCTGGGGAGCACTCGGACATTTCCAGGGCCAGGAAGTCTGGGGAAACCTCCCGTCCTCCTCACAGCCACTCTGTGATATGGGGGTGGGTGAGGCCTCCCTGCGCAACGTCTGGGCAGACCCTGGGGGTCCAGAGCCAGCTAGGACACCGCGCCCTGGGGGGAGAACCGTGACCAGGGATGGGAGCCTGGGAGGGGGCTTCTGGCTGTGTGCAGGGAAGGGTTAGCACCTCTGGGAGAGTTCTAAGGAAGAGGAAGCCCACCGCAATCCGATGCCTCCACCCACCCGGTGAGGGGCAGGGCTGGCCAGGCACTGCTGGGAACTGGGCAGTGGAGGCCACAGCCTCTACCCTGGAAGGGAGGAACAAGGACAGAAGATAACCAGGACAGCCCTTTGGAGGCAGCGGTTGGGATACCTCAGAGGACATGGCAGAGTGGGCTTAGGGAGAGGAGGCCTGAGGGTGTCCACTGTCCTCCAGGCAGGGACAGTGGAGGCCAGGACCGCATGAGACGGGGCTAGGGGGTAGTCGGCCCGAGGAACCCACCCAGCCCCGGCCATCGGGCATCAGGGACGGCCAGGGTCCAGGGAGGGGTAGGGGGAGCTGTGGGCCTCGGGCTCATCTGGGTCTGCGATGTGGGTGGTGCAGCTCAGGGGGCTGGCTCCACCCTGTGCCCGCCTCCCAGTGACACTTTGGGGGTTCCCAGGGTGCCGGAAGTCGGCGCCCAGGATGTCGGCAGCCGCGGCCCGCGCTGCCGCGCCCCCAGGAGCCCGCGCGGGCAAGAGGCGCCCCGGAGGGCCCCGTGTGCCCGAGAGCCGCTTGGCCGGGAGTGAACGAACGCGGAGCGAGGGGCCGAGAGGCTGCCAGACGCACTGAAGTCCCAGGAGTCCTTTCCTTTGGGAGTTGAGTCCCCCCGGGGCTTCCCTCCCGCTCGCCGCCCCCGCCCCCCTTGCTGGCCCGGACCCTCGGCGGCGGCTCGGACCGCGGGTCAGCAGGGCCTGTCCAGCAGGCGCTCAATCAACGCTCGGCGGATCGCTGGGCGACGGGGCGGCCCCAGAGCAGGGCGGTCTCGGATCCAGGGGCGCCCCGGGAGTCAGGAGGGGCATAGGCCTCAGGAAGGGGCGGCAGAACTGGGTGGGGGAGAGGCAGGCGAGGAAACTACTCCCCGCAGGTCAGGATCAGCGGAGGCTCACGGTGCGTCCTGGGGGCCGGCGCGGGTGACTAGCGGTTCCCTTCGCCCACGCCCCGCCTCCAGCCGCCCCTCCCCCGCGCGGCCCTCCTGTCTTGTTTCCTTTTGGTCCTCGGTCCGTAGGCCTGCGGCATCCTGCCTGGCTCGGCACTTTCTGCTGACAGGGGTCGGGGGAGCGGCTCAGAACCCTGCCCCACTCCAACTGGTCCTCTGCAGAGGGAAGCGGCTCTTGTTTCCGACGCTCTGAGCCTCACTTCACTTTGCCCCAGCTGCAGGGGGCTCTTACTGCTGGGATCCAGGCATTGCTGGGCTGGGGGGGGCGGGTGTCTCTTCCACCTAGTTAGGCTTGCCCAGTACTAGGGCATGTGGGAAATTGTGGAGGTGAGATTCACACCATCCATCCACCGTGGTCCCTGAGAGCCTCGTGGAAATGCTGCCATCTAGGAAACAGTAGATTAATCAACTTTTCTCCCAAGAGGATCTGGTTCTGAGGCTCATGCTTTGCCGTGAGGGTGGGGGGTCAGGTGGGGGATTGGAGGCTGGGATGAAGGAGGGACCCATAGAGCCCTCAATGGTAGTTCTCTTCTACACTCACTTCCTGCCTGTCTCCCTCTGGGATAAAAGGCAAGGAGGTATCCATGGGGTAGCGGTCCCAGCCAGCCAAGCACCTGTTCCCACGTGAGGGCCCGGTGAGTCAGGGTGCCTGACTCCCATCGCATGCAGACCTCCTGGAGAGAAGGAGATGGCAGGAGGGGGACATTCCCCAAGGGAGGTGCAGGCTGGGTTGGTGGAGGGGGGACGCAGATACTTTTGCAGGCCACAGAACAAGGAGACAGGTAACAAGCTCAGGAAGGATTTGACATTTTGTGCTTGTGCCCTGGTAAAAGTGCATTCGGTACAGCTGCATTGCTTTCCTACTCTCCCACCCCCTTCAGAGAGGCTGGTGCCTGGGGTAGCCTTATGTGGTGGGGCTGGAGAGAAGGGGGGTGTGCAAGGCCAAGGGCAGATGTGGGTGGGGTGGCTGGGGGAACAGCGTGCGGCTCAGGAAGGCTGCTTGGGCTAGGGTGGTGAAAAGAGCAGGAAGCTGGGTGTGGGAGAAGGGAGGAGAGCAGAGGGAGGTGAGGGGTGGCGGTGGGAGACAACTCCCCTGTGAGGGGAGAGAGGGAGAAGTCCATGGAAATGGCCTTCCAGCAACAGGTATGTCTGTTCCTCAGCACTTGTTTGCTGAATGCCAGTAATGGAGTCCTTTTTATGGCCCCAGACCTGCACCTGGGCAGCCCTATGGGAAGGTCCACTGCGGGGAAGCGAGAGGATTGGCAGAGAAGAGATCACTCGGAGAGTGGGCAGCCAGCAAGAAGAGACCACTGGAGGAGAGAGATGGCCTGGAAGTAGTCGGCCCAGGACGCGCAGGAGTCTGGGGAGGGTGAGGCTACCCTGTGATTTGGGATGGGAGATTGACCCCCTTTGTGTTGGTCTCCTCATCCTTAAGTTGGAAACGACAGGGTTGTTGTGAAGACTCAATGCATTAATGTGTGTTAACACTAGAATGGGGCCTAGGGACTTTCTTGCTGGTCCACTGGTTAAGAATCTGCCTTCCAATGCAGGGGACGCGGGTTCGATCCCTGATCAGGGAACTAAGATCCCACATGCCGCCGCGCAACTAAACCCATGTGCTGCAACTAGAGACAAGCCTGCAACAAAGAGCCTGCGCAGCCCAAATAAATAAATAAGTAAACAAACAAACACAGACCTGTGCTTTAAAAAAAAAAGGGGGGGGCCTGGCACACTGTAATGGGCTATAAACATGCTCAATATTTTTGTTCCATGTAAAGAACTCAGCACCTGACTTTAAAATTTTTAATTTTTATTGATGTATAGTTGATCTATAATGTTCTATTAGTTTTTGGTATACAGCAAAGTGATTCAGTTATACATGCATATGTATTTTCATATTCCTTCCCATTATGGTTTTTTACAGGATATTGAATACAGTTCCCTGTGCTATACAGTAAGACCTTGCTATCTATTTTATATACAGTAGTTTGTATCTGCTAATCCCAAACTCCTAATTTATCCCTCCCCATCCCTTTCCCCCCAGCACCTGATATTTTTGTTCATAAGGCCTTGCACGTGTTTCATTATCTCTTTTGGGGGGATTCTGAAAAGTGAAATTCCCCACACGGTATTCAGGGTCTTGGCACGTGTTGCAAATTGCCCTTCAGAAAGGCTGTGCCAACATCCAAAAAGTGAACAGTGGAGTCTCTTGCCCTCGCCCCGAACACTGAAGGCAGGCTGCTTTAATCGGTGCCAGCTTGATGGGCATCAGAGTTTTAAGTGTAACTGTCAGGTCAGTTTTAAGGAGTTAATCGTGACAGCACTTACATCCCACTTACACTTTCACAACTCCAGGAGACAAACCCACAAACCTTGCCTCCTCTCAGCAAGTGGCTGGGCTCTCCGCTCCACCACCCCAGGACTGAAGTCCAGGAGCAGAGAGCTTGTCGGGCACAGAAGACAAGTTCAGCGCTAGACCCATGAATCCGTCAGTGTGTGCTAATAAATCACCCCAAAACCTAGTGACACAAACATCCCCTGGTTTGCTCATAATCACGTGAGGTGCCCTAAATTATGACATTTAGGCTCATCTCTGCTCCACATGGTATCACCTGGGTTCATCGATTTTGTGGCTAGCTGGCAACCACTGGCCTCATTGTTTGGCAGACGGCTGGCTGTCAAGAGGGTCAGTGGTATTAACTAGGCATGTGTTGTCCATCCTCCATCAGGCCAGCCCTGGCTCATTCATAAGGTGATGGCTGCAGGATTCTCAAGAGAAGCAAGACAGGGCAAGTCCAAAGAAGTGCTTTTCAAGATCCCTGGTGGGAAATTCCGTCATTCCACGAGAACTCCCCTACCCTGCCCTCAGAGTTCGGCCAAGGCCTAAGGGTCTTACACAGTGTTCAGCTGGTGGGGCACGACCTGTGGCTCACCCCATCTCACAGCCTGAGTGCAGGGGCCATTCTATTGTCTGGTCTTCCTAGCCTGGGGCCACCTCCGCCAAAGAAATCCCAGGGTGCCCACTGCTGTATGTTGAGTGGAGTAACATTGACTCCCTAAGGTGGGTTCAGGTGCTGACCTAAGAGGCTGTGGGCTGCATCCTCACCTGCAGGAGACAGAGCACGTGACCCCTTGAATCATTGGTGGCATATGTTTTACCTCTACATATGTTATAAACCCACAATACGTTTTTATTATTTTTGCTGTATCTATTTGTCTTTTAGAGAAAATAAGAAATGAGAATTTAAAAAAATTACTAACATATTTCCCGTTTCCTGTCCTCTTTCTTCATGTAGCTCTGTCTCCATATTGTATCATTTCCCTTCAGCTCGAAGAATTTCCTTTAACATTTCCTATTTTTCAGGTCTGTGCAGACACATTCTGTCCACTTTTTTTTTTATTGTGGTAAATATATAAAAATTGTTATATACTCATTTTAAAGTGTCCACTTCAGTGGCATTAAGTACATTCACAATGTTGTGCAACCATCACCACTGCTTGTTTCCGAAACTTTTTCATCGCTCCAAACATAGACTCTACCCAAAAAGCATTAATTCCCCATTCCTCCTCCCCTCAGCCCTTGGTAACCCCTGATCTACTTTCTGTCTCTATAAATTTCCCTATTCTAGCTATGTCATATAAGTGGAATTTTGCCGTATTTGTCCTTTTGTGACTGGCTTACTTCATTTAGCGTAATGTTTCTGAGGTTCATTTATGCCGTAGCATGGATCAGTACTACATTCCTTTTCAAGGCTAAATCCTGTTCCATTGTACGGATATACACCGTTTATCCATCCATCCTCATGGACACTTGGGCTATTTCCACCTTTTGGTTACTGCGAATAATGCTCCATCCAACACTGGCACATGTTTGAGTTCTCACTTCTTCAGGGTATATACCCGGAAGTGGAAGTGCTGGGACAAACCCTAATTCTGTTTTTAACTTTCTGAGGAAACACCAGACTGTTTTCCACAGCGGCCATACCATTTTACACGCCCCAGCTCTATCGAGGGATTTACACACCTGGTTTTATACTTGTTTCCACTGATACACCAAAATCTTTCAAGTTTTCAGAGGTTTAACACGTCTCTGTAGGGCCTCTTCGATCTTGGACGTTTCTTCTCCTGTCCTGGCCCGCGCAACAATAGAGTCTCTTGGGCCCTCATCCCACCAGGTCGCCGCTGGGGTGGGGTCTGGAATTCGGCCCTCGCCCAGTCCCGCAAGGAACGAGAGTTCTTGGCGAAGAACGCGGCCAAAGCGCTCCAGGGCGGCGACCACCTACCGCAGCGCCCCCTTCACACGAGCGGTGAGTCCACTTCCCGGCGCTCCGTAGTGACGCGAGCCCCCAGCTCTGCGCATGCGTGACCCCGCCTCTCCAGCCGTTGCCAGGGCGACGGGCTCATCTCTTCTGCTCCCCCTCCCCGCGGCCCGGCAGTCGCCCAGGCCTCGCCTCAGTGCGCAGTCTCGGCACCTCCCCGCGCTCCGCCCAGCTCGCGGGGAAACGGTCGCGCGGCGATGACGTCGCGGGGGCCTGGCCGGGCGTCGCGGACTCTGGAGATGGAGGAAAAGGAGCAATTACGGCGGCAGATCCGTCTCCTGCAGGGTGGGTCAGGTCAGGTCGGGTCGGGCCCGGGTCGCGCGTCCCTTTCTTCCCCTTCTCTTCACAGCGGGCCCCTGCCCGCCTCCCCTAAGGGGGTGGCTTTCCGCCCGCGGTCTCGGCGGCTAGGTCCGGTCGGGTGGGGAGGTAGGTGGGGTCGGGCTGGGTCTAGGGGACCCGGAGGGGCGTCCCGACTGGCCTGGGTCACCTCCAGCTCGGGTTTCGACGGAGGGTGTGAGCGTTTCCGGCGCTGCGGCTGGTGGCGGCGGGGCGGTCGCTTAGTAACCGGCGGGCGGGAGGGGGCCCCCCCACCCCCACGCGCGGGCACGTACTCGGCTCCCCCTGGGCGCTCCCTCGCTCCCCGCGCCCGACAGTGGCAAAGCCCGCTCGGGGCCAGGTGTGTGTTTCTTCCCTGGACAGCCCGTTTTGACGCTCCTTCCGTCCGTACAGTCACACTCTCCGTGATATTCCCGGCCCAGACTCCCCAGTCTTCAGTTTCCAAACTTTTCCATTTTTAGACCTAATGTGGTTTGCTATACTTAAAAAAAAAAATTCCCCTTGTAAAGTTATTCCCACAAAGAGAAGACTTAAGGACTTGGAAAGTGTGTATGGGGGAGAGTTCAGGTGGGCTGAGCCCACCTTCCAGGCACTTCCTGGCCTTCCATCATATCTGCCCTGAGGTGTCACCAGGTCTGGACCTGGCTCTCTTTGGGCCTGGGGGCGGGACATATGGTGGGGGAGCGTTGTAACGGTGGGGCTTGTTGGCTGAGTTGTAACAGCTTGGGTTGTTTCAGCCGAGGCCTGTGCCCCACCTGCACGGGCACAGCTGTCCAGGGGCTTCCTTGGCAAGGCCCCGTGGCGGTCCACTGCACTGCGATTCCAGATGATTAGGCCTCTCCTCTCCTCAGGGGAGGATGGTGTGACATTCTTGTCAAGTGTGGAGTACCCAGGGGTGTCACTTACCTCACCCTCACTGCCTTGTGTGCCAGGCAGGGAGCTCATTAAGGTGCAGCCCTGCTCCCTTTCTATCTGTGGGCAAGCCAGAGGGCCTCCATGTCTCTTGAGGCATTACAGCATAGGGCCTTGCTGGTCTTTTCATACTGAGTGACACTTCTCAAAGGATTGTGAACCTAGCATGATATTCCTGGAGAATAGGGAATACGCCACAGGGAGACGTTTTAAGGATAAGCAACTAGAAATAGGATTGAAATAGAACTGACGGGAAAAGACTTATGGAGAAGATTGGCCTAGGGAATTTGGGCTGACTTTCAGTGGTTCTCACGCACTGGCAGCTGCCCCTCCTGCACTGGGACGTGACAGGATCCACCGGGGTCTGCGGGGTGTCTGGTCAGCTGATGCCCCTCCAGGGAATTCTCACTGATTTTACTCACCCTCCGGTTAATGGGGCTTGTGCTCCTGTCTCCTCAGGTCTGATCGATGACTACAAAAACCTCCATGGCAATGCCTCTGCCCCAGGCACCTCCGCCGCTTCCCAGTGGCAGCCGCCCGCTTACAGCAGCGGCAGGGCCTTCAGTGCTCGCTGCCCTCGTCTGAGCCGGAGGGGCTTCTCCCCGAACCATGGGCCCGTGTGGCGCAAGAAATACTCCCTTGTGAATCGGCCCTTGGGATCCTCGGACCCACCCGGCGACTGTGCTGCGCAACCGCCCCTTGGGGCTGGGGGCAGCCAGGGTCCCGAGCCCCAGCAGTACATCCTGGAGAGGCAGGTCCAGCTCAGTCCGGATCAGAACATGGTCATCAATGTCAAACCACCGTCAAAGCCGGGCTCAGCTGGCACTGCAGGGGTCCTGCGGGGCTCCTTGGAAGAATACGGGGATGCCCCCTGGAGCAACCACAGGCCTCAGGAAGGTGAGGGTGAGCTTCCCGGTGGGCAGCAGCAGCCCTCGAGGCCAGGAAGAGCTAAGGGGAGCTGCAGTGAGGAGGACCCCCTTCTGGTCTGCCAGAAGGAGCCTGGCAAGCCCCGGGTGGTGAAGTCGATGAGTACTGTGAGCAGCAGCCCCTCGGAGCCCCGGCGGATGGTCGGTGAGAGCGCAGTTGCGGCCAGGGCCCGCTTCCCGCCCTCCAGCCCGCCCCAGCGGGGCGGCACGGCCCTGGGCCGGAAGGTGGGCTCACAACCTGCGGCCAACTGCGGCACACAGCTCCTTGGGGACGGGAGAGCGAACGCCGGCCATGCAGATCAGTCAGCTGCCTCTGGCCTGGTGGCAGGCCCAGCTAGACCTGCTGCTGGACCCAGGCAGACCCGGGAGCCCTTGCTGCTGGTGTCCTGTCGAAGCAACAAGTTCCGGCAAAACAACTACAAATGGGTGGCTGCCTCGGTGAAGAGTCCCCGGGCCCCTCGGAGGGCCCTCAGTCCCAGAGCAGTGGCGGAGAATGTGTGCAAGGCCCCCTTTTCTGCAGCAGAACGAACGGAGAAGCCGCAGCTCAGAGGCGACCTGGATGCCAAGCCCAGGAGGTCGGCCGCAGCCTCCGTGCCTGGGGCCTCCCCGAGCAAGTACAAGTGGAAGGCCTCCAGCCCCTTGGCCTCCTCGGCCTCCTCCTTCCGTTGGCAGTCAGAGGCCGGCAGCAAGGACCATGCCTCCCAGCTCTCCCCAGTCCCATCTAGGTTCCCCCCAGGGGACAGACCAGCAGTGGGACCCAGCAGCTTGAAGCCCTTCTTCAGTGAGACCCCGCTCTCGGCTTACAAAGTGAAGAGCCGCACCAAGATCATCCGGAGGCGGGGGAGTGCTAGGTGTGTGTCCCTGCCCCGCCCCCGGCCCTGTCTGGCCAGGCAGGTTCCGCCTTGTATGCAGAGCAGGTGGGAGGGCCCGCCCGCAGGGTTGTGGGAGGTGGAGAGGAAGCATCACCCCTGACGGGGCCTGAGCGCAGAGCTTTGCCTGTGGTGGTGTCACCATAGTCAGTAGGAATGAAGCCAGGGTCACTGCTGTCTCTTACAGCTGAGTGACAGGGCTCAACCTGGCTGGGGGCTGGCCTGGGGCCCCCAGCCAGGTGGGGACAGGTGGAGGTGGTGGCAGCATCCCACCCTTTCTCCTGTGGGCAAGAGACCAGAGACTGCTGGGTGGTTTCTGTTCTGGGCCTGCAGGTTTTGTGCCCAGGCCAGGAGCAGGGCAAGCAAACCCAGGGCGCAGTGTCTCTGTGGGAGGGGGTCGCCTTTCCACCGGGGAGGAATGCTGCCCCTTGATGGCCGGGTGACAGGGTGAGTCACGGCCTCACTGAACCCATGTCACCTTCCCCGCCCTCTGTCCTCTCGGGTCTAGAGGAGGCTCGAGGACGGTGTCATGGCCCAGTGCTCCGTCTGGGGTCAGGGACTTAATTGTGGTGGCTGCCAGTGGCAAGGGCAGAGGGCCTGCCTCTGCCATCAGACGTGGTGACACTCGCTGACCTCCCAGCAAGTCCCACTCCAGAGGTCCTTCCTGCTGTCTGACCTGGTCTTGG
This sequence comes from Aethalodelphis obliquidens, assembly GCF_003676395.1. Taxonomy (NCBI): domain Eukaryota; kingdom Metazoa; phylum Chordata; class Mammalia; order Artiodactyla; family Delphinidae; genus Aethalodelphis; species Aethalodelphis obliquidens. The sequence continues at coordinate 16,755,717 of NW_020837985.1, read as the reverse complement.
GCCCTGCCCTCCCCGGTCGGTGCTGTCTTGGATTCCTCGGGTTCCTTGCCCTCCTCACTTTTTCTGTTTCCGCCAGTGTGGGGAGGGGGTCACCAGGCTGGTGGCAGCGCCTCCTCCGTACAAGACCTGCCTGCTTTTCTTCTCCTCCAGCTCCAGGCGGGGGCTCATCTGGCCTGGGGCGGTGCAGGAGGTGCTTGTGGAGCACTGGGTGGGGGTCGAGGCTGCTCTCCTGCGCTCTCCGCCTGCCTTGGCTCTGGGATCCTCCAGGGTTGTGGCTGCGAGCCTGGCCCTGGCGGGGAGGAGGAGGGGGTGGCGTGGGGGGATGGGTGGGGAGCAGCCTTCTGACGGCTGCTGAGGTTGGTTCCCTCCGGGGGCTGAGTCCATGTTGCTGGGATCTGGGCGGGCAGGGGTGGGAGGTGAGCCACTCGCTGGGGGAGCCTGTTAGGAGCCGTCTGTTCTTTGTCTCTGCAGCCTTCCTGGGGACAAGAAGAGCAGCCCCCCACCTGCTACCACGGCCAGGAGCCAGTTCAGCCTGCGGCGGAGGCAGGCCCTCCGGGGGAAGAGCAGCCCTGTGCTGAAGAAGACGCCCAACAAGGGCCTGATGCAGGTCAGCAGGCACCGGCTGTGCTGCCTGCCTCCTGGCCGGGCCCACCTCCCCACCAAGGAAGGTATGACCAGGAGGAGGGGCTCCCTGGGCCTGTGACGGCTCTGCTCCCTGTTGGAACCCACCTTCGCCGTCCACCTTGCATTGTGGGGCCCTGGCCCAGGAGCGCTCAGCCTGGCGGGCAGTGGGTGGCCTGGGCTAGTGAGTGGAGAAGGAGAAGAACCGGGGTACCGTGCCCTGCACTCTGGGTCGGAGAGATGCTTCCAGGCAGGCATGTGGTGGTCTATTCAGCACATCCCTCTGTGTATGTGCAGCCGAGTCCCTCTTGGCAGGAGGAGCGGGAAGGTAGATGAGAGGGTGGCAGCCCCGCAGCCCTGAAGTGGGAGGAGACGTGGCTTGTGCCGCCCAGGGCCTCTCCCTCCTTTCCTCACTGCCTGGGCCACAGGTCTACCCCTCCCCTCCCTGCTGGCGCTGCCTTTTCTTCGGGAAGCCTGAGCTGGCCTGGGAGGGGTCGGCTTTGCCCTCTTAATGAGTCCCTGGAATCCAGCAACAGAACGGGGAGTGCTGTGGGCGTGGCCCCCGCAGGAGGCTGGCTCCCCACTGCTGCGATGGCAGTGCTCTGGGGAGGCTGCAGAGCCAGGCTTCACCTGGGTGCCTGGTCCTGAGGTGGCCCCTCTGAGCGGCGGGGTGAACGTGCGGCAGCGGCTTCTAGACTGATCTGTATGAGATCTGGAGGTGACAGGGTTTGGGGCCGGGCAGGCTCGGCGCTGGGCGCTCCAGCCGGGGCCTCGTGCTCTAGAAACTGTGCTACGCTTGGTGCCTGGGGAGCCCAGCCGAGGGCGTGGTCCTTGGCCTGGCCGGGAGTCTTTGAAGAAGGCTTCTGGAGGAGCTGGTGCCTGGGCTGTGCTGAGCATCTGCGCCTAGCCGGCCGTGGGAGGGTGGGCCATGGGGTCCCAGGCAGAGGGTCGAGCGGGGCGGCGAGAGGGCTGTGGGGAAGTGAGGCTGGAGGGTGCCGGCCTCCCACCCATTCTCCTTTGGCCATATCCCGTGCGCCATGGCAAGTGTGGATTTCACGCCAGGTGACAGAGCAGAGGGAGCCCCGTTAGTGGTTCCTGGTTCCTGTGAGGTGGCTGGATTGGGGGGCGGGCCTTGGCTGCAGGACTGGCTGGGAGTGAAGAGGTTGAAGGTGACCAGCGGTTAGGCTACCGCGGGTTGACCGGAGAGGACGAGTTGAAGATGCCCCTCGCTTCGAGAGACTGGTGGCGGGGGCGCCCCCAGGGAGCTTGAGGGCAGGTGGGGGGTCAGGTGGCCTCTTGGGGCAGCTGGGGGAGAGGCCAGGAGGTGGTGTCTGTGGACATCTGGGCCTCTGTGGGGACTCATGGCCCCTGTTCAGATCCTCTCTGTCACGGTGTTGTCTTAGCCGGCCGAGATGTCGGGTGTGCAGAGAAGTTGCAGACAGATCTGTCCCCACAGATGAGGTGTCACGCGGGATGGCAGCGTGCAGGCCATGATGGTGGTGCTTAGGGCCGGCTGTGGGAAGTGGGCGGTCCAGGTGCTGGGGGTCCAGGAGACCCAAGGCAGGGGTGGTCCCTCCTGCCCTCTGGTGCCCGCATTCGAGCTGGCCAGCTGCTGAGACATTCCCATCGTGACTTGCCACTAGCAGGGTGTCGGGGCGACAGAGAGGGGGTGGCCAGGTAGGGCCCCTTGTGGAGGTAGTATTTCAGCGAGGCTTGACTGACGGACGTGGTTGGAGGTGGCTTGGGGGAGGAGTGTCCCAGCCGGGGCAGCGTGCTGGGAAGGCCCTAAGGCCCTGTCCTGCCTTCTTGGGCCCTTCCTGACAGCAGAGCTCTTGGGGGATCTGGCGCGCGTCTGCTGGGCGTCGGGCCCCCTTGCTGGGCCTGGAAGCAGGTGTGTGTGTGGAGCACCTGCTGTGCAGGTGTTGAGTGTGGCATGGTTGCGGCAGACAGGGCCCTGGGCCTCTTGGCGCCCTTCCTGCCACCCAGGGGTGCTGAGTCCTGATGCAGGTATGCACACTGGCCTTGACTCTGTCCCTGCCAGGCCTGTGCTGCCCCTGCCTCCAAGGAGTCTGGCCTGGGGGTCGACAGGCCCAAGGCAGGCTGCTGCTGGCCTGTGCAGTGGGCACCCCAGGGAAGGAGCGCCACGCGGTCTAGGAGTGGGCTGGGGACCCACGGACCGAGGGGCCCTCTGCGGATGGGTGGGCAGCAGTGGCATCGGGAGCTCTCCTCGCAGAGCCAAGCTTTCCCACCAGCCGGCCAGGTGGTCCTGGGTGCCCTCTCTCCCGGCTCCAGGCCGGGGGGCTCTGGTGCGGCTTGGGGGCTGGGGTGAGGGCTGCCCCAGGCACGGGAACAGCCTGGCAGCAGCCTTGCTGCAGGAACCACTGGCCAAGGGGCGGCCGGGGAGCTGGAGAGCTGGGTAGGGGCCTGTGGGCAGCGTCCCAGGGCCATGGGCCAGAGATGTTCTGGGATGCTCACCCGGTCGCGGGGTGGACAGAGGGGTGAGGGGCTGGTGGGGGCACAGACGCTGGGCCTGCAGATGCGGTAACCAGGCCAGGTGGGAGAGGAGGTGCCGTGTGTCGTCCCTGGAGCTGCACCTGCACTTGTGAATAGCCTGGCCCCTTTGTAGGCCTAGAGCAGAGTGGGGTACAGGCTGGGGACGGTGGTGGCTGCCGCCTGCTGGCAGGGCAGCCATGGTATTCGGTGGGAGGGGGAGAAAGGCTGAGGGCACCGCTGGGTGTGGGGCTGTCAGGTGGGGACTGTGGCACCTGCCAGTGGGGCTGCCACAGTCCCTGCCTTCACGCTCCTCTCCACTAGGAGGCAGATGAATCAGCTCATAGTTATAGACAGTGTGATAACCACGCACAGAATGCCCTGCAGGAGGGGAGAGGGTCCTGTTGGGGGAAGGGCTTGCAGAAGGCTTCCCCTCACTCAGCCACTTGTCCATCCCCCCATGCATCCTCTGTCCTCCACCCCCTCATCCCCTCCCCGTTTCCTGCACAGCTGTGCAGGGCAGTGTGCTGTCTCCTGGGGTGTGTGTGTGCTGGGGCCGTGCTGCATTGCTGGACACAAACGGCTCCTCGGGTGCTTGTAAACAGACTGAAAAGTTGCTTTCAAGGGGAATTCCTTGTCGGTCAAGTGGTTAGGACTCAGCGCTTCCACTGCTGGGGGCCCGGAGGGAACTAAGATCCCACAGGCTGCACAGCGCGGCCAAAAAAAAAAGAAAAGAAAAGTTGCTTTCAGGTGGCAGAAGCACTCTGAGGAAAAGGAGACAGGCAGCAGTGCTGCAGGGAGCTTCGGGGAGGGTGGGCGGCGGGGACGTCTCTGAGGAGTGACATCTGAACCGAGCCCTGCGTGAGGAGGGGCGCGTGGGCACACCTCTGCAGGCGAAGTCACAGGTAGGCTGAGCTTTGCCTGTTCCAGGAGCAGAGACTGGTCCTGTGTGGCCGGTGTCCTGGAGGGTGGGAGGGGCCGAGGCCAGAGGGCAGGCAGGACCAGGGATGGGAAGTGGTGCTCGGCCACAGCAAGGAAAAGGGGGTTCTGTTGGGAAGCCCCTGAGGGACAGTGGAGACACCTGGGCCTGCGTGGGTGTGCTCAGGGACACAAGGTGGCCGCGTCGGGGCCCCAGGAATGTCCAGCGGTCCCGGAGGGGCAGCAGCCAGGATGAGACTGCGGGTGAGGCAACTGAACTACAGGCCGAGGGGTGAGGTCCTCATCCTTGGGACCTGACGGCAGGGAGCTCACTGGAGAGGCTTGTGCTGGCGGAGGCGAGTGTGCTGGGCCGGCGTCGTGAGGCCGGGACAGGTGGAGGTCATTTCCCTGGGCTGACGGCTCCCCCAGCCCCCTCCTCTCGAAAGGCCTACCCGGCTTCCCGCTTCCCAGCTCTGCCTGCCCGCCCTCCCTTGGTGGGCCTGAGCAGGGTGTGTGTGTGTGTGTGCGCGCGCGTGCGTGCGTGCGCGTGTGCAGGGCATGCTCTCCCGTCTCTTGGAAAGTGCAGACCCCACCTACGGGCCACTGGCAGGGCCTCCCTGGGAATGGGGGCAGAGGCTGTCTCTGCATCTACTTGCTTTGAGGCTTCTTTGCCCTGTTTCCCACACAGACTTTTAGTGCCAGATGCAGCCCTCCGCTTGGAGCTGTGTCAGACCTGACCCCTTTGGGACGCCCTCGCTGCTGAGGCCAGGAGGGCTGAGGAGGGGGAGAGGGAGAGGTGGGCTTCCCCGGCTGGGGTCCCCACTTCAGGCCGGCTGTGCAGCCTGGTGGCCAGCAGAGGGCGCACTTGCCCCTCTTATTCTTCATCCACCTTTTTCTGGTAATTGATTGCCTAATTTCCTCTTTATGTGAAAGCAAGCAGATATCAAGTAATTTGCAGCAATAACCTGCTAGTGCTGGGCCAGTATCGAAACTCCCCTGTTCATTTCAAGTGGCAGATAAAACACTAATACGTAATTATCCTTGCAAATTGGATTGTTTTAAATAACCAAAAGGCTATGGCCAGGAGAAAGCGATCCCGTCTCCCTTGAGTTACTATTGCAGTGTAATTGCCGCGTTCAATCAATCTCCCTGGCATTAGAAATTCCATCACAATCAACATTAAGCTTTATTCATTGTGATGGCTAAGAGCCGGGCCATTTCTCCTCTTTTTCTTAACTAGCAAAATTAATCAGGGAAAAGATTTTAAACATTTACCCGTGCGAAAGAGGTCAGCTCTGCCACTGTATTGCTCAGCAGATAAGGGGGCTAATAAAAAGAAAATTGAATTACTAATGTCACCAGGAGCAGAGTATATAAAACCTGGCAATCGCCGGTCCAGGGGAAGGGAGAATCCATTTCCTCGGGACAAGGTGCGCTCATTTTTTATTTGGGCTCATACTATCAGCAGTTTAATTTGAGGGCGCGTAAACAGGAGGAAACAGTTAGGGAATAATGAGCCCGAGGTGTACAGTGCCGCCCGATATATGCTGCACACAGTTTATTTGACACAGCAGATAATCGCTTTAATTGAATTCGAAACTGCATGTTCAGCAGGCCTGTGGCCTCGTGCCTTGGGGACCTGACCTTACAAAGATTCCAGCCTGACTCCTCCTCTCGCTCTGCCCCCCCACCGGCCCTCTCTGGCCGAGCCGTCTGACCCTCCCACCTAGTTCCCTGGGCCTAGAGTCAGACTTTGGCTGGGGGGTGGGGCAGGTGGTCCCTGGGGGTCCCCACGTGACACCCCTACCCCACCCCGTGCTCCCTGGGGGGATAACCGCACCTTGGCTGCCAGAGGCCCCACTTGATCCGTCTCAGTGCCGACAGACCCCAGAGAAGGCAGCAGAGAAGAGAACTTTTCGTAGACCTCAAAGATGGTTTCCGATTGGCCACCCGTTCGATTGCGGAAGTTAGTCGTCACAGCCCGCGGTGTGGACGTGCGCTTTCCAGTGCAGACCTGGGGCTTCGGGGCCAGCTCCGGGGCTCCTCTCCCCCGGCCACAGCGGGCCCAGCGCCATGACTCGGGCTGCCCTGAGGTGACAGGCTTCGTGTGTGCAAAGAGGGTGCTGCCTGGTCCACACCTACCCAGCACGACGCTTGCAGTTGTTGGGGGCTGGCAGCCCACCCAGCACACTCGGCCCCAGGCTAGGGGGCTTCCTGGGAGCAACAGGCCACGTGATTCCTCCCAGTCACTTGGAGAGGTCTGCTGTCAGGTGCCAAGGAAAAGCCCCGGGCGGGTGTGCGGGCAGGGGCGTCCTCGCCTCCCAGGGGTTGCCCAGGACAGTGCATGTGTGGCGAGAGCCCACCCACCTCTCCTTCGCCTGCCTCTGCACAGACAAGTGGCCAGCGCGGTGGGGGGGGGGTGTGGGCCTGGCGGGTCGCTCAGGGCTGTGCCGGCAGGGCTGTGGTTGACAGGAAGGACCCAGTGTTCACAGTGCCGTCAGGTGTGGATCTGAGTGCTGCCGAGGCTTTCACTCAAGCCGGGCCTCACACAGCCGCCTGCCTCTGGCTCAGAGCTTGCCAGCACGTGGCGGGCGCTTCCCTCACGTCCCTTAGTCTGCCGTGCCAGCCACGCGGTCTGGAGGATCTGCTGTCACCTGTTTTTGGCTGCAGTGGGCGGCCACTCATCCTGGGTCATCGGCAGAAGAGGTAGGTGTGGTCTTGGGCCCTGCCCTTCTTACTGCGCCCCAAGCCTCTCCCAACAGGCCCCGCCTCCCCTCTGACCAGATGTACCCAGTGGACACGGGCAGGCGGCGGGCCAGGTACTAACATGGCAGCCTCACTCTTGGGAGGCAGCCCAGAGCCCACCGCTTGGCGCTGGGCAGCCCTGTGCATGGCCTGTGCTGGCCTCAGGACCGCGGGAGGGCCAGTGGTCAGAGGGAGCACAGTGAAGCCTCGCCCTGGGTCTCCGCGTTCATCGGTAGTGTTTTTTCACCACCAGCGCCCACTGGGAGCACTTTGGGAAGATCAGGAGCCAGGGCAGGTGGGAGGAAGGAGGCAGGCTTGCTGTGGCCCAGAGGGGTGGGTGCAGGGCCGGGGCTGGGTGACCCCTGTGGTGTCCCCGTCGTGTCCAGTGCTCTGGTCCTGGGTCCCGGTCCTGAGGTGTGGGCAAGCCCTGGTTCTAAGCCTCCAGGCTGGTGCTGGCGTTGCCTTGCTCTGTTCCCACAGCTGTGGAAGGCCATCTCGGGGGTTTCTGTGCGGGCTGCGGGGGTGGGGCCGGCTTGGCGGGTCTCGGCTGGGCGGGTGATGGTGCTCCTGTCGCTCTTCTCCCTGCTGGAGTTTCCCGCCGTGGAGCAGTCTGTGGTCCATCATCACTCGCTGGCGTGCAGTTGGGTTGTTTAGCTTTACTACGGCAGACGCTGTAAAGGGCGTGAGAGCAGTTCAATCTGGAGCCCTGCTTCCTAAGGGAAAATGAAAATGCTGAAGTAGGCCCTGCAAAAGGCAGCCGCAGCGATCCTGAGCCTTGCATAAATGATCAGGCGTGGCGGAGGCCTCCAGTTTTACGTTCGTCATGGCCGTGCTAATTAATTCTTCCACAAGAGCTGGCGTGGGAGTGCGTGTACGCGTATGCGCATTGCCTGTGTGGCGCCTGCCAGGCGTGGGGCCTCTAGGGGAGCTGTGACCTCCGCGGAGTCAGGGGCACCTGAGTGACTCCATGAGGCTGAAGCCCTGGGAGCCGCTCCTCCCCTGGGAAGGAGGGGTGATGTTCTCACGATGGCCAGAGCTTGCAGCCCCGGGGTCTCGTGGGCCAGGGTCTCCAGGTGTCCGACGAGTGTAGACGGTGTGCTGAGGGTGGCCCGCCCCTGTGTCCTGGCTGACCGAGTTAAACCCAGCCTCTCTGCCAGCTGGGCCTGGCCCGGCCCGAGGGTCCCTCAGCCGGTGCGCTCTCAGAAGCCCACCCGTCCGTGGGCGCGGGGTGCAGGGCAGAGTCTTTCTAGGGCTGCTTTGTCTCCCAGCCTCCCCCTGGGCCCTCAGTGCTCTCCCTGTGGCTGCCGCTGGCCCCTCAGGTGGTCTGTCCCACCTGCTCTCCTGGGCCCAGCCCCTTCCTCCCTTGGGGAGTGGGGGCCACCTGGTGATGGGGGCGTGGGAGCTCCTACCTGCTGGAGGTGGGCCATGGCCTTCCAGGTCCTGGATTGTGGCACCTTCTCTCCACAGCTTCAGCATGTTGCTGGGCACCCCATCCAGACCCAGGTCCCACTCCTCCATGCTCCCATGGTCCCAGTCCAGGAGCCCGCCCCGGGCTACGTCATGGAGCACCCCTTCCCCCGCACACCTCGGCCTGGCCCTGTGCCAGGGCGGCCCGTGATGCAGTGGGCTCCCTGTGAGACTCAGAGCCGGGGTCTGGGCTGGAGCTGCTCTTCCTTGGCCCTCTCTTTGAGTGAAGCTGGGGGCGCCGAGGTGGGCAGCTGGGCTTGGGCCCAGAGAAGTCATCTCAGAAAGGAACTCCAAAGACATGTTTCCCCTGTGGAGCTCTCTTTAGCCGGGCTCCCCTTACGGCTTGCGTTTTAAAGGGGGAAGATGCCAGGTGGGGTGGGGGTTTGTGGTCGGCATCCGTCTCAGGCTGCCACCTCCATGCTGTGTGGTCCCCTCGGCTTGGGAAGGCAGGGCAGCAGGGGGAGGGACTGCAGGGCCACACTGCCCCTCTTGCTGCCCTGACCCTGGGGCCGGCCCGGGTGTGTATGTCCTTGACTCTGGGCCGTGAGACAGTGCCCCAAGGGGCAGCACGTGGGGAGACAGGCAGCCGGGGAGCCGAGGCCGGGGCTGGGGGCTGCTGTCCAGGGTCAGAGCTGCCCACATGGCCAGTGGGTCTGAGCTTGGACGGAGCGCAACAGGACCAGATGGCTGGACAGTTGACCTCCAGGTTCTCTTTTTTCCTGAAATATGCAGGTGTAAGCTTATAAATTCTCCCCTGAGCATAAGCTTAGCTGTCTTCTGCAAGTTAATTATTTTTGTGTTCCTCCAAAATGTTTTCTAATTTTCATTGTAATTTTTTCTTTGATCCAGGGTTATTCAAAAGGGATTGCTTCATTTCCAAACCCCTGGGGCTTTTGAGTTTCTTTGTAATGACTGCTCCCCAGCTTCACTCCACTGGGCAGCTAGCTATCTGTGTGATTTCAGTCCTTTGAAGTCTGCTCAGACTTGTTTTAAGGACCAGCTTAGGGTCAGTTTTGGTAAAGCTCTTGTGTGTACTTAGAGAGAATGATTCCACTTGGGGAGTTTGGAGCTCTGTAAGGTAAGTTGTATTAATTGTGTTGTTCAGGTCTTCTGTATACTTTCTGATTTTGCGGGACAGGGAGGGGGTCTGCTTTTTCCAGTCACAGAGAGAGAGTGTTAAGATCTTCCACTGTTCTCCAGTTGTCACTTTTGCATTAAGCATTTTGAGGTCATCTGACTGAGTGTAAACCACTTAGAATTGTTATATCTCCCCGGTGGATTGAATCTTTTACTGCTACGAAGTGTCCTTTTTTATCTCCAGTAAAGCTTCTGGCCTTAAAATTTACTTTTTCTGAAGCAGGTATAGCTAGGCCAGTTTCCTTTTAGTTAGTGTCACAAAATGTGTGTATATACTCGTGTACACACACACACACACTCTCTATGCAAATGTATTTATGTGTGACATGTGCAGACATGTTTACTTTCATCCGTTATTATGTTTAGATTTTTTTGTATCTAGCAAATAGTTGTTTTTTAAGTGCAATCTGAAACTGTTTTTCTAAAAAAGGGTTTCGTCTGTTCACATTTAATGCAATTACTAGGGTATTTGGGTTTAAATCTGCTGTCTTCCTCTGTGCTTTTTGTTTGTTGCACCTGTTTTGTTTTTTTCTCTTCTTTTTCTTCTTCTTTTGGATGTGTATTTTTTAATTCCATTTTCTCCTCAATTAGCTTATTATACATTCTTTTATTCTTCTTTTGGTGGTTTCCCCAGAGGTTATATTGTGTGTTCTTGACTCACTGTTACTGGTACTTAGAAATTACTGTCTGATCCCTCCCCAGACAACGTAAGAAGCTTGGAGTACTTAAACCCTATTTTCCTCTCTTCCATCAAACGTGGGGAACTGCCATGATTTTAATTCTCCATATATTTTAGACCCTAGAAAAAATTGTGTACAGTCAGCATTGACCTAGACTATGTATTTATTCTCCCTTTTCTCTTCCTCCTTTTCTTGCTGTCTGTTTGAGAAACACCTCTTAATACATCCTGTAATATTGCAGGTGTGCTGGGGACCACTGCTCTCAATAGATGTTTATCTGAAAAGTCCTTGTTCTTGCCTTACTCTCTGGAGAGTGTTTCTGCCTGGGAAGCTGTGGGGCTTTCGGTGCTGGGGAGAGACCCTCCCCATCGCCAGCTGGCGGCGTTTGGTGGCGTCAGCTGTCCTTCCCAGGAGGGCGGCGTGGCTCCCCCCCCGGCTGTGGGGCTTCCTCTGTCTGGTCTTCAGCAGGTGTGCCGTGGTGCTTCCTGTACCATTTATCTGTCCTGCTTAGGGTTGGTGCTATTTCTTGAATCTGTGGCTTGATGGTTTTCATCAGTTTTGGAATCTCAGCCATTCTGTCTTTAAGCATTGCTTCTGCTCCATCCCCACCTCTCCTTCTGGGACCTCAGCTGCATTTGTACTGAGCCTTTTCACCATATCTTACATGTTTCCTGTGTTCTTCTCTGTGTCTTCTGTGACTTGTCTCCATGCTTAAATCTGGGTAGTTTCTTCTAACCTATTTTCTAGTTTAGTTATTGTCGTTTCAGCTTTGTATAATCTGCTACAAGACGCATCCGTTGAGGTTTTAGTTTTAGTGACTTTTAAATTCTAAAATTTCTATTAAAAAATAGTTACTAGGTCTCTGCCAAAATTTGCAATCTTGTCTTTTTTTTTTTTAATTAATTTATTTTTGGCTGTGTTGGGTCTTTGTTGCTGCGCGTGGGCTTTCTCTAGTTGTGACGAGCAGGGGGGCTACTCTTCGTTGTGGTGCGTGGGCTTCTCATTGTGGTGGCTTCTCTTGTAGTGGAGCATGGGCCCTAGGCGCGTGGGCTTCAGTAGTTGTGGCACCTGGGCTCAGTAGTTGTGGCTCACGGGTTCTAGAGCTCAGGCTCAGCAGTTGTGGCGCACGGGCTTAGTTGCTCCACGGCCTGTGGGATCTTCCCAGACCAGGGCTCGAACCCGTGTCCCCTGCATTGGCAGGCGGATTCTTAACCACTGCGCCACCAGGGAAGTTCTGCAATCTTGTCTTTAAGCCCTTGAATATATTAATCGTTTTTAAAGTCCGTGTCTGACCACCCAGTTATCTGGATCCCTGTTCATTCCATTGCCTGTTTTTTTCCTTCTTAGTTTTGTGTCAAGTGTGATTTGCTTGTATGTCTGGTTATTTTGTATCGAGTGGTGGACGTTGTGTATGGAGTTCTGGAGCTAATTCAAGGCCAGATGATGTCATGTTCCCCCAGACAGGGTGCGTGGCCCCTGGGGGAGCAGACCTACAGAGTCAGGGCAGTGTGGGCAGTGAGAGTGCCCAGGCACTTCCTGCCCAGGGAGGGCCCCACGCTGGGGCGGGCTCACTGCACCGGCAGGCTGGCCTGCAGAACAGGGTCTGTGCAGGAGCAGGGCGAGGGAGGGGTGGTGGGAGCCCACTTGCCCACCTGTCCCCAGTGTGTGCTTGGTGGGGGAAGAAGGGAGGCTCCCTGCAACCCCCAGCAACCTGTGTGCTGGGGACAGGAGGGGCTCACTGACCCGTGGCCTCTGAGAAGTAGAGGTCTCTGGGTGTGGGGTAGATGGGGCAGCCCGTGGGCCTCCTGCACATGGCCTTGCTCCTGTAGGCCTTGCCCCGCCTCTGCTCCAGGCCCTGGGAGGGGCCTCTGGCAGCCCTGCCTGCCTCCCCATGCAGAGCCTGCTGTAGGGGCTGGGCAGGCCTGGGCACAGGCGGTGGAGGCCGGGTGAGGGGCCAGGGGTGCTGCCTGCCCAGGGGCGGGCGAAGAGTTGCAGTGGGGTTGCGTGACAGCTGGGGTGGCGGTGCCTGTGTCAGTAGGGCCTCCGGTGACATCCAGGGAGAGCGCTGGATTCTGAGGCGGCCACCGGCAGAGGGCCCTGGTGCACAGGCTGCCCGAGGGAGTGGGGCAGCCTGGTCTGGACAAGCTGACCGCCTCGGGGCACACTTCTCTGGGCCCGGGCAGGCAGGCCGCCTGAGCATGGAAAGGCCTCAGCCTGGGAGGGTGGGTGTCTCTCTGCCCCGCAGGGCGTGCAGGCTGGGCCGGTGGGGCTCAGACGTCCCAGCAGCTCCCTCCCTGCTCCTGCAGCTCACGTGGGCTGGAGCTGCTGGCTTTGGGGAAGGAGCAGGACCTGGTGACACTTGGCTCCCAGCTCTGTTGTACCTGAGGCCGCGTCTCTCTTCTTCGGGTGGTGGGAAGGGTCGTGGGCAGGAAGGGCTTGCTGCCCCAGAGCCGGTGGGCAGCGACGGTGCACTCGCTTGGAGCCCCCTCGGCTGTGTCCCCTTGGTTGCCCCCCGCCACCGTGTCCTCCTGGGAGCATGTTGACACAGAGGGAGCCCAGTCAGGGTGGGCACCAAGGATGGGCCTCCCCCAGGCTCTGAGCTGAGACCCTCTGCTTCCCACCCTGCCAGAGCCCCGCTACTTGCTCTGACGAGGGGGGCCCCGAGGGCGGTGGGCTCAGCTGTCCTGGAAAGGGCGGGGCCGTGTGTGCCTCTGCCGGGGGCTTCGGGACAGGCCGCGTGACCCTGGAGAGGCGCCGTGTCCGTGGGGCCCTCTCTTCATAGCCCTCCTGCTTTCCTGCCTTCCCTCTCGTGTCCATGGGAAGTGAGCAGTGCTTCCCCCAAGACTGAGCCCTTTCCAGGCAGATCCCAGGCTGCGAAGGCACCACAGCCCAGCTGGGCCCTGCTGGTACCACCTAGGCATCACCTGTGTGGCCCGGGGCTCTCAGTGGCCACAGGTATCCTTCTGATTTGAAGCTTTGGCCCTGAGGCATGGACTTGATGGAATTTGCAAGGAAAATCTGTAGCCTCACGCGACGACTGTAAACCTATCAGCTTCTAATCATCAGGCGCGCCCTCATTTGTTGGTTTGCCTGAGTGTCTCAGGCCTGGCAAGAGGAGCCCTGGCCCTTCTGGTTACCTCTGGCCCAGGGGTCCCCAGGGGTCTGCACTGTTCCTGCTCCCACTGCCGGCTGGTCCGGGCAGCATTGGGACAAGGTGTCTAGCTCAGGGAGGTGGCAGGTCTCCTGCCGTGGGGTTGCAAGCGTGGAAGCGAGCTGCTGCCCTCCCCACGCCCTCCTGTGCCCGCCGCGGGCTGAACCCTCAGGTGCTGTGCGTGGAGTGGCCTGGGTGGGTTCCGGGGCCAGCGTTCTCTCCGGACCGGGCACGGGTCACTGACTGCCTCTGCCCCGGGACCCATCCTGGGATGCTTCGGGGCGTCTGCAGGCTGTGGCGCCGGCCCAGGGGTCTTGTCCCTGGCACACTTGCCCCCTCCCGTCTCGTTAAAGTTTTTGGGTGTGGCAGGGACCTAAGGGACGTGCTGCCGCTTCTGCCTTTCCTGCCCATCTGTGGATGGGGAGACTTCTGAGATACTCCACCCCCGGCTGGCTCTGCCCAGGAGAGCCATGGGCCGGTGGGCAGGGCCCGTCCTGGCTGCCCCCAGCACTTGCCGGCCGTTTGTTGTCATTCTTCGGGGCGCTGCGCTTTCTAACTTAATTCGGAGCTGTTGTGTTTCCTTCTCACGGTGTATCCCAAGCTGTGCCAATCCCTGATGGGCTCTGGCAGTGCCAGCGGCCATGCGGGTAGGTGGCAGCTGAGAGTGGGCGCAGCAGCACGGCCGCTGGCAGCAGGTGGCCGCCCGACCCGGCAGGTGGCGTTCTGTGAGGCAGCGCGTGCTTGGTGCGGAGAGGGGCGTGAGCCTGCTTGGCAGGAGACGTCTTGTAGCGCGAAGGACGGCTCACTGCAGGGGTGCCTTCAGAGCGGCTTGCTCGCGCCCCGCACGCTGGGCTGCAGCAGGGCAGCCACCAGACCCTGAACTGCCACGGGCCGGGGGAGGCGCACGGGGCGGCGGGGCGAGAGGGCGCACCTCCCTGTTTCTGCAGGAGATGGAAGGCAGGCCTGGTGTTGTGAGAGAAGCTGAACTCTGTGGCCCGGGCCTGCCGCAGAGTCTGGGAAGGCCGAGGAGAGAAGCTTGCTCTGTGCCAGGCCCTGCTCGAGGTGGGAGAGCGGGGGTCTGAGCAGGCCCGGGCCCACCAACTCCCAGCGTGTCTGGGGTGAGCCCCGCTGGAGCCCACGGTGGTCCAGCAAATCACCAGCGCCATGTGTTCCCGTCACTGCTCGCTCTCCACCCGCGTGGGGGTCTGGAATGTTGAAATGGGGGACGGGCTGAACCCCGGGACCTGCCCGGCTGAGCTCAGGCACCCCGGCTGCCCCTCCAGGCCGTTGTGCCAGTGGGCACCGTGACCTGGGGCGTCAGCACTGGGGGGCAGCCTGCGCCCCAGGCCTTCTCTTGGGAGCCCCTTTGCTTCCCTCTCTTCCTTCTGTTGAGTTTCTCGGGGCTCCCTTTCCCCCACCAGATGGCATGTGCATCAGGTGTGGCGCCCTGTGCGTGAGAGACAACAGAGTGGCCTGCGGGCGCCCACCACCCTGAGTCTGGGAGGCCTCTGCCTGACCTGCCCGGGCTAGCCCTGTGCCCCACAGCCCTTCCTCAGACCCCTTTCCTCCCCCTTCCCCTACCCCCTCCCCCTCCTTCCTCTCACAGAGGACCAAGACCCTGTCTTCTGCAGGAGCCCCAGCTCTCACAGATGGGTGGGGCTGCCTTGAGCCCCCTTTCTCAGGGGCCCCCAAACGGCCCTTGGTCCTCACCCGTATGGCCCCAGCTGCCCCCAGCCTTACACTGGCCCCAGCAGGAACTTTTTGCCGGCTGTGTGCTTGGGAACTGACCCTGAGGCGGGTGCTGCTGCCGGCTCAGGGGCTGCATCCTGTGCAGGGACTGGAGGATCCCAGAGGGGAGGGGAGGGGAGGGGAGGGGAGGGAAGGCAGAGGGGGAGGGCAGGGGAGGGGAGGGCAGGGGAGCGGAAGGCTCACTCTGGAGTCTGCTGGCCCAGCGCAGCTGCAGCCGCAGCTAAGGCCGGGCTCCTCCCTGTGGCCTCCACGGAGCTGAGGGTGGGGAGGCAGGGATGCGGCCCGAGCTCCCGTGCTCGTGCGCTGCCCTCCTTCTGCTGCCGCAGCGCCCGGCGCCCGCCGGGCAGGCTGGCTGTAGGGCTGAGTGAGGCCGGGGCCCCCCCCACACCCAGGCTCCCCTCCGCGGCCTGCTCGCTGCCCCTGTGCTGCAGCCCTGCCCCTTCGGCCACCAGCAAGGAACGGGTGAGCAGCCGGAGAGCCCAGCATCCCGGAGCCTGTGAGGGGTACGTGGTTTTCTCTCCGTGGCCGCTGCTTTTGATAGTGGGCTTATTTCCAGGCTCTCTTGAAAGCGTCTCTCTCTGGCCCTGACTCCGAGGAAGCAGGGCAGCGATCCTGAGAGGCTAGGCTGTGGCCAGCAGGAGTGCTGCCCTCACAAGGGCCACCGGCTCTGGGCCACGTGGTGGAGCTGGGCTTCCCTGGGGTGGCTGAGGCCCAGTGTCTGTCAGACACCTGCGGGGCTGTGCTGCCCACCCTGTGTCTGCTGGGGGAAGCCCCCCTCTGTGCTCCCGCCCCTGTGGGAGAGGATGGGGGTGTCCCTGGGGGTCAGAAGGACAGAGGCAGGCTCGTCGGTGCCCATCCCGTGGTGCCCCGTTACTGTCACAGCACCTGCCGGGGGGGGACGAGGTGTGTTCTGCAGCACCCCCTTCAGGGACAGGGACTGGTCCCTCTCCGTCTCTCGTGGCTTGGAATGTGGGGTATCTGTCCACCTGGGACTCGCGGGCAATTTTCTGCGCCCCTGAAAGCCCCCAGCAGAAGCTGCCAGGATGGGGTGGGCCTTCGCCTCAGGCTGGGCTTTGTCCCCTCAGCTGGGCTGGCCCGGCTCGTGTGGAGGCCCCGTTGCTGTCGGTGGAGTGTGGACAAGGCCCCTCGATTCTCCCTTGGGGACTTGGGAGCCCCTGTTGCTCCCCTGGGCTCTGGCCTTCTAGAGTTTCAGCCCGGTAAGGGAATGGATACCCCTTCCAGCCCTTCTGGCACATATGGGCCAGGCCCTCAAATGGAGGGACATAGTGATGACGGAGGACTGCCCTTTTGTGAGGGCAGAGACACACGCCAGTAGACCCAGTGCGGGGTAGGTGTTGGCTGGTACCTGGTCCCTCCTGGGCAGTCAGAGGCCTCTGGCCTCTGCGTCTGAGCATGTCAGCCCTAGGCACAGCGTAGGTAGAGAGGCCTCGGCGTGAGGTCTTGGCCTGCTCTGGGGCCTCTCCTGCTGGGCTAGCTTCACTTCCTGTCCCCTGGCAGGTGCAGGGAGCTGGGCTGAGCACCGTGCCCGGGGCGGGGGCACTGTGGCCGGCTCCGTGTTTACCTGGATGGGGGTCCCCGCAGGCAGCCAGCAGCTCTGTGCTTCGTCCCACCTGGCTCTCAGGGAGTTCGGGGCCACCGGTGCTGGGCCCTGCCAGGCAGGGAGACCTGCAGCAGGTGGAGAGAGAGCCTTGGCTTCGGGTGGGCAGGACCAGGGGGTCATCTGAGCCCCTGGGCACCGGCACGGAGGGGGGCCGTCTTGAGAGAAGTTTAGGTGCTTCCGGTGGTGCTGGCCCTCCAGAGCCCCTGAAACCCTGGGCAGGAAGGGCTTGCCCAGTCCAGACGCCGGTGCGGACACTGTTCGTGTTCAGGGCTAACGTATGAGGTGCTGCCTCTGCCTCTTCCAGCGTGCTGTGGAGGGACCTGCCCCTCCCGGGAGGAGCTGAGGGGACTCGCCTGCCCTGAGAAGGGGCGCTTGCTGTGCTCCCTGCTGCTTCCCCAGAGCCCAGAGGCCAGCATGCAGCGGGCTTGCCAAATGTCTGTTGACTGACTGAGCGAGCTCTGTGCAAGGGGCACACTGGTGCTGGTGCTGCCTGGGCATCCTTTCCTCAGCCCTCTGGCCTCTGGGGTGGCTTTTGTCAAGCGTGAGGGTCCAGTTCCCTCTCTGGCTTCCTCTATGGTCTGCAGTTGCTTTTAAAACACTTTTTTCACTGTTTTCTTTCTAAGGTTTTTCACGTCCCTGGTCACTTGATTCCATGTAAGGAACAAGTGGACCTCAGGCCACAAAAGCAAAAGAGGCTGTGAGATGGCAGGCCTGGCTCGGTGTCGGGCTGCAGACAGATGGCTGATCACCTAGCATCGTGCACTGTCAGCGTGGGTCCAGTGAGGGGGCCTGGGCCCGGGACGCCCGATCAGAGGGCCGCAGGCGAGCAGGAGTGGCCAGTAGGCCGCAGAAGGGCCAAGGGGCCCCAAGGGTCGCTGTGGTCAGGGCTGGGCTCGGAGCCTAGGAAGGCACAGTCCTCCATGACCCAGGGCCAAGGGAGGAGGGTCCAGGGTGGACCCCCCGGTTGTGAGCTCCGTCTCTGGAGGCTGGAGCTGAGCCTTAGGACCTGCCCCCCGCTGAAGGCAGATTCCTGTCTCTAACATGCACGTGCGTGCCCTCACCTGTGAGGCCCTGGGGGCTCGCATCGGTACATCCATGGCCACCCCACGCGCTGTCCTGGACACTGGCACCTCTCGTGCCCGCGGGTCCTGGAGCCCTGCCGGGGCTGCTGAGCCAGAAGTGGGTTTGCCTTTTGTCCTCAGTAAGAGGTGGATTTTGCTCATCGGGGTCTGAGTGAAAGCGGACAGGGTAGAGTACCCAGTCCCAGGATGTCCTGTCGTAGCTGCTTCTGGCTGAGGTCAGATGGGGCACTTGGGGGAGCAGCTGGCTCACAGTCCGGTGCCTGCAGGATGTGGTCCCAAGCGGGCAGGGGCTGCTTGGTCTGCTGGGGAGGGGTGAGCGCCAGCCGTGCCCCTGGACGAGCCTGCATCACGTGGGCGCTGCTCGCAGCACGCTCAGGCCTGGTCCTGTCTCTGGGGGGCGGTCCTGGGAGGGCGCGCTGTCTGCCTGGCACGGACCCTGCCTTCCCTGCCTTTGCTTGGGGCTCATGGCCTTGGGGTGCAGCTGCCTCTTGCTCCTGTGGGCCCCGCTCAGCGAGTTTGCCCCCTACCTGGATCTCCCAGCCACACGCTGTGCTGTCTTCTGGGGCGCGCCTCCCTGGGATGTGCTGGGGCTCCCCTCCCCCTGGGCCCAAGGCCTGCAGGTGGGGTGGGGGCTGGGAGGTGCTCGCTTTCCCCTCTTCCATCCTCTAGAGGGATGGTTAAAAGGGGAGGGAAGACCCACCCCCATAATGTACAGCGACTGTCAGGGAGTAAACTACTCCCATTTCATACAGACGGGTCAGTGTCGTCGCGCGATCGATGGCTCGCGCACAGTAATTATAGGAACGAGCGGCATGTGTCGCTTGAGTGAGTTTGAGAAGAGTAGGGTCTCAATCTTTCCTCTAATAGGGCCCCGACAGTCCCAGCACTGCGTGTCTCAGGCTGACGGTGTTGTCATTAAACACCAGGTACTGCGGGGCGACAGAAGAGGCGGCCGCAGGGCCCGGCAGCTGACAGCGGCGCTTTGTCATCACCCAGCGGCCCACGCTCCTGTTGCGGCGGTGCCGACCGCTGCTGCGTGACGTATGGCCCTGTCGGGCTGCCACTGTGACTTAGTAGTCAGTAAACGTTGTGGGTTTTTTTATAAATTTATTTTATTTTTTATTTTTGGCTGCTTTGAGTCTCTGTAATCGGTAAACGTGTGTCAGAGGCTGGTCCCCAGTTCAGACAGCAGTGCTGCAGGAAGCCCAGCAGGGTGAGGCCCTGGGCCGGGGGCCACTCCCTCTCCCTCGAGGGCCAGACCTCTCCTCCCAGGGCCTGGGGTCCCCTCCCCGCCCCGTTGCAGATGTGTGCACACCGTGTGTGTGTGTGTGTGTGTGTGTGTGTGTGTGTGTGTGTGTGTATGTTAGCGAGCACGTCCACTCATCCTCCCAGGCAGCCACCTGTGTGTCGGAGTCTGGCAGGGTCTCTCCATGGGCCGCCCGAGCCATTCCTGAGGGACCTGCATGAGTGCTGGCCTCCAGTGGCCCAGGGTGCAGAGCTGGGGTGTCCTGGGTGCCTAGGAGGGGCCTCTGGCTGGCCCGTCGCCTCCTCTGTGACTGCCCCCGGAGGTGAGGGCTGAGCCGCCTGACTGCAGCGGGCTTTTCCGTGTTCGCAGTGTCGGGAACCATCAAGCGCAGGAAAAGTGGAGTGACTTATTAGACTCATAAAAATTCATACTTTGCGATCCCAGTCATCCCACGCCCGAAACTTGTTAGAGCGCGGTCCCTGGCAGCTCCCGCGTGGCAGGGCGGGGGCGGGGCGTTTGCCTCCTCCTGCCGGCTGCCATCCCTGCTCATTTGGAGAAACGGACAGGCATCTGCAAGCACGTGAAGAACCGTTCACGGGGCTGGGGATTTGTCATGATATTACTGTGTTCTCGTGGGTGGGAGCAGGACGGCCAAGCCCTGTCACCTGCGTGCTCCCTGCACCTGCAGGGCCTGGGCAGGGGCTGGCTGGGTGCTGGAGCACTGAATGCAGTGGGCCCAGGGCTGGCACCAGGTGAGCAGTGCGCCCGTGTGAGAATACAGACAGAGGTCTAGGCATGCAAGGGGAGGTCTGCAGGTGTGTTTCTAGCTGTCTTTATGGGACGGAGCGGTGTGTGTCTTCTAGGCTGATGTCAGTGGGAGTTGAGTCCATCTCTGTCCTTCCTGAGAGACTCCTGAGCAGAGGCCCATTGGCCCAGTGCCCCCTGGCCCAGCCTGGGCCCCATCCTGCTGGCCATGGTGGGCAGGTCATTCTCCTTCTCTAGGCCTTAGTCTTCTGATCTCTTCACCGGGGGGCTGACGTGCCCCGTCAGCTCTGCTGTGCGGTGGGCATTGTGGATTCTGTGCGAAGGGGATGCAGGGACAGAGGGTCCTCACTTCTGTTGACAGGGAGGTGACACCTGAGCTGGCCAGAGCCAGTCCTCCCGGGGTCCTTGCCTGTAAACAGTGGAGGGGCCTGGAGGTCTGGGCAGGATGAGGACCCAGCCCCCTGGGGAACTGGCTTCATCCGCTTCTTCGCAGGCAGCGGCAGGGTCCTCCCAGCAGGTGTCTCGCCCGGCTCCGCTCCTGGCCCGGCCCTTCAACGAGACGTGAGGGGCCCGCGGGGGGGCTGCCGTCCCCATCCACCACCCCCCTCCTGGACACCTGCTGGGGACCACCACTCTGGCAGTTGCTCTGGCTGTGTGGTCTCCTTAGCGCCTGCCTCGGCCTTCCTCTTGCTGCTTCCTGATGGTGGCGGAGCCTCTCCTTGTGGCCCCTGGGGTCTGCTCGCCCCTCCTCAGCCCCAGGGCGCTTTTCACCCCCAAATGCTGTTGTGGCCTCGCTATCTCCAGGACTGTGTCACTGAGGGGACAGCTCAGATGGGGCTGACTTTCGGAAATGCCCTGGTAGACGGGCAGTGTCCAGAGAGGGCGACGCCCCTCATCGTGTGGTCTGGCAGGGTCTCCCCACCCAGTAGCAGTGCACCCTCATCGGGAGATGCAGCGTCTCGCTCGCGTGGCCTTTGCTCTGGCTCCAGTCATGGTCAGCGCCATCCTGCCAGGCCCGGGGCTCTGCACACAGCTCGGATGGGCAGCGAGCCTGCAGGTGCTGTGGAGCCTCTCAGAAATGCGCGCCAGCTCTCCTGTGGCCACTTGCCCAAGAGGGCGGCTCGGCCACGGTGGGAGAGAGGCTGCCTGACCCCCGCTTGGCCGGGTCCTGCGCGTCGGCCTCCTGCATGTGGCTTCCTGTCCTGTGTGAGGCCCGCCTGCTGCTGCCGAGAGGGCCAGGAGCCTCTGGGCCCCCACAGTCCAGCGGCAGGCCCGGCTTCCCTGTCAGATGGGTGGGAAGGTGAAGCCCTGGAAGGGCTGTGTGATGTGTTCTGAGCTGGGTACCAGGGGCCCGTCTGGGCTCAGTCCCTCCCACTGGCTCTCTGGGGACCCTTCCCTGGCTCAGGCTCTGTGAGCTCATTTCCTGCCCGCTGTCCAGACCCACCTGTCCCCCTCGGCCCGGCCTGTCCTTGTCCCTGTGCTGGCGCAGAGTCTGGGAGCAAGGTGTCCCATCTCCCTCGCTCTGATGGACAATCCCAGACGCCTCCTGCAGCCTCTCAGCGGTCACGGTCCTGGAGCTGTCGTGCCCCGCACACTTGCAGTGGCAACTCTATACTGACTTTGCTCTCCTGTCTCCCTGCTCCCTCTCGCCTGCTTCCAAAATTGCTGCCTTCCAGATACACTGTCTGTACCCCAAACTCTCAGGCTCTGTGCTCAGGGGGGCCCAAACTGCGGTGACTGGTACTGGACGGGGGGACTGCGACCAGGCCCACGAGCCTCTAGTGCAGGGCTGGGGTGAGAGAGCTGGCGCAGCATCAGGAGGCAGGGCCTTTGCGGCGGTAGCTGGAGACGGGGCAGCAGGAGGGGAGCCAGGGTTACGTGGTCGTTCTTGCCCTCTAGCCATGTGGGGCAGTGGTCTTCGGGAGGCCCGTGGGGTCGCCTGTCCTTTGTAAATGTCCTGGACGGCACTGAGGAGAAGGACAGGCTCAGGGCAGCCACCCCCAGGGGAGGCCAAGAGCCAGAGGCCTCCGTAGCAGTTCTAGAGCTTCAGCTCCCCACTGTGGCTGTGCTGACTGTGGGGCACACGCTTAGCCATAAAGCCAAACACCAAGGCTTCTGAAGACACAGGCTGGCCCATCGCCTTGGTGGAGATTAAGGCCCGGAGAGGGGAGGAGCAGGGGACCCTGGGGCACGGGGTGGGGATGCTTGGCGATGGGTAATCGATCTCGGTGTGTCTGGACAGACAGCTGGGCGGCTGCGGGGGCTGCTGGCAGCTGGGCTCCTGGGGCTTGTCCCATAGCTGCCTCTCTCCTGCCGGCGGCCCCAGACAGTCTCTGCTCAGAGGGGTCCTGGCTCCCTCTCTTCCTTACTCATTATGCAGTGGTGAGATCGGCAGCACCCCTTCTTCTAGTTCTCTCCCTTTGAAGTTCCATAAAAACCTGAACTCCCTCTCAACGCCCCTAGTCGCGGTGAAACACAGCGAGAGCAGTGACCTCCGTCTGATGGGCTCTGCCATCTGTGGTGGCTCGTTGAGGCCGGGGCCGGGGTCAGCTGGAGGCCGGGCTGCTGCAGACAGCGCCGCCTGACCGGCCACGCGAGCTGCACAGGCCCCGGGAAGGCTGGCGCTCTCCCCAGTTCCGCAGCCCGAGTGCCAGACCTCCTGGGCTCTGCTGCTGTCGGTCCAGTCCCCGCCTCTTGGCCGGTGGCCTCCCTCCCCAGCTCGCTCATGCAGGAGCCGGGCCCTGCTGATAGATGGGCTCACATCCCATTCAGATATGACGCCAGCAATTTTTTTGTAGTTTGTCTTCCATTGCGGTAGTAAAGTTTTTAATTAGGGAAGCTAATGAGATCGATTAGTCATTAGAAGTGACCTCTGCACGGCAGGGCGGAGAGGGCTGCGTGTGTGTGAGCCTGATAACGCAGCGCCCGAGCGTCGTTGGCAATAAAGGCGCGAAGGGTTTGATTTGAGTGAAACGTGCCACGGGGAATACGTCATGCGGAGAAAAAAATTACAGCCCTGGGAGTCTGTAATGAAGGGAATTAAACCAACATCCTATCTAAATAACATGATTATTTACACAAACCCTCAGCCTGCAGGAGGAAGGGGAGAGACTGCTGCCTGCCGGGGCTGCTGCCGGGGTAACCCTCCAGCACCACAGGGCCAGGGGGAGGCCGGGTGCCCTGCCCACGGGGAGCTCGCCCATGCCTGCCGCTCTGCCTTTGCACTGGGTTCGAGGTTCCAGTCCCTGTGTGCCATGCGTGGTCTGAGGAGCTCTCACTCCTATCAGCCGTAGGGTGGGGGGCGACACCAGCCATCTGTCCGCCCTGCTGAGCTCTCTGTGCCCTCAGCGTGGGCACCCTGGCCTGTTCTCTGCAGGGCCGCTGTCCTGAGTGCTTCCACCCCCACAGCCAGGCTGCTCATGGGGAAGACCAGGAGGGTCTGCGGGGCCAGGCTGTGAGGGTCACAGCCCCACTCTGGGGGGCGGGGCATGGGCTGCTGTGCCCTCCCCTCTGCCACTCGGGATCGCAGGGGCTGGGGTCTGACGGGGGCCGAAGTCTGGGAGGTGACACTTAGCCTTTTAAGAGGGGGGCCTACTTTATTACTTTGTATTTTCTTAGAAGTGGTTATCAGGTACTAATAAGTAAAATGCAGTAAGTTAGTGAAAAGTTAAATTTCACAGTGGGGCTGCATTGCAAAGGAATGTTATAAATACTGATGCCCGTTAATAGCAGGAATGAGGGCCAGGCCCAGAGGTGGTATGTCCCAAGAGGAACTTTGCGGAATGCAGAGTCCAGTCCCTTGGGCATTGGGGGCTGGGGGCTTCCTGGAGGAGGTGGCATCTGGTGGAACAGGGAGGGGGATGGGAGAAGCCGATGTTGTGCCTCTGGGCGAGGGGGGGTGAAGCTGGCCAGGCCTGGGGCTCCCGGCGCTCAGGATGAAAACAAAGTTGTTGAGGAGGGGCCCTGCCCCAGCACAGCCCAGCCCTCCTTCCCACCCTGCACACTGGTGCCCCCGAGCTGCACAGCCAGGGCCCTGGGGCTCTAGGGTGCGTGTTGCAGCCCAGACTGGCAGGTGGTGGCTGGTGTGGGAGCTCCCCCCCTCAGAAGGGGGCCGAGGGCGGGTGGCCCCAGCGGCGGCGGAGGGGATAGGCAGGTGGGCTGTCCAGGTGCAGAGGCTGTGGGAGCAGGGAGTGGGTTTGGGGCCGTGGTGTCAGCGTGGGGCTTGGCAGTGACTTAGAGGGATTCCTGCGCTCCTGAGTGCTTAGCTGGGACAAGCTGTTAGCCATTTTCATTGGTCTCTTCTTGCTTGTAAGACCTTGAAAATTCAATTCAACAAACATTTATTTACCGATGCCCCCTGTGTGCTAGGCTCTCCCGTGCATCCCAAATGTGTGGGGGCTGCCTGGAGCTAGAGTCCCTCGCTTGGCTCACTCAGCAGGATCAGGCATCCCGGGTGATGCCCGGGGCTTCTGCCGAGCTTCCCTCTTTCTCCCTGACTGCCCCCTGAGCTGCCACCCTTGAAGGAGAGAGAGAGACGGAGACGGAGATGGAGACTGTGGGGTGCTGGCCTGGCCTGGCGCGAACTTCTGTGGACCCCTGGCGGGCAACCGCTGTGGGCCCCTGCCTCCAGTCCCGGGGGCAGAGGCGTCCTCCGCTCTCAGCACTCCCTGGACCTCGCAGCCCCATGTCCACCCCGACCCCGGCTGGGTGCGTGGAGCCTGCACATGCTGCTCCTGTGGTCTGGGGGCTCTCGGGGGGGCTCTGAGCCTGTGCTGTGTCCTGGCTTTCTCATGTGGGTGCACGGGAGCCCTGTTAGAGGCTGCAGTGCCCCAGGGATGGGTTTGGGGACACCTGAGGGAGGGGCTCTTCCAGCATCTGGACAAGGAGGCATAGTGCTGTCCTGATGGCCGTGCAGGTGCGGTAGCTCCCGTGGGGCGGACTTGTCCTGCCTGCTCCCAGGCAGGCCCCGCACCCCACCGCCCATCAGGCTGGGTGAGCCTTGGAGAGAAGGCATCTGGGCCAAGGTGCTGATTGCTGACTGGGGGAGGGCCTGGCTGTGGGCTGGTGGTCTGTTGTGTTTAGGGCTCTGGAAGGTGACTTCTACCCAGTGTTACTGTCACTGTTCACTGAGCAGTCACCGCTTCTCGTGGAGTTTGCAGGTGCTGGGAGGATATGTCCTTGGGGCCCAGGGGAGCAGGTTCAGGTCGTGGAGCACCGGTTTGTGCTGTCAGAGAGCGGGGTGGCTGGCCCTGAGCAGCCAGGAGTGTGGGAACCTGCGTGTCTGGTGCCACCGTGCCCCTGCTGTGCTCCCTCTCCTGGGCCACCCTGGACCCCAGGCGGCCTTCAGCTGAGGGTCAGCTAATTCTTGCCCAGGGATCATAGGCCTGTCCTTGTGCCGAAGCTCTGGTGGTGAGAGCACGTGTGTGTTTTCCTGGCCTCCTTGTCTCTGCCCCTTCCCATTCACCCTCCCCCCACGCCCCTCACCCCCTGCCTGGCTGTGCTGCCCAGAAGCTGTCTGCTGCTGGGGTGGCTGGTAGGGGCCCCCCTTCCAAGCAGGGCCCTGGGCTCCGTGCAGGCAGGTTAGGTGGGGCCACAAGGAGGCGCCTTTGGGAACCAGGGTCCGAGCAGCCTGGCCTGAGGGGCTGGGGTGCTGGGTCGGTCACGAGAGGCAGCAGCGCCCGTGTTCCCGTGCTGCGTTAGCTTTAATTATCTGGGCAGTTAGAGCTGTATATTATGAAAGCCGGGCAATTAGATGCGTTCCTCATAGCTATGGGGAAATTGCTGGCTATCAAGTGGAAGGGAACTGGGGCAAAACAGATCCCTGTTAATTGCATGAAACATTCAGCAAGAAATAAAGCTGTGGTGTACATCACCCTGCAAAATGTTCTGAAAACAGAAGTGATTAAGTACATAAATCTACATGGACACCCGGTGAGGGTTCCCAGAGAGGGCGGTGAGCGCTTCACGCCCGCAGCCTCGCGGACCCGACCGTGGGCCCCTCCTCGCTGCCCACGGGGAGCACCGGCCTGCCACGCCAGCTGCTGCAGCTGGCCGCACCCGCCCCGCTTGCTCTCCTGGAGGCCGCGCTGGCCGCCTCCGGCTCCGGCAGCCCGGGGCTGCTGAGCTCTCTGGGAGTGGGCGGGGGGTTGGATCAGGGGGTGATGGGAGGCCCCACCGACCTCCACTGACCACCCGTGTCTGGGTTTCCCTGCAGCCTCCAGCCTGCACGGCCAGCGGACCCCTCCCACCAGCAAAGTGATCAAGACTCGCTACCGCATTGTCAAGAAGACCCAGGCCTCACCTCTCAGCCCCGCCCCCGGGCCCCTGGCCCCGCCCTCCTGGCGGGCACTGCGGCTCTCCCTGTCCAGGTAGGAGGCCTGTGGCTGCTGGGCTTCAAAGTGCAGGGCGGGGCCTGAGGACCGAGCACACCCCCGGAAGTGCTTGGTCTACAGTTGTTGGCTGGGGAATGGGCTAATTTTTCTGTCTAGCAATTTCTGCACGAGATGTGTGGCCGGCCTGTGTGTGCCGTGCGCTCACGCAGAAACGCTCGCTCCCCGTCCGCTAGCAGCCAGCTGCCAGCTTGGGGCGGGGGGGTGGTGGTGGTGGTCTGGGAGCAGCCGCGCCACCTGGGTGTCCCTCAGGGAGAAGCTTCTGGTGAGAGAGGCTGGGCCATCTCACTATCGATGTATTGGTTGTTACGGGGTGGGGGGTGAGGCTGTGTGCCTCTCCGGCCGCCCACACCAGGGTCTGGCCTGCACGCTGAGCGCTGTGGCCTCGCTCCAGGCTGCTTCTGCTGGAGGGCATGTGTGGT
The DNA here is from genome assembly GCF_003676395.1 of Aethalodelphis obliquidens. Taxonomy (NCBI): domain Eukaryota; kingdom Metazoa; phylum Chordata; class Mammalia; order Artiodactyla; family Delphinidae; genus Aethalodelphis; species Aethalodelphis obliquidens. The sequence continues at coordinate 16,729,234 of NW_020837985.1, read as the reverse complement.
GCGGTCGGCTCCCTCTTCTTTTCTGGGTCCCCTGGGCCCAGAAGCAGGAGGGCTGCAGAGGTTGGGGTGCGGCTCCTTCCTTCAATGAGGCAGGGGAAGGGGTGACAGCCTGGGTGGGTTGGAATCAGGCAGTGGCAGGTCCCCTCCCTCTGTCCTTCTGGGGAGCGGTGTGGGAGCCCCTTGGCCCAGTGTGGGCTTCCAGCTGGCTGTGCTGGGCACTCCAGAGCACATGGCCTCAGGCCTTGGGGCCAGGGGGCCTTTGTGCCCCAAAGGGCTGGGCCACGGGGCAGAGCAGCTATAGTCCTGGGCAGGGGCCATCCTGCCAGCCCCCCACGGGCCCCTCACTCTCTGGACATGGGAGAGGAGGTGCTGGCCTACTGGCCCATGGTAGGTGTGCCCAGAGGTCAGCGGTGGCCACTGCCCTCCTCCCTTCCCACCAGGCCACACGAAACTTGGCCCTGCTACCGACTTTTCTGGAGGCAGTAGCTGGAAGTATATTTTAAATTAATTTTACTGCACTTTTTGTAGTATTTTTGTTTTAAATAGATTTATAAGCATCTTGGGGGCTATTTCTACAAATTTATGAAGATAATTTTCACTCTCTTGATAAGGTTAAATTTACACCTTCTATTTCCATATTAATTCACGGTGCTAAGTGGGTCTAATTTTCTTCCATTCTCCTATCTGGTGAGCATGGCCTTTCCTAATGCAATTTCCCCCTCACTAAATCATTGTGATTGGGAGTCATGATCGAGCTAAATTAACTTAAATTAATTTACTTAATAAGAGCCCCAGATCTTCGCGAATGAGGTTCAGGTTTATTGATTCTTGCTCCTCTCTCCCCCTCCTGCAGTCGGCCTTCCTGCCCGCGTTGGCAGCCCTGGCCTGGCCCCGCCTCTCCCAGGGGGCCTGGCTGGGGACCGGGGGTGACCTTCGTCAGGGAGGCACCAGCGGGCCTCTCCTTCCTGGCCTCTGAGTGCCACGGAAGCCCAGGTGTGGGTCCAGCTGGCCCAGTGTTGAGTGTGCCAGGCCCTGATGTGGCCACTGAGCAGAAATAGGTGCCAGGCTCAGGGGTCGAGGGCCCCTGAGGAGGGCGGTGGCTGGGGGCGCCCCCGAGGCAGCAGCCGCCTCCTACTTTCAGCCGGAGTGTCGAGCCCATCAGGCCGAGAACAGCCCGGTCAGCAGCAGGGCGGGGGGTGTGCCTTCCCCTCAGTTCTGGAGACAGGTGGGGGCTGCCTCATGGACAGGTGTGTGAGGTCCGCACTCGGGTCAGGTGGATAGGATGGGCCATCAGGACAGGCCCAGCCCAGCTGCCAGCCCCGCCCGGCCACTGCTTGCCTCAAGCTCCCAGCGAAGGTGGTACCGGGCCTTATGGGGAGGGCGTGCCCCTAGATGGCTGTGTGTAGCCCCGCCAAGGGCCGTGCCGAGTGCCCGATGGCTCAGGCCCCGCGGCCCTGGCCTGTGCTTGGTGTCTGGGCGCTCTGAGGCAGGTTCCCAGCTGTACCAGGCCCCAGTGCCCTCCCTGGGCATGGAGGTGCGGCCGAGCCCACGCCAGGATGGCCACGTGTGCACTGAGGGCATGTGTGGGCTGTGCTCGGTGAGGCCTCCCTCCGCCCGCCTGCCTCTCTGCAGGCCTGCCTGACCCGTTGCCACGCACCTGGGAGGCTCCTTGAACCCAGAGCCCTGGACCCTGAGGGCCTGGCCTCTGGACGTGGTCTGCGGGGCAGCAGGGCCGAGCGGCCAGGACGCCCTGGGAAGCGTGGGTTGGGCTGCCAGTGGCCTGGGCTTCCTATGCTCAAGGCCACCTGTGCCCTGGCGAGGCTGCCTTCTCAGCAGTTGCCACCCTCCAGCTGCCCAGCCTGCCGTCGGCCGTACACGCCAGGCTCAGCTTGTCGAGGCAGCAGGAAGGGCTTGTCTCCAGGGCCGGAGGCCAGTCTGATGCCCTCCCACCCTCCTCCTTCAGCTCCATCAGAGCTGGGGCTGCCTGTGTATGGTCAGCAGGTCCCAGAGAGGTTCTGGGGCCACCTGGCCTTGGCCATGGCCTTGGCCTCTGTCCTGTAAGCTGCAGGTTCCTCAGCTCTCCCTGGCAGAAGGGGGGTGGGGGGCTCGTGGCTGGACTGAGGCCAGTGTGGGCTACGGGCTGCTGCAGTGATGAGAAAGCAGGGCGGTTCCACCAGGCAGCGGGGCTGAGCCCAGGAACCAAAGGCTCTTCTTGGGCCTCCCGATCTGTGTCCCCCATGGAGAGAGGACACCTCCGAGGGGCAGGCTGGCAGGCAGGCCCCAGCAGTTCTGGAAATCTCAGTGGGCAGAGTTGGGGGCTGGTGGACACAGGTGGGAGGTGAGGCGGGTGGCCCAGCAGCTGAGTGCCAGTGTTAGCATGAGGTGGCCCTGGACCCCACCCCCCTGCAGACCCCTCACTGTGAGTCTCTGCAGAGAGGAAGCTGTGTGTGCGTGGCGGGGGCTGCCAGCCTGGGGGAGCCCAGGGAGCCCCCGGTAGGCGGCACACAGCGTGTGACCCTGGGCTCAGCCCAGACCCGCGCCTGACGGCCATGGCCTTGGCAAATCCCTGCCCTCCCTGTGCGACGCCACGCTCAGTCCCGCACCGCGAGGGGCCTGGCTTTAGAAAGACTTAAGAGGTGGCGGGGCTGTTGCGAGCCCTCTCCCGAGAGGGATGCAACAGGGCGCTGCCCAGGCCCCTCCTCCACTCTCAGCACGGCCCTCACTCATGTTGGGGCCCCTCGCCTTCCAAACTCTTGGGGCAGAGCCGGCGGCCTCAGGAGAGGCACGTTGCCTTTGAACGCTGCAGCGTTCTCCTCTCCTCCCCACCCTGCTGGCCCTGGGTCAGGGGCGGCACGGCTCCCTGCCCGCTCCCTGCTCTGGGGGGGCTCGGGAGGTGGGCATCCCCAGGCCTGGCTCCTAGTGTCTGGGAAGAGGCAGAGGGTTGCAGGGTCCTTGGCCTCTCCCCTCCCGGAAGCCCGTGTTCCGCACCATGACTTGAGCCACCATGGCAGTGTGGCCACCACTGACTGCTGTCCTGGGCGGCAGGCTGCACGTCTGCCTCGCAAGGCGGCTTTGCACTGTTTCCCGGTTTAGACAGAAACCTACTCTGAGCCCCATGTCAGTTTTGGCCTAATATGTGGGGAGCTGAGGGGCCACATGGTAGCCCACATTCACAGCAGGAGTCCTGGGGTCCCCTTCCCCCCACCAGCTGTCTGGTCTGGAGGTGGAGGAGGTTCTGGTGCTTCTGTGGTGAGGCCCTGACTCCAGAAACACCCGAGAGGAGAGTCAGCTGGAAGTAGGGCAGTTAGCCCGTCGGTTCTGTCGGCCGGTCAGCCCTCGTCCACGTTGGGGCAGACGGAAGGTGGGAAACGGCCGGGCAGCAGCTCCTGGACGCCGTGGGCACTGCCCATCCCATTGAGAGCCATGGGCTGGATGAGGCAGCCGCTGCCCTGGCCAGGGGAGCGTGTGGAGGCCGGAGCAGGAGGCCCACAGGGTGGGGGGTGGCTGCCCCTCCTGGGAAGGACTGTGGCCTGAGTGGGGCAGAATCCTCGGCACCACGGCTCCGGCTTTGGGGCTGCCTGCGTGCAGGGGGAGTGGAAGCTGGCCCGGGCAGGCCGGGTCCAGGGCCCCAGGAGGCGTGGCTGGGGCTCGAGGACTGCACAGCGCCGCTGCCCAGAGCTGGCTCCCAGGACCTGGGCAGCAGGGGGGCCCACGAGCACACCCCGGGGCTGAGGCACACACTAAGCGAGGAGTTAATTTTTTTTGTTCTAAGATTTGTGGATTTGCCTGTGTCCTCGCCAGCTTCCAACAAGTTCATTAATCTGAACTGAAGCTGAAATGCGACTTTTATCCCTAAACTGTCTGTCACTTTTTTTCTTTCCAAATTCATTTGACATGAAAGTGCAGAATAAACAGAAGCCCCTGTGCTTAAGCAGATGAGTCTGGCGGCTGCTCCATCCCGACTACAAATGGTGCTGTCACAGGGGCTGCCGCTCGCTGGGCTGCCTTATTTTATTTTATTTTTGTGTCTGTGCCGTAAATCTTAAGTAATCTCTGGGCAGTTTGACGAGGTTTGGGCTGCGATTTTTCTTTTTTTTTTTTTTTTCTGGTACGCGGGCCTCTCACTGCTGTGACCTCTCCCGTTGCGGAGCACAGGCTCCGGACACGCAGACTCAGCAGCCATGGCTCACGGGCCCAGCCGCTCCGCGGCATGTGGGATCTTCCCGGACCGGGGCATGAACCCTGCATCGGCAGGCGGACCCTCAACCACTGCGCCACCAGGGAAGCCCACGAGTCATTATTAAAGAGGAATTCGGGGCGAGGATGGGCAGTGTCCCTGTGGGGTGGCCTCGGCTCCACGTCCTCCCTTCACGCCTACCCTTGCCAACTCCCTGGAGAGCAGGAGGCCAGCCTTGGCCCTGCTCGGCCTCCTTCTCACCTCTGGTTATCGGGGTGTTGGGCAGCTCGGGCTGCCATAACGAAACGCCTCACACGGGGCGGCTTATACCACAGGTGTGTGTTCCTCACAGTCTGGAGGCTGCACGTCTGAGGTCAGGGTGCTGGCCGGGCCCATTTCTCCTCCAGGTTGCAGACAGCCACCTGCTCGCTGTGTCCTCATGTGTGGAGGGAGAGCAGAAGGCTCGGGGGTCTTAATGAGGACACTAATCCCATCACAGGGCCCCACCCTGACGACCTCATCTCACCTTCATCACCTCCCAAAGGCCCCACCTCCAAACAGCATCACACTGGGTTTAGGGCTTCAACATAGGAATTGAAGGGGGGAATACAGCCTTCAGTCAGAGAAGGGAGTGTCCTGTGCAGACCAGTGGAACTGGGGTCCCCACAGCCTTCTGCCCTGCCCTGAAGAGTGTGGCAGTTAGAGGGCCCCGGGGAGAACCCTTCTGGGAAAGCAGTGTTCCCTTCCAGTCGCCTCCACCATGGCCAGAGTCCGGGGTCCTGCTGTCTCTCTGGCGAGGCCCTAGCCTGATGGTGTGCAGAGACCCCTCCCAGCTCAGCCCAGGCCGCAACCCTGTGACGGAGCTAGTAGGGTGCCCAGTGCTGGGCAGCGGGGCTCCCCTGCAAATCCCTGTGGGCAGCCGTCCTGTGCGGGCGAGTTCTCTGCCCGCAGCACTCGCCTCCCAGTGGGCAGAGGGTCAGGAAGCAAGCAGAGGATGAAGCGAATACTTTCACGGGGTGGCGAGTGCTGGGAAGCGCTGAGACTCACCCAGGGTGGACGGACCACCAAGGAGCCCAGAGAAGGCTCCTCTGGGGCTGGGGCCAGTGAGGTCCGTGTGGGCCACATTGTGAGGGCCTTTCCCAGGGGGCTGGGAAGGAGCCCGGGATGTCTGCTCAGAGGGCAGCGGAGGCTGGTGTGGAAGGTGGGACCTGGGCCCTGCTGCTGGACCCGCAGGGGCTGGGGAGATGTCGGTGGGGGCTGCGACCCTTCCTCCTGGCGGCCCCTCTTCCCAGGCTGTGACTGCTGTGTGCAGGCCCTGGGCACACACCGTGGCCGACCTTGACCTTGACCTGGCTTGCATGGTCCTGGGGTTGCTCGCCTGCCTCTGATGTGGAGGCTGGGGAGCTGCATGCCGCGCCTGGCTCCATCCAGCCCTGTGCCTCTAGCTGCCCCACGACAGCTCTGCCCGTGGGCAGCTTGTACTGACAGCCGAGGAGGCTGCCGGGCTGAGCGCCGCTCCGGCTGCCTGTGAAGGGGCTGAAGGGGTTTTGGCGAATGGGTAGCAGAGCTCTGGACTGGTTCTTTTACAGCAGAAAGTGCCCGTCTCAAGCGAGGAGAACGTTCCCCTGGTCTCACCGGGACGCCCCCTGGGCTGAGGGTCCCGGATGACCGCTTCGGGCCCCGCCTGATCCGTCGGCAGCAGGCAGTCAGGACTGTCCTGGTTTCGTGTCAGAGGCGGGGTTTCCCCACCGCCTGCCCCCACCTGGCTTGTGCCCGGGGTTGGGGGCAGTGAGAGTGGAGGAGTGGGACAGGAGGGGTCCCCCAACACATTCTGTGGAGCCTGGTCTCTGCCCTGACGGGGCTGTCCCCTCCGGGAGAAGGGCCTTCCATCCGGGCTGGAGCTTGGGGTTGTTGAGGTTGTGGCTTTCAGTTGGGTGGCACCTGAGCATTTTCTTTGCCTGGTCCCTGTGTGTTGCAGCTCAGGCCTGGTGGAGTAGAACAGGCGGAGTCCCCAGGCGGGTGGCTAGTGGCTCCCAGCTGCCCCTGGGCCTGCGGAAGAGGAGCCAGTCCACTCGCTCCCCAAGTGTCCGTAGAGGGCCTGTCCTGTGTCAGGCCCCTGCCTGCTTGGAAGCTGCGGTCCAGGGCCCTGCTGCCCACTGACCACCACTCTCTCTGCCTTGCCCTGCAGATGGTCGCCACTGGGCTGTAGCCCTGCTCTGTGGCTTGTGGCCTGAGTGGGCCACTTTTATGTCAGCACATTGGGGGCAGCGCCCTGTTGCTGCTGACCACCCCTCAGCCCCAGGAGAGCTGTGAGCCGGGGGCTGTCGTGTGGGAGGGATGCATGGAGGAGCCAGGGCGGGCCTGGGCCAGTGGGCAGGGCGGGGACGGGGGCTGTCGCCGTGCGCTGCTGGCTCACTCCTGGTCCCTCCTAATCAGTGTCTTGCGTTTAATTTTGGGGGTAACTTTATTTCACATACCTCTGAGCTTATAGAAAAGTTGCAAAAGTAGTACATGGAACTGCTGTGTATTCTTCACCTAAATCCACCGGTTATTTGTACCTTGCCGCATCTGCTGTATTGTTTCCACTCTCTGCACAGACCATTTGTGAGGACATTGCAGCCTTGGTGCCCTTGACCAGGGCAGCAGAGGTCTCCTCGGGTGTGACGAGACTCAGCTTCGCCGTTTGGGCAGGAGCGCTGTGGGTCCCTCTAGGTGATTGTGGCGTCGAGCCTGTGTGGGTGTCCTGTTCCTTGCTGGGCCTCACCCGCTCCTCCTAGACCCTTAGTGATTTCCAGCCCCTCGTTCCTTGCATATCGGTTGGTCGGGTTCCTGTAAGGAACTGCTGTCCCTCATCTCCCGTTGCCTCGTATATTCATTTATTTATAATGGTGTGGACTCCCGATTCTTACTTTTCAGGCTATAATCTGTTGATGTGATTCACTCGACCCTTCGTCGGCCATGGCGCTGGCCCACGGAAGCCCCCTCTGGGCTGGCCCTGTCTCCTTTCCACGTGGCACACCGTCACTCACCAAGCCTCCCTCACCTGCCCAGTGGAAGCTTCCAGGCTCACCTGGGACTTGCCCTCTTCCAGCCCGGAACCAGCCGCGTCTGCGGACCCTGGCTCCTGGCAGCACAGTGGCTCCTGGCCGCTCGCAGCCGCACTGCCGAGGGTCTCGTCAACAGTGCCAAGGGGTGACGGGAGCATGTCGAGCGGGTCCGGGCAGCGGGGTGCGTCCTCCTTGCAGGCCTTCCTGGGTCAGAGTCCGCGCACCTGTGCGCACAGCTGTCTCCATGCTGCTGCTGCTGCTGCTTCAGGCCGCCTCCCCCTGTGCCCTCGTGACTCCCCTGAGGAGCCCTCTTCTGGCCGCTTTCACTGTGGTCCTTTTGGCTGGTTCTAGACGCCGCAGGGGAGGTGCACACTCGGCACTTCTGCCTGCAGCCACCCCCAGCGATTACTGACTGCCCTGCTCTCGAGGGCGGGCGGCTCCCCGCTCTCGCAGGGCTCTTTGTGTAGACCCGGGTCCCCTCCCGGAGCAGCGCCCCCTTTCTGTTCCAGTTCCCATCGCATCTCGTCGTGGTTTAATTTGCATTTCCCTGATTACCAGTCATGTTGGCCGCTCAGGCGCGGGATTGTTCTTGTGTTCTTTTGTGTCTTCTTTTGTGCTCACATCTTTTGCCCGTTTTTAATTGCTGGTTTGTCTCCTGTTCTTGAGCTGCGGGAGTGGTCCACTTGTTCAAGGCTCTGTGTCCGCGCCTTTCCTGGCCAAGTCAGCCTCAGCTTGAATGAGCGCCTTGTTTCCTGCCCAGGAGTCTGGTGGTGGGTCCACGGGGGCTCTCGGCCCTCTGGGGGGCTTGTGCCCCGTGGCTGCTGTGCCGCCATCCTCAGCCCCGCATTCAGAGTGTGAGGTCAAGGACCCTTCCCCCCGGAGGCTCTCACCTGGCTCTGCTCTCTGCCAGCATCGCCTCCCCAGCCCCCAAGGGAACCCTGCAGGCCTGGGTCTCCTGGGGGACCTGGAGCCCCAGAGGGGAAGCCTGGCCTTTCTCAACCTCTCCAGGCCCACGGGGAGCGCAGGCTGCTGCTCTGTGCTGGACCCTGTCCTCCACCCTCACTCACAGACACCCCTTACCAGCCCCGGGCCTGGGAGTGGTCAGAGGACAGCCTTGCCTGTGCCCCAGGAGCAGCCAAGGGCATCCCTCAGGGTGGGATTGGAAGAAACAGGTAAAGAAATCAGACCAGGAAGGACTTCCCTCAGGGGGGCGCAGTGGTTGAGAATCTGCCTGCCGATGCAGGGGACCTGGGTTCGAGCCCTGGTCCAGGAAGATCCCACATGCCGCAGAGCAACTAAGCCCGTGCGTCACAACTGCTGAGCCCACGTGCCACAACTGCTGAAGCCCGCGTGCCTGGAGCCCGTGCTCCGGAACAAGAGAAGCCACCGCAATGAGAAGCCCACGCACCGCAACGAAGAGTAGCGCCTCACTCGTCGCAACTAGAGAAAAGCCCACGGACAGCAACGAAGACCCAACAGAGCCAAAAATAAATTTATTTATTAAAAAAGGAAAAGGATTATGAGAAAAGAAATCAGAGCAGGAAGTTTGGCCTGAGGGTGACAGGGAGGTGTGACCCAGCTCTTGGTGCTGAGCTTTGGAGAGATTAGGGTGGGACCTCTTTAAGGGAATTGGTGGGCGCCAGTAGGGGTCAGGGAGGGACCTGGGGTGACCCTGCCCCCTCCCCTCCTGCCCCCCGCCCCCGCCTGCTTCCCCACGTGGTGCTGAAGCAGGTCTCCTCTGGCAGGTTTTTTAGAATTTTATTTTATGAGAACAGGCAGTTACGGCTCCCCAAGTGCTGTAAAAGTTAATGTGGTGGCCTCCCTGCGCCTGGGCTCATTTTTGTAATTTTTTATTTTATGAAACGGGACAGAGAGCTTAGTGACTTATTACTATTCATTTCGTTTCAATGCAGTAAATATTGATTCAGTTGGGGGTTTTCAATTTAAACCACTCTGCGATTATATAAAATATTACTGGCCTCTGAAATTATGCTTACCAATCCCTTCGGCTGCTCATTAAGGAAGGAGTGCAGTTGTAGGTCCCTTTGCCCTCATCATTCTAATAAATGGGCTGAGGTGCGTTTCTGCACGGGAGGTGCCGCGGAAACTGCTGGCAGGGGCCTGACAGCAAGGGTGCAACTCTGAATTTGGAAGTCCGTTCAAAGCGCGTCTTGCTTATTTATTTCCCTCTCTGCCTGAGTCTAGCAGGCCTTGCAGCCGTCAGCAGCCCTGAGGCCTGAATGCCTGCCTGCGCTCCCCGGTGGGTTTGGGGAGGGCCTGGGGCTCGGGCGACGATGTGGGGCCTTGACCCCTCACCCCCTTGATGGTTTCGGGGAGGTGAGGGAGGAGACCAGCCTTGCCAGGGCACAGCTGTCCCCTGTCGGCACTGAGGCTGGGACGTTGAGGACTACCCGCTCTCCCTCCGGAACCTGGTCCAGAAGTGGGGCCTTTCTTGGCCACGTTAGAGCTCAGCCCCTCGCTGACAGGGCCTGGCCTGGGATGCAGGACCCTGAGGAGAGGGCCCTGGATGCCAAGGCCCAGCTGGTGCACAGGCCGAGGTGGCCCTGCTGCCTTCCTTCTCTTCTGTGCTCTCTGTCAAGCACTGCCACCGGTGTGGGCTGGCACGTGGAACCCCCTGCCCTTAGGAGCCGAGCACCAGGCCAGCCTGTCCCTCTGGGTCCAGGGTCTGTTTGTTCTCTCAGTCCCCGTCCTGCCCCGTGTGGGCAGCTCTAGGACGGACCCGTGATGTCGGGGGAACATGGCCAGCGCTGCAGGGAGTCAGCACTAAGGGTCTGGAGCCCTGAGCGAGGGGAGACTTTGCTCGGCCGGGCCACCCCAGTGCCACGCGGCCCGTGTGCTCCCAGGCAGGGGCGAGGCAGAGCCATGCTCCTCCTCGGCTGTCTGTGCTGGCACTGCGGGGGCATTGACATGGGGTGTGCGGGTACTTGGTGTGGGGTGGGGCCGGGTGGGGCTCACGTGCCTCTTCCCCATCAGTCCGAGCCTCTGGCCCGTCCTCCCCAGTGGCCACACAGCCCCCCGTGACAGTTGCCCCCCAACGCAGCTCTGTGCCACCACTTCTTCCCTGGCCATGGGGACCACTGGCGTGGGCCCAGGGTCACAGGCACTGTAGCCGGAGTGTTTGTGGCGAGACCACATTGACAGGTGGCACCTGTGTTCCATCTGCAGGCGGCGTGGGAGCGGAGGCTGGCGGCCTACACTGGAGCCCCCGTTTGCTCTGTCTCAGGCCAGGAGCTGCTGTTCCGTGGCCATGGTCCCTCCCTCTCCGGGCCCGTGGTGAGCTGGCCCGGAGCTCGCTGGCCCAGGGTGCACCCCTGGGTCAGTGTCCCTGAGGGCCATGCTGGTAGGCAGGAGCTGCCGCACAGGGCTGGGGCCAAGGCCGGGGTGCAGGGCACAGCGGCCCGCTGAGCAAGCCAGGGCGCTCTGCCGCAGGTCCCTCCTGGGACGGCCTCTGTCGTCTGGCCAGCCCCAGCCCTGCTGGTGCCTCGTCTGTGTGTGACTCGTGGGCCCTCGAGCCTTCAGCCCTCTTGCTTCATCCCTTGGCCCTGCTTTTTTGTCGCTGCCTCCACACATTGGTGTCTTTCTCTCCATGGACGGACGTGCGCGTGTCTCCCTTCTGTCCTGCTCCCACTACCCCGTGCCCTTCCTCTTGCAGTGTGGGACGCCGCTCCCTGGCGCCTCAGGCGTGCGCGTGGTGCCGGGGACAGGGAGGTGAGGAGGGCGGGCGTGCCGAGTGGCCGGGGCCCCGGCGGTGGCAGGCTGTGAAGCGCTCTTACTCTAGAACGCCCGCGCCCGGCGCCACCCCGTGGCCCAGCGCCACCCCCCAGCCTCCGCGCCTCGCTGCAGCTGCCCCTCGGGGAAGGGCTCTCCCAGGCCACCCTCCATCTCTGCTGCCTGTGGCCGGGCCTGCTTCGCCTGCCGTAGCGCACTGCGTCTTGATCATGAGACGTGCAGGGGGCTTCTTTGCCCTACGGGAGCTGGCTTGTGTGGCCAAGCCCTGCCCAGCAGCCTCCAGACCGGCGTGGAAAAGGGTCAGGCAGGCAGGAGCCTCGCCCGGGCCTGGCTCCTTGTGGGCCAGCGCTGACGGGACAGCACCCTGCAGGGCCCCGTGCGACACTGCCACTGCCACGGCCAGAGCACAGGCCACGGTGTGGCCTCCCCGTGCGCTTGATGACAGTACAGCGACTCACAGAGGAAGAGTGGGACAGGCCAGGTTGGGTGTTTCAGGATAAACCTAGAGAGAGCATCCCTGCCGTTCGCCCCGGGGGAAGCTTTGTTCCGAAGGCAGCGGGACTGTTGGAAAGAAGCTGGGCAGGTCCCGTGAGGTCCCTCCCCGTGGGGCCCTGTGGGAGGTGGCCCTCGGGGGCGCCCAGGCCCTGGCCACACCTTGCACTGTGGGCCCTCGTGTGTCTGTGTCGGTGTCCCGGGGGATGAGGAGCAGGGGCAGCTGAAAGTACTGCCCCCGACGGGGAGACAGAAAGCGTCCTTGTCCACCAGTGCTTCCTGGGTGCCTTCCACAGTCAAACGCCGTTTGAAATGCCACTTTTATCCTGGCTTAGAGGCGGTAGTAAAGCATCGTTCAAATAATCAATACCGTATTTAACTCTTTGCGTACGTCCAGCCTCCTGCCTGAGCTTACCCCACGGCACGATTCCCCTCGGGGCCGAGCCAGGGCCTCTGGAGATGGGTTGGGGGGAGGCGTTGTTCTAGGGGTCTGGGTAGCTCAGGGAAATGGGCTCCCTGCGTTGGCTGTGGGGTCCGGGGGGCTCCCCTTGCTGGGGACCGTGCCCAAAGGGCTCCCACAAGCAGGTGCCCGCTCAGGCCCCTGGTGGGCCTCAGGCAGCCTGGCCACCACCTCCTCCCCATGCCCCACCCTGTGGCATCAGCCCTGCTCCGGGTCACCCTCAGCTTCTCTGGGCAGGGGGCTCCCAAAGGGCACAGGGGCACCCAAGTAGCTGCTGGGCCCTTGGGGGGTTGGGTGGGCATGTCCTCCCCCTGCCATGGCTCGGCACTTAGCCCCCCCCCACCCCCAGCATGTCGCCATGTGGGTCCTCAGAGGTGGGCCTTCGGTTCGCCCCTCTTCCACCCCTGGCCATTGAGGGCTCCAACCAGGACTGGGGTTGCTGAGCCAGACTGTCGTCCACCCACTGCTGGGGCGTCCACGTCACATCTTCTCCCCCCTGGCACCCTGCTAAGGCTGTCAGAGGGCCTCTCCAGCCACTGCACGTGCGAACTGGTGGACAGTGGAGGAATCGTGGGGTGTCTCCTTTTAAACATTTGTCCCAAGTGGGAGGGGCTGCGGTTGCAAAGACCTCTGTGAGTTGGGGCAGGCCCGCTGACGGCTGCCCTTGCCCCGGCCACCCCTTCTGCGGGGCAGTCACCGCGGCCAGGCAGGACCCTGAGCCCAGCTCCGGCTGAGCCTGGCTCTGGGCCCGCACTCCCATCTCCTGGAGCCAGAGCAGCAGGCGGGCGCAGAGCCGGTTTCTTTTCCTCGGACTTTCTCCGAAGTCAGCAAGGTTTCTGTGGCTGCCCCACCCACTCCCCAGAGTAAGGAGCCCCGGTTTAATTTGCGGTTAGATGTCTGTTAAGATTGCGTCCACTTCCCAAGTCAGCACTGAATTGGCAAGGCGCTTGAGTTAACAGCGTGGGAGCCTCCACCGGAAAAATGGCTTGAATAAATCACCGTCTGACGCCAGAAAATAGATATAATCTCAGCATTAACTGCATTAATAGTAGCAGGAGCCGAATTAAGAAGGCCATAAAGCATAGGCGGGGGAGCATGAATTATGGCCCAGGCTCTGTCCCCTTGGCAAGGGGGATCCTCTGGGGGTGGGGCAGGGCAGAGGGGGTGCGCCAGGCCCCTCCCAGTCCGCCCTGCCCTGCCCACCTGCCCGGTAGGGGCCCAGATGGGTATGCCCAGCTCGGGGCTTGCGTGTGGGCGTGGCCAGGCCACCTGTCCCACCCCGCCTTGCTGGGCTCCGGTGTCTGGCCCTGGGAAGGAGGGTGGGCTTGGCCGCTCTGCCCTCCAGGGCTCCCCCCACCCCACCCCTAGGGCCTCCTTGGGGCCGGGCCCTGGCTGAGCGCTTTCCACCTGGACCATCCTCCACCAGCAGGTGCTAGCAAGGTCTCTGCCGTGTGAGACCCAGCGCCGATGGGACCGCACTGCCGCCACCTCCTCCCTCCCACAGATGGCTCTGCCCCGTGGTGTCTGCAGCCCGGATGTGTTCCCGAGGCAACATTTGGCTTGCCGCGTAGGTGGCTACAGCCTGACCCGGCTGTTGAAGTTGTGCCTCTTTTGTCCACCTCACTGAGGTCGGTCCACCCAGGAGGGGCCGCCCTGGTTCTGGGCTTTAGGGAGAGCCAGGGGGGCACCTCCTGCCGTGCTGGTTTGCATCTTGTCGTGTCCTTCTTGGCGTTAACTGCCACTGCCAGAAACTTTTCGACAATTTACTGGAGGAGAATGCTGTCCAGTTTTCATTTCAGTTTTTTTTTTTCCCCCACACCACGTGGCTTGTGGGAATCTCAGTTCCCCGACCAGGGATTGAACCCGGCCACAGCAGCGAAAGCGTGAAATCCTAACTGCTAGACCACCAGGGAACTCTTTTAATTTCAGTTTTATTCATACTCTTTGTCAAGTTCAGCATTCTTTATGTGTACTGTTCATTTGTCTCTGGCCTGTTTCTTACAGGTTTTCAAGACTCTCTAAGTATTCGGGGTGGGGGGCACCCTTTTGGATTTTTAACAAACTTTTTACTTTTCTGTGTTCTTAAAACTGTCAGTCTGTTAAGACTTAGTATATTGATTTGCTTAGAACAGCCTTCCTCATCCCAAGATTACATGAGTTCAGTTATTTTCTTCTAGTGCTGTGTTTTCAAGGTTTGCATTTAAAACTGTAACCTACCTGGACTTTATTGGGGACATGGTGTAAGACTAAAGGTCAAATTTAATTTTGCTTAACGCTTATTACCTGGTTGTCTCTGGACCACTAGACATTCAGACTTTTTTTCCAGTATTTAAAAATGTCACTTTTGTCATGTACAAATCTTGTTCCTGAACTTGGCCTTCTGGACAGATCTTTCTCTTTGATTTCCCTTTGCAAAACATTTGTGGTGGTTTGTATTTTCAGTGGTCAGTTCTGTGGGTTTTCATCTTGCTTGCCTACCGCACAGGTCGGGGTATGCCCGTCTCCTGCCCCGGGAGCTCCCACATGCTCCTTCCCGTCACGTCCCCAGCCAGCCACCCATAGGTCCCACTCCTCTGGCCTCTGGCCTCTAGACTAGCTCTGTCTCCAAACTTTTGAACTTCATACCAGTGGATTCATATAGTAGGTACTGTTTTGTGTGTGACTTCTTTTGCTCACCGTTTGTTGTGGACTGAATCATCCAAATTCATAGGCTGAGTCTCTGAACCCCAGTGTGGCTATATTTGGAGACGAGGCCTTTACAGAGGTGGTTAAGGTTAAATGTGGTCATTTAGGGTGGGGCCCTAATCTGATAGGTTTGGTGTCTTTATAAGCAGAGGAAGAGACGCCAGAGCTGAGCACTCAGACGCCACCTGCAGGCCAGGAGGAAAGGCCTCACCAGGAACCAGCCCTGCTGGTGCCTTGAGCTGGGGCTTCCGGCCTCCAGAACTGTGGGCCAACTTAGCCGCCCGTCTGTGGTGCCTTACGGCAGCCTGAGCCAGCTGAGGTGGTGCCGTGTGCAGCAGAGGCGTCTTCTTTTCCCTCACTGTGCCGCACTCCTCTCAGGGTGTGCCACACTGTGCTCGTTTGCTCTCGATGGACGTCTGGGTTATTTCCAGGCTCTGCTGCTCTCTGTCCTGTTGGGCATGTTGCCGAGTGACAAGGAGCCCTCCTCTCTATGGAACTGCTGCCTCAGCGGTGGATGGATGCTGGGCTGTAGCAGGGAAGGCCGGTCTCCCCCACGGCTGTCCTAGCCTGCACTTGTGCCACAGTGTGAGGGTGCTCCGGTCACGGGGGCTAGGGTGGCATCTCACGTCCCGATGACTCACGGTGCCAGCGTCTTCTCCCACTTTGGCAGACCTTCGTGAAGTGCCCTATGGAGTCTTTTGCCCACTTTTGTATTAGTTTGTTTTTTTATTGATTTGCTAGTGTTCTTTATATATTATGGCTACATTTCTCTATCAGATATCTTCTCACAGCGTGGGGCTTGCCTTTCAGTGCTGTCTAATTTATCAGTCTTCTTTTATGAGTAGTGCTCTTTGTGTCGTGTTGAAGAAATAGTTGCCTACCCCAAGGTCACGCTTTCTTCTAGAAGCTTGGCTATTTTAGCATTTATATTCAGCCTACGATCCTTCGTGAGTTAACTTTTACTCGCCATCTGAGGTGGGGGGTCAAGGTTTTTTTGTCTCCTCACAGAGACGTTTGCTGAGACGAGCCCCTCCCCCCACCAAAATGCAGAGCCAGAGACTGTGTGTCTGGCCTCCGTATTCTTCAGGTGAACCGTAGCAACACTGGCTCAGTTTCTCAGCCTTCCGCAGCCAGCCAGCCTCCAAACCCACCCACCTGCACTCAAGCTTCTCATCCTGCCCTCTGTGCAGGGCTTGCCTCGTCTCGGTGCTGTAGAAACGGTGTCGCGTAGGTTTTGCCTGTGCGGGCACACCTGCCAAGGTGTCGCCTTTAGTGTTTTGTTTTGCTTTTTTTTGTGGTCCCAGCCAGTCTTGCTGGTGTCTTGGAGGCTTTGACGGGCGTGTGTTCACCTTGCAGCTAGCTGCCTGCTCACCCTCTGCCTCTCAGGAACTTTTGCTATTGAGCTCGTGGGCCTTTCCCTGGAGTTGCTTGGATCCCGCGTCTGCGCGGCCACCACCCCCTTTCCCGGGGAGCCAGGCTGTGCTCACGTGTGACTCTCGGAGGAGCCGTCCCACTGGGGACTGTGCGGGAGGGGCACCTGCCCC
Organism: Aethalodelphis obliquidens; assembly: GCF_003676395.1. Classification (NCBI taxonomy): domain Eukaryota; kingdom Metazoa; phylum Chordata; class Mammalia; order Artiodactyla; family Delphinidae; genus Aethalodelphis; species Aethalodelphis obliquidens. The sequence continues at coordinate 16,713,079 of NW_020837985.1, read as the reverse complement.
CCCCCACTCCTCTCTTCCTGAGGCTCTTTACGTAGCGGTGACATGCGGGTCCCTGAGGGCCGGGGCTTGTAGCATTCAGGGGTCTGGTCGTGTTCCCACTGTGTCACACGCTCCCGCTTGGGCTGCCCTCCAGCGTCTCTCAGCTCAGCCACGTCCAGGTGCTGGGGCCTCTTCGTGACGTACATGCAAGCGTGAATGTCCTAGGGGGTCACCAGAGGGACACGGGCGACTGGTGTGAGAGCCAGAGGTGCAGCGGGGATGCAGCGAGGTGCCTGCCGAGCAGATGGCAGCCCTGGCTCTGGGGCTGGAGGGGAGCTGGAGAGACGGGGAGGGGTGCAGGTGGCCAGGGCCCTCTAACCCTGAGCAGTAGGCCGCGTGGCGCTCTGCGAGTGAGAGGCTGCGAGCCGCGTCCCGAGAAGGGCCGGCTGCAAGGTGGAGCGCGCCGAGCGCCAGCCAGCAGGACTGCGGGGCAGTGTGAGGGCAGAGGCCCCGAGATGGGCTGCCGAGCAGGTAGGTGATGGGAGGCCTGGCCAAGGAGCGCGAGCCCTCTGCTGCCAGAGGTTAGGTGGCCTGGCTTTTCACTGGGGCCTCGGCCCATCCGCTACCAGGGCTCCGTGGGGGCGCTCTCTGGGCTCTCTGGGCGCTGGTCCCCGCGTCCCTGGTGATGGGGGTCAGAGCAGTGGGCACCAGGGCACAGAGGAGGGGTTGCTCTGAGGATGGTGTGTGGGCAGCAGGGGCTGACGCGCTGGCCCAGCTTTGAGGAGGGAGCTTGAGGAAGCGCCCTCGGGGCTTGGTGGGCGGAGTCTGAGGTCTTGGCTGGGGTGGGACGTGGAGGGGTGGTGGAGGCTGGGCTGGACCTGAAACCCGGGCATCGCGGATGTTGCCTGGGGGCGTCCTCGGGTGCAAGGGCCGGAGACCGGACGAGCCAGGCGACTGGCACAGGGCTCCTTCAGGGGTGTCCTCAGGGAGCCAGAGAACCTGGGGCTGGCGCTCTACTGCCTGAGCCGCCTTCCCTTGTCTGTTGCCCACGTGGAGCGCCTCGCCGATGCAGCCCTGCGGGAGAGGGCTGGGATGGGTGGGCTGGAGTTCACGGGCACAGTGAGCCGGTGAGGGCCGGGGTGGGGGGGCGGGAGGAGTTGGTGGGCAAGAGAGAGCGACATGGGAGGGGCCGAGGGAGCAGAGGAAGGGCCCGCCCTGCCCCTCACCAGCCGTCAGGGGCCAGGGGAGCCCTGGGCGACAGCCCAGCATGGAAGGCGACCCTTGGGTGCAGAGGACCGAGGTCCCGCCCTGGGCTACACCAGCTATTTGGCTGCCTGATCCTGGGCTCCCCCAGCCCCTCAGCCCAGCGAGCTGAACTCTGCCCTCTGGAGTGGGGCCATTAAGGCCCGATAATAACCTGTTTTTGGCCGCTAACGTACAAAACACCAATAGCTTCAGCTGAAATGGATTTTTAAAAGTGTCATTTTATGGAGAATTTTACTTTCTATTTTGTTGTTTACTAGGCTCTTAAAAGGAAAGCTTGTAATGCATGCATTGATCGAAATACCAATTGAATAGATGTGAGCACATAAAACAACCCAGCCCCCCCCCATGCAGCCCCGGCGCTCGTACTGCGGGCAGCACGGTTAGTGTTGCCCACCAGATGCCGGCTGGCCAGGGGCGCCCCGAATCATTTCTGTTCATTAGCGGGGACCCCCTGGGAAGGAGCGGCACCCTCAGAGACGACGCCTAGGTGTCCTGCTGGGTCAGGGGGGCCCGTGGCAGCCAGCCCCCTGCCTGCACCCCCCGCCCCCGCAGTTCCACCCTCAAGTGCTCAGCCTGTGCCCTGGGCCGGCAGGCTCTCTCCAGGGCTGTCCTGTCCTTGTCGCGACCCACCAGGGCCCTCAGGCCTCAGCTCCCACCCGGACCCGTAGCCCCGCATCCACTGCGAGCAGGTGTGTCCTGGGAAGCCGAGCCATCACCTCACCCCTGCCCCAGGGTGGCCGGGGCCACACGCAGGAGGAGCACGTCACACGCCGGGAGGAGGGTCCCAGGAAGCCAGGTGGCCCCAGTCATCCTGAGGTCCGCACCGTCTGTCCGTCCGTCTGTCCTTCCGCTGAGTCCCTGGCTCCCGGGAGCCTGCCCTGCCACCCCTCCTGGACCCTAGCCCCTGAGGGCCTCTGTCCCTCGCCCCCAGAACCCAGAACGTTCTGTCAGCACCTGCGTGACAGGATGCCCTGCACGACGGCCAGGACCCCGAGTGAGGCCTCAGCTGGGAGGGCGCAGCCTGTGGCGGGGAGCCAGGCCGTCAGCGTTTCCGTGGAAAGCCCGCTTAAGCAGTTTGCAGCCGTCACGGTGGCGGCAGCGGCTGAGCCTGACCTACTTGGGATTCGCCGCGCAGCCGCCTCCCCGGGTGCCCCTTCTGCTGACGGCGCACTCCCCGCTTGCCTGGAGCTGCGTGGAAGCCGCTCCACTTCCTGAAAAATGCTTCCCCACTTGTTTTCTCTGCTCCCGGCCAGCCTGCCCGCCTCCTGGCCCTGCACTGCCCAGCCCCGGCCTCAGTCCCTCCAGCTGAGCCCAGGGGCCTCTCCTGGTGTAAGTGCCCCACGTGTCCTGTCTCCCGCCCACCGAGGTCTCCCGTCTGTGTGTCTCCCCTCACACCTCAGGGCATCCCGGTGTGCGGGACCCGGGTGGCCCCCCAGCCTCCCTCCTGGTGTGCATTCACCCAGCACGGGTCACTGGAGCCCCCACTCACCGGCACGGCCCCCGCCCCGTGGTGCCCGCTCCCAGGTATGACACAGCCCTGTGCCGTCGGGGTTTGGGGGAGGCTTCCCAGGGACCTGACGTCTGACCTGGTCTCCAGGTAGACCTGTGTGACGGGCACAGGGATGGCACGTGCACAGGCCTGGCTCAAGGGGGGTCGCAGTGGCCGTTGAGGGCCCGAGAGACCCGCCTGCAGGGGGGCAGGTGGAGCGCGGGGAGCTCGAGCAGACGTGCAGCTTTCAAACCAGCTGATGGGATGGGGACCCCACCAGGGAGCCGTGAGTGAGCGCAGGGCCCAGACTGCCTTGGGGCGAGAGGGCCACTTCCCCGGTACCAGTGACAGAGGTCCGGGCTGCGTCCCCATCCCGGGGCGTGCGGGGCGTGCGGAGGAGGGGAGCAGACTGCGGGGACTGGAAGGAAGGTACCAGCGAAGCGCTCTGTGTCTGAGGGGCCTTCCTGGAGCATAGCCGCCAGTTCCGCCAGCAACTTGTCCAGGCGCGGGCTCCCTGGGCCTGGCCCTGTCCCCAGCAGGCTCTGTCCCACCCTCTCTGGGTCCACGGGGCCTGTGCCAGGCTGCCTTAGGACTGGGTGCTGAGAGGCCTGGAGCCCTCAGGAGTGGGTACGCCGGAGCGGGGCCCCTTCAGCTCCAGTGTGGTCCTGCCATCCCACCTGAGCAGTGACAGCCGAGGAGGAGCCCGCGGGGCTGTGCTGGCGGCCTGAGGCCGTGTCAGTTTAAAGGCCAGTGGACCTGGCGAGGAGGCCTGGGCACCCGGGCACAGCTCCAGGGTGAGGCTCGCCCTGCCCAGGGTGTCCTGGAGGCTGGGACTGCTTCCAGGGTCTCCAGGGCCAGGCCGGCTCCCTGCCCCTTGCCTCCCTGCACCTGACCATGCCCTCCGTTAGGAGGAGCCACTCTGTGGGCCTTAAGGTGACGTGGCCTGGCAGGCTGCCTGTCCTCGGCTCAGGGTCTTGGGTGCGCTGGGGCAGGTGAGGTGCGTGGCGTTCAGGTGCTGGTCTGCCTGGCACTCCGTGCACGCACACCTGTGCCCCAGGCTGCCAGGCCGCTTAGCCCAGGATGCTCTGGGTGGGCCCGTCTCAGCCGTGCAGCCCGAGAAGCGGACCCGCAGCAGGGGCGCCCTGCGCATGGTGTTGGGGGCTGCACAGACCTGCTTGGGCAGTGGCCAGGGAGCGTGCAGGGAGCCTGGGTGTCCAGGGCCAGCCTTTGAAACCGTTGGGGAGTGGGGGAGCCCTGGCAGGCTGGGCACTCGGCCAATGCCGGCAGTGCGCCCCGCAGGCCGAGCAGAGGTTTTGTCACGCTCATCCTGGCTCCCTGGGGAGAGCTTTCCTGTGTTACCCAGACCCTGATGCCCCATCTCTCGGGGTCCATTTTCCCTGGGACTTTCTACTCACTTCCTGGGTACAGCAGGCGAGAGGGGCCTCAGAGGGCAGAGCCCCTTGGAGTTCCTGGATGGCCTTGGGCCTAGAAGTTTCTAGCTGCTCCCCAGGCAGCGGACACACGGCCGCTTTTCTTTTTAAACCTACTTTTGTGGCGTGTGTGTCTTTCTCCCCATTACTGCCGCTTTTCATTTAAAACGTTATCTCCCCCCCACCTGTCCTTCGTGGCCCCCAGGGGGCCGAGGGGAGGCCCAGCCCTCACCCCAGAGTAGTCAAGGTTATGGTGATAAATCCTGGGGCATTGTCACTGCTATTCGGAGTAAATTGGCTGGCCGCTTTCGGGCTGAAGGAAAGATAATTTGCTGTAGTATTTCAAATGGATTAGAAATGGATTTGAAGGGAAAGTTCATGCCTCCCATCACAAAGGCGAGAAAAAGGACTATCTTAAGGCAGGTTCCCTCCCCGGCCTTCATTATCCTCGCTTAATACCTTTCCTATTTTCCAGCCTTAATGAAATTTCCTGGCGGCATGGGCCTGCCGGACGGATGGGAGCAGCCTTTAGATCTGAGGCTCCTGTTGTAGAAAAGGAATTACAGGCCCTTGCTGCGAGGGCAGGCGCGTTCTCTGGGTCCTTGGCCCTGCTATTATCTCATTAATTTTATCCCCTCTTCTCAATACAGTTCATTTCCAAAGGCTGTCCTCTCCATTAGGGTAACAATTTACTGGAGTGCTGTGACACCCACGGCAATGAAAGGCTACAAGGTGTTTGGGGCGGTGGGGGGGGGGGCAGCCCACTGTTCCAGTTCCCGCCTGCCCGGCATCTGCCAGGCCACAGGTCCAAAGTCAGCGGGACCAGCAGGAGAGGGAGGGGCAGAGGCGGCTCTGCGAGACTGCAGGCCGGGCCGGTTTCCACGGGCTGGGGGCCCTCCCCAGCCCTCACCAGCCCTCCCCGAGTTCTTTGGGTGCATCCACCTCCCCCAGGCAGCCCCAGGGCACCATCTGGGAGTGCAGCTTCTCCCAGCTTGGCTCCCAGGCTCCTGGGGTGCCCCAGGTAGCTGTGGCTCCAGGGCTGTTCTCGTGCTGCAGCCCTGCACCCAGGCACGCGGGGTCCTCGGGCCCAGGTGTGAGCACAGACTGTGAGCACAGAGCCGGGGCCTCGGAGCAGGAGGCCTGCTGCGCCTCCGCTCCTCCCGGAGGCCCGCAGTTGCCCCACCACTGCACCAGAGCCCAGGGGCATGGCTTTTCGGGTCGGAAAGGCGATGGATCGGTTGGTCGTGTTCATCCATAAGAATAATCAACATTGTCCCGAGAAAGAAATGTCACCTGAGACGGGCGTTTTAGCAGTAAGAGCAAATCGCAGAAGGCAGTGATTAACGGGGCCACTTCTCCTGGGGGTGGGGGGTGGCCAACAACAGCCCCAGACTGAGGCTTCTCTGTGTGCAGAGCTGTGGGACGCAGGCCCTGGGCGGGGGGCGCCGCCTGAGGGGTCCGGCACACGCTCTGCCCTGAAGCTTCCAGTTCCTTCTGGCCCCAGGACCTGCCGGCCTCCACCCTGCTGGGTCCTGCCTGGGCGGGGCCTCCTCTTCCTTGGGCTGCCACGTGCCGCTTGAATCCCACGGCCCACGGCGTCGCCTGCGTGGCTGCCTCTGGGGGCGGTGGTCTGTCCCTGTCCAGCCTCAGCCAGGAGCGCATGCCCACCGGTGGGGAGCTTCCTCACCTCTTGAAGGGCCTGACTCCCTTCCTCCCCACCGTCTCTCACGTTTGATGGGGGCCAGCGCCCTGGGCGGAGGGAGAGGCAGGTGGGAGAGGGGGTGCCCCTGGTAATGGGAGGGGCGGCTGAGCGCGTCTTTGTTCCTGGCAAGCACAGTCACACGATGGCGATGCACAGCCTGTGCGGGAGGCTGGGGGCTGTCCCTGAGCAGCCGCCCCACGGTGAGGGCCTGAGTGCCACGGGCAGCCGGCGCGCTGGGGGGCGACCCTGGGTGCACAGATGGGGGCTGCGGAGTGGGGGGCCCCGACGCTGCGCCTCGCCCGGGGCTGGCAGATGAAAGGGCAGCTGGTTTGTGGGCGGGGAGACCTCTGAGGGCTCGGGATGGTGTGGGGCTGGGGGCCGGGGCTGTCGGGGGCCTCTCAGCCTCGGGCTAAGTGAGCTGTGGTGACCACCAGCCTGGGCTCTGCTCTCAACCTTGGAGATCGGGGCTCAGGCCAAGCTGTGCCTTTCGGGCAGCAGCCACAGCTCCTGCAGAGGGCCCCGGGCTCCCAAGGCTGACAGCGCTCTGCAGTGAGGGGAGGAGACCCCACCCAGCCCTGCCCCCTCCTCACACCTCCACCTGGCCTTGGTGTGAGCCCAGGGGACAGGGCAGGTGCCCGCTGGACATGCAGATGCCCTGAGGCCAAGGCGGGTAGATCTGCAGTCCCAAGGTCCGGGAGAGCCTGGAGGTCTGGCTCCTCCCCCAGAGGATGCCCACGTGCCCCGTGAGAGGGCAGCTGGAGCCTGTCGGCACGGCCAGCGTGAGCCGGGCTGCCGAGGACCCTTGGCAGGAGTCCTTCGCTCCAAGATCGATCTCTGTGAACTTAAGTTTTAATTAGGGGTTGTGCGCTTTCTGGCGGGCCTCCTCAGCTTCCCGCCTCATGGTGCTGCTTCAGGTCCCCAGCACCCGGCTCACTCGGCTGGTGAGAATGACCCCCAACTCGCAGATGGAGAGATGGGGGCCAAGGGGTGGGCCCGGAGGCCTGCTGCATCCCGTCTGCACTTCAGACCCAGGTCTGGGCCCCCTCCCTGGCCCTAGGGAGCCAGGAAAGGGTGTGCTGCTGCCCAGGTGGAGTTGGGGTTCATATGCTCCCAGGGGAAGGGGCCTCAGCGGGAGCACTTTGGAGAACCCAGAGGGAGGGTGCCATGTGTGCCCCAGGACGGGCCCTGACTTCAGCTGGCTCCTCTGCTGGGCCCCAGGCTGCTGCTGGTGGCACTGCCTGCAGTAGGACCACCCTCCTCACACGCCGCCCCTCCTGCTGCTTGGGGGCCATCTTCGGGTAGAGGTGATGCTCACGCGACAGCTGGTGCTCCCTTGCCCAGGTTTGCCAGTGGGGCCCGAATGTACACTGGGTGGGGACAGCGTGATTAGCAGAATCTGAGCTCATAGGGAATTAAGCTCAAGTTGCATAAACAGATTCCTGCTGAAACGCACGGGGTTGGGGGGCGGTGCAAGGCCAAGTCCTTCTGGAGCCCTGAGGCCCTGGGCAGCGGGAGGGCCTTGGACCCCTCGTGGCAGCTCGGGGGAGCAGGTCCACCAGGGCAGCTGCAGGCCCACCATCTGTGGGACCTGAGTCAGGGTGTGTGTGGCCGCTGCCCACTGTGTGTCTGTCGGGGGACTTATCCCGACCCGTCTGCCCTTGGGCTGGCCGGGGCGTCCGCTAACCCCAGGACAGGCGGCTCAGTCCTCTGCCAGCCTTTGACCTCGAGGAGACTTCAGTCTTTCCCCTGCCACAGCTTGCCGGCGGGAGCGGGGTCTGTGAGCCTGTCCCCTCCCAGTCTCCATGCAGGGCCCTCCGTGCAATGGAAAGAGAGGCAGGGAGGGCGGGCAGTGGAGCTTGCTGACCCCACAGCACGACCTTCCCAAAGCCAGGGTGGCACCACTGGGGCAGCGCCCAGGAGGTGTTCCCGGGCAGTGGTGATGGCCACAGGCCTTAGAGTAGACGCTCAGGGCCACCTTAGTGCAAGCGCCCAGGGCACAAAGGGGCCCCCTCGAAGCCGTGTCGCAGAGGCGTGCGTGTCGGAGGGGGAGGCTCAGTCCCAGCCTGGTTGGTGGGGTTGAGGGTGCCCCCTCCTGTGCCAGTGGAGGGCGGGAGACAGGTTTCCGCGACCGCGGGCCCTGGGGCTGGGCTGACAGGCGTTCCCTGTGCTTGCAGGTCCTTGGTGCTGAGCGGCCTGCGTACTGCTGCAGCGGGTGGGAAAGCCCAGCCCGGCTCCCCTGGGTGGCGGAACAAAGGCTACCGTTGTATCGGAGGCGTCCTCTACCAGGTGTCGGCCAACAAGCTCTCCAAGACCTACGGCCGGCCCGGCGGCGACGGGGGCAGCAGGCCCCTCCTGCGCGCAGGTGAGGCTCCTGGCGGGTGAGGGCTGTGCGTGCGCCGGTTGCTCCAGGCTGGCCACCTGTCTGAGGCCCCAGGCCTGGGGCTCTCCCGGAGCCGGCCCGGCCCAAGCGAGGGCTTCCCAGACAGCGCCCCAGCCCCAGGGCCACTTCACTCCTGCTCGCAGAGCCTCAGCAATTGCCCCTCACAAGGCTGGCAGCGGCCACGATGGGGAGGCCCCCCAGGGACGGCTTGGGTGCCCCTGCCTCTTGCTTGGCTAAGCCGCCTCTGATTTTCTGTGTTTTGCTCCTGGACAAAGGAGGTGAGCCGGGTATGGTGAACACGGCCTGGGCGAGTGAACACCTGGGGCTGCGGTGCCTAATCGCTTTGGCAACGCCCCGCTGTGCCTGGAGGCCGCCACCACCACGTGCGCCTCCGCGGCCTGGGAAACAGGCCGCAGAGAAGGAGATGCTTTGGATTTGCTTATTGTGCACATTAACTAGAAGAATAGTTTGGTTTCAGTCCAGTTTTGCTCTTTTCCTCTGCTGTCGAAAAGGGAGAAAAACAAGGGGAGGTTGCAGGTGGTATGGGGATTGCACAGGCCCAGCTACCCAGCCCCAGCCCGACCCGCCCAAAGGGGCAGGAGGGAGAAGAGGCCCGGGCCAGGGAGGAGGCAGGGCGTGGGTGACCCTCCTGGAAGCCCTCCCTCTCTTCTCCCAGGGCCTCTGTCTGTTGGCCTGGGGCGCCTGGCTGCCTAATTCCAGGCCAGGTGCCCCGGGCTCCCCAGGACAGGCACTCTGCCTGTTTCCTACCTTGAGGGGTTGGGCTGTGTGACCTCTCAGGGCCTCTGCCTTGACCTCGAGAGCTTGGTGGTGGAGGAGCAGGTGCAGAGGCTTGGCTGGGCCTCCTCGGGGGCCTTGGTGAGACTCAGCCCCGAGGGGCTGCCGCCTTGGGTCAGGGGATGCCCTGAGGCAAGGCGGGTAGATATGCTGTCCCACCCGGATTGCCTAGCGGGCCTGTAGCACGTGTGCTCGTAGTCTGTGGGGCCCACACGCAGCTGTGGGCATCTCAGAGGGCAGGGACCTCAGACCTCCTCTGTCCATGGCCGCTTCCAGCCTGCTGCTTCCCCTGAGCCAGGCCCCTCCCAGGGCTGCCGCAGCCAGGCCTGCTGGCGGGCTGGACAGGGCCGTGGGTGCCCAGACATCCAGAGAAACGCACAGGGCTTGCAGCGGCCGCTCGGCGGAGTGGCCATCCGGCGGCCCGAGGGACCAAGCCTCTCCGTGGGCCCGACCTCTGGCCCCAGCTATGCCCGAGCCCCCCCACCCCACCCTCACGACCGGCCCAGCAGGCAGGACCCCCGCTCCGCTCCCTGCTGTCCTCCCTTGGGCTGGACAGGTTGTGGTTTGGGGCTGTCCTGGCCCTCGCCGGGACCCTGGGCTGCACGTGAGCCTGATCCGAAATGGGCCGGTGGGCCTGTGGGACGGGGCTGCACCCGCCACCTGGGCTCCTTGCGTCCCCTCGCATCCCTCACGCCTGCATCCAGGCGGAGGAGAGGCGCCTGGAGGCTGAGAGGAAGAAGCGGGTTTGGACTCAGCCTGCCCACAGGCATCGCGGGGCCCCACGTTCGAGCTGCCTGCTGGGCGCTGGGCCCCGGGTCTGAGCCGGCTGCTGCCCCGGGGTGTGGTCAGAGCAGGTGGGAGGGGCCGGCGTTAGGGACTGTGGGGCACGGCCCTGCCGCCTGAGCTGGCAGCTGGCCGGGGAGGGGGCTGCGACACTTCTCCCCGGGGAGGATGCCACGCTGAGATGAGCCCGCTGCCCTCCAAGTGCTGAGCTCCGCAGAATCCCACCTCCCCGCTCAGAGCAGCAGGGACAGGACAGCTGCAGGGTAGCGCCCTGGCCTTCCCCACCCGTCTCCCCCCAGCCCTCCAGCCTCTGGGCGATTAGGTGAGGAAGGGGTGGGGGGGGCTCCTCCCTGCTGACCCGCCCCTGCAGGCCACAGCTGCCCATACCCTGCTGACTAGCCTGCTGGCTGCCAAGGGGCAGCCCTGGGGCTCAGCCCTCCCGCCTCAGGGTCGGGGCAGGGAGGTGGGGTTTGGAGCACAGACCACAGGGCAGCCTGTCCTGGGGGCATGAGGCCGGCCCAACACAGCACCAGCTGCCTGAACCCCCATACGGGTGGCCGATTCTTGGCTATAAGGAAGGTGGATTGCTCCCAGCTGTGGGAATGCCTGTGGACCAGCAGCCCACTTAGGTGAATGATAATTAAAGAAATAAATTTTCTCCTCCGGAGTCGACAGAACTTTGACTCCAGCGAGAAAGTGCAGGCCTCCTTGGGAGGGGGCGGGGGCTCCCCCCCCTCCTGGCTGCCGGCCTCTCTGGGACAACACCAGCCCCTGGTTGGGGTGCCTGATCCATCCCAGGCTTCGTTGGGGAGAGCCTTGCCCTGCCCAGCTCCCGAGCCCCAGGGGCAGGGCCTTCTAGCAGGCACACCTTGCTTCCCTGGAACCCCGGGGCCAAGCACTTCCTCCCAGGTCTAAGGTCTGCCCACCCAGAGGGCCCAACCCTGGGACCCACCCCCCCACATGCTTTGGCCTGGAACCTGGCGAGGGTCCTCCCAGGCGGGGGCTCTGATGGGGCTCCACTGGGCCTGGCCTGTGCCTCGGCCCCAAGAGCCAGCAGGTCCCTGCGGTGGAGCAGAAGCCGCGAGTCCCCCTGCCAGAGCCGCCTTGCTCAGCCTGAGCTGCAGGCCTGGCTCCCAGGCTTCTTCTGAGCCCCAGGCCCCAGACCAGGGCAGACGGAGGCTGTGGTGGGCAGTTTCCCTGCTGCTGACCTGCCACCACGTGCCCTGGGCAGGTAGTGTGGGGCGGGGTGGGGGTGGGGGCGGTCTGAGTCGCTGCCTGGGCGGGGGCTGCCTCACCGCCTGAGTCTGTTTTGGGAAGACCCCTGGGAAGTGCAAGCTCTCCAGAAGGCTCAGTGCCTCCTGCTCTGCGGTGGCCAAGGGTTTTCCGCTGAACGTTTCAGCGCCTCCACACCGCTTTTCGAACAGCTACTTCATGTGCCTGTTTTAGCGCTGCAGAGTACTTGGAGAGGCGCCGCCTGTGCTTGTAAAACTCCTGCGGGGCCCTGCACTGGCGTGTTTGTAAGAGCAGAAGTGGACAGAGGAGTAAACCTGCCCTCACCCCCCCTGCCCCCCCCCGCCCTGCCGCCCCGACCAGAGGCCAGGCCTGCGGGCGGGTCTGACAGGCAGGCGCATGACGCCAGTGGCCCCTGGCGGGAGCAGATGGCGCCACGGCGTCACTGGCGGCCTGGGCGACTGCCCCGGAAGCCGCGCTCACCGACAGTGATCAGATTGCACTGTCACCCTCAGGCTGGCAGGCGGAGGGCCACTGCGTGCCATCTGGACTGGCCTCCACTGCCACCCCGAGGATGGGTGTCCCCGGCCTGGAAACCAGACTCCAGTATGGCCTGGAGCCGTCCTAAGACCCCCTCCCCGCCAGCCCTCACGCTCTGAGCCCCCTCTCTCCCTTCTGTGTCATCGCGTTCCCTTCCCCCATTCACACACAGTAACGCAGCCGCCTGGGCCGCCGTGCAGAGCACTTCCCTCCCGCGGGGGTCTCGCGGCACAGCCCTGGAGCCGCCTTTTTTAACTTGAGGAGACCGAGGCTCAGAGGAGGGCGGACACTGGCCAGAGGGCACTGGCCCAGGACGGGCTCACAGAGCGTCCAGGGAGCGGCAGGGCTTAGCAGAGGGTGGGCTGCGGAGGAGGGCGTCTCAGGGTCCGGCCTGTGGGGCGCAAAGGGGTTTGGGTTTGGACAGGCCGAGTGAAGTGTCAGAACACTGGTGTGACTGGGTGTGGAGCTCGGGAGACCAAGCTGAGCGGGCCCTGGGAAAGGACGCCCTGGGGCGAGCCAGGGAGAGGGCCCTACAGGTGACAGGAGGGCCGCCTGCCCAGGCCTCCCACGCGGCTCCGGCTCCGGTGGGGGGGGGGGCTCAGGGCCAGGCAGCTTGGGGGCGTCCCTTTTTAAACCTGGGATGCTTTGTCATCGCCTCAGGTCCCTAGAATTTCTGAGTGATGTCACTCGTGCCTCCTGCTGCCGGATCCATTTCAGCAGCTGCCTGTGGGAAACCGGATCTGGTCTGGGAAGGGTCATGTGTGTGTTGAGGAACTGTGGCCATCCTGAGCAGCTCTCACCCTGCCCGGCCCGCCTTGGTCCTGGGGAGTGACCTGGTATCAAAAAGGCAGGCGGGAGCCGTGTATTAGCCCGGATGCCCCTTCTGTAGGGTGAGCTCACACTGCAGAAGACAGTGCCACCCGCCTGCCCCACATCCCCTGCCCCCAGGGCCCAGCCCCACCCAAACCCCAGCTGCCCTGGCTGCGCGTCCACCTGTTCCCTTCCTGTCGCCACTGACCACTCTGTGAGCAACTCCCCTTCAGGCCACAATCGGTGACCTCAGAAAGGCCTTGCTTGGTCTGTGCCCTTGGGGTTTTGAGGAGTGTCTTACACGGTGCCTCCGAAACTGTGCGGAGCGGGTACCCGCCAGGGCCTCCAGCCACACGACACAGGCCGCCGTCGGCACATGGCTTCCTCAGGGCCTGGGAGTGAGGACTTCAGGATTTGTGGCCATACACATCTTTTTTGTTTTTATCTTACGACGCTTTAAATAAGCTATTCTTAGCTACTGCAGAACCAGGTGGCATTCCCAGACCCCACTCAGGTCACGCGTCCCTGGGTTCTCCTCCAGGCAGAGGGAGGTGGCGGGGAAGCCCCACCACCCACTGTTCCTGGGACCACTTGCCTTGAGGCAAGACTACGGGCCCAGGACTTCCCGGGTGTTGCAGAGGTTAAGAATCCTCCTGCCAACGCAGGGGACACGGGTTCGAACCCTGGTCCGGGAAGATCCCACATGCCGCGGAGCAGCTAAGCCCGTGCACCACAACTGCTGAGCCTGCGCTCTAGAGCCCGTGAGCCACAGCTACTGAGCCCGCGTGCCGCAACTACTGAAGCCCGCGTGCCTAGAGGTCATGCTCCGCAACAAGAGAAGCCACCGCAGTGAGAAGCCCGCGCACCGCTACGAAGAGTAGCCCCCGCTCGCCGCAACTAGAGAAAGCCCATGCATAGCAATGAAGACCCAACGCAGCCAAAAATTAATTAATTAATTAATTAATTAAAAAACAAAGACCACTGGCCGGCAACCAGGGTGGCCTCGAGGAGCTGTGCCACCAGACCTGGTCCCTGAGCCTTCGTCCCCGTCTGCTTCTGCTGTCTCGCCTCGGCCTCTCCCCTGCACAGGGCTGGGAGGGGGCCTGGCAGGGGCCCAGGAGGGCAAGCGGTTTTCTGGAGGGGTGGCAGTGCCTGAGCTGAGGGTGGGGCATCCCAGGGGGCCGGTGCCAGGCAGGTGAGCAGGGAGAGGGCAGAGCCGGGGCGGTGGGCCTGGAGTGACCCGGCCTCTCTCCACCACAGGCCGCTTGGACCCTGCCAGCAGCTGCAGCCGCTCCCTGGCCAGGTACGTCCCTTGGGGTTGGGGGCGGGGGTGCTCCCCGTCCTCCCGGGGCTCACGGACGTCTGCCCCCTCCCCAGCCGGGCTGTGCAGCGCAGCCTGGCCATCGTGCGGCAGGCGCGGCAGAGGCGGCGGCGGAGGAAGGAGGAGTACTGCATGTACTACAACCGCTTCGGCAGGTGCAACCGCGGCGAGCACTGCCCCTACATCCACGACCCCGAGAAGGTGGCCGTGTGCACCAGGTGCGCCCACTGGGGCCTCCCTGCGGGTGGGGTGGGGGCTTCCCCGGGCTCCTCGCCCCTCAGACCCTCCCTGTTTGCTTAGGTTTGTTCGGGGCACGTGCAAGAAGACGGACGGGACCTGCCCCTTCTCGCACCACGTCTCCAAGGAGAAGGTGAGTTTTCCCCTGTCCCCTGCGCCCGTGGGGCCGGGGGTGGGACCTGGAGGCTCTGCCCCTCCGTCCCGCCACGTGCCCGGTGGCCCCTAGGTGTAGGGCCGGGCCGTGGCGGAGGGGGGCGCACAGTGCGGGGAGCTCTGAGGTCAGGGGTCAGTGCTGGCCGGAGGGCCGCCCACCGCGCGGAGCGGGGGCTGCAGCGGGTCAGAGGAGGCGGGATCCGGCGGAGGCGCTGCTGCTGCTGCAGCTTTTCCCCTTGAGGAACTTGAAAAGAATCAGCATTTTTCTTCCTAGTAGAGCTTCGAAACTCTGCTGTGAGCAATTTGGAAATTCACGTCGAGTTTCGGGTTCATTAGCTCCGGCTCCAAAGCTGGTGCAGGCTCTGAGCTGTCTAACGCAGAAGCCCCGCACCAGCGCCCTGAATTAATGTTATTGTTATTTGTGTGGACGTGCTGGGTGCAAACAAGGTTAATTGAAATGAGAACGCAGTTTCCTCTTGATGCTGACAGCTAGAGGAGTACCGTTTGGTGCAAGAGTTGGCTTTATTACCCCTTTTTATTAGCGCTAATTTGGGTCCTGTATCAAAACGCACATTAAGGGAATTGTCTGCAGCTGCAGCACTGCCGGCCGCAGGCCGCCGCTCCCCGCTCCCTTCTGCGCTGCAGTTAAAAGACAATTAAAAATAGTCTCCTCGCTAAATCACCCTTTGTTTCTCTGCTTTCTCTCCTTCCCTCCTCAGCTGTAGTCGTATTCAGCTGCCCCCGACCCCACACCTCTCCCCAGAAAAGTGGCTTTTTGAAGCTTCTGTGTGTCCTCTGCAGGCAGGCGGGAGTCCAGTGGGGTGCAGTGAGGAGTCCGGCCAGGAGAGGCCAGCAGCGGGGGGTGCCCGGGGACCACGTGGGCAGGGCAGGCAGGTCTGACAGCGGAGGGAGGAGGCCCCCGAGAGGTATCAGGCCTGTGGAAGGTGTGAGACCTACAGGGTGACAGCCGTGTGAGCTCCTGGCAAGGTTCCATCCCGCCAGGAGGCTGGCCTGCTGGAGGGGCAGGGCTCACCCCAGGGGCCCCAACCGAGGAGTCAGCCTGGGCGACTTCAGAGGCACACACCCTCCCCTCCCGCTGTCTGCTGGCCCTCAGGCCTCAGTCCCCCCACGGGGGGAGAAGGGGGGCTGCCCACCCTGTGTCCCCCACCAGGTCTCCCCTGGACCCACCTGCCGACGGGCCAGGGTGCTGGGAGCCTGCCCCCTGCACCAGTCCTCCACAGTGCCCGCCTGCGTTCAGTGCTCAGCAGAGCCCCGTGGCCAGGCTTCACCAGGCCAAGTCAGGTCTCCAGTTCACGGATGCTGCCAGGTGTCCACGCATCAGGCAGCTGGAAACTCTGCTGGATTTCAGGCCCTATGGGCTGACACCCCACCTAGAGCCCCCATGCACCGCCTCCCTCCTACCCCCTAGCCCTGCTCTTCTAGACCAACCTCCTCCTGGCCCATGCCACCCCAGCCCTACACCCTGGAAACCAGGCAGGCTCGGGGCAGGTGATGGACTCACGTGACAGCACATCTGGGCCTGAGCCAGCCTGCTGGGCTGGGTCCCCCGTCTCAGTATCCTCATCTGGACCGTGTGAGGGCAGACGAGCTCTGCCCGGGCGACCACACCTTCTGGGGAGGCTGAGGGTCTGACTTCAGGGTGGGCGGCCCCTCCTGCTGGCCAGCGCTGTGTTTATTTCCACAGTCAGTGTGTGGCTCATGCCTGGCGGTGGAGCCCTGGGTGGGGCCCTGGGATCCTGGCGTTCCTGCCTGTGAAGTGGGGTGAGGAGGGGGGCTCGGGGGAAGTGGCCTGCCCTCAGCCTCACTGCCTTTCCACCCCCCCAGATGCCTGTGTGCTCCTACTTCCTGAAAGGGATCTGCAGCAACAGCAACTGTCCCTATAGTCACGTCTACGTGTCCCGCAAGGCGGAGGTCTGCACCGACTTCCTCAAAGGCTACTGCCCACTGGGTGCGAAGGTGAGGGGCGTGGGTGGTAGGAGGGGCTCGCGGGTGTGTCCTCGCCCGTCACGCTCACTTGTGGGCTCAGCCCAGCACAGCACCGGGGCTGCCGTTGTGGGAAAGCCCCCAGCAGCTGAGCAGCCCTCGGCGCCGCAGCTCCTTCTGGGAGGGCCCGCCCCCACGGGCCTGCGGGGCTGGGGGGAGGCTGCACGGGCCGTGGGGGACCCTGGAGAGGCCTCCTCGGTCCCGGTGCCCCGAGAGGGAGCCTCCTCACCGGCCTAGGGGCTGCAGCAAGGCCCGCTGCCACCCTTTCCCCACACACTTGTGAGTGACCGCCCTGCCTCGGGGACCCGTGGTCTGCCGTGGGGGACCAGGCCTGGGCCCTGGGCATGGGGATCGCGTGTCAGTGCGGGGCCAGCTCCCCGGCCCCGGCCCCCGCGTTGCGCACCGCACCCCTCCCTTCCTGTGCCCGGCTCTCTGCAGTCGGTGGAGCCCTTCCCCGAATCCTCTTCCTCCTGCCCCAAGCCTAAGGGCTGGGCCGGCTCCGCAGACCCTGGGCCCCAAGCAGAGCCAGTGGTGACCCTGAGGGCGGCCCTTCCTGGAGGCGGGGCCCAGCAGGCAGCTCCAGAGCAGCCCAGGTGGGGGGTGGGGCAGGACCCCCAGAGGCTGGGGATGATTATTGTTAGAGATTCCATTTAAATGAAAATACCAAAGCGGTCTTTAAGGTCTGCCTCTATTAGTGGAAGTGCTTACTGCGTCCCTTTCGGGCTGCGAGGCTGCCCCGTGATGGATAGCAGCTTGTAATTATAGGTGGGAAAAGCGCTGAGCAGGCCGGATCCGTGGGAGCAGAAGCAGCAGCAGCAGCCTGGGCCGGCGAGGGTTAATTTTATTCTAAATAATATAAAAAGTGCTGAGTCGTCACCTTGCTCCTGAAGTGGAAGTCCTCAGGTGGGCCCCAGAGAGTTGATAATATTCCACCGAATCCAGTGGAATTGTTAACCTTGCTTCATAAAGCGCTGGCTTGTTAAAGAGGCGCGTTCCCTTTTCTTGTGAATAATTTAGGTCCGGAGTAGGTCTCTGCCCCTTCCCCTTCCGGGTGCCGGGTGCTGCTCCTGGGCCTGAGGCTCAGAGGTCAGCCCCTCGTGTCTCCTCACTTTGTCCCTCCGGACTCAGGACACTTGGGGACACGGCGTCCTCCTGTAGGACGCCTGTCACTTCGGGTGGTCCAATGGCCACATGTCACAGGGTCACCGCCACAGAGCTTTCTGCGCAGCCCCGAGTCCCGTCACTCCTGGCGCTGGCGGTGGGGTCGCCTTGGTCCCTTGCTGTCGGGTCCGTGGAGCAGCTGTTAATGCGCGTGCCGTGGGGGACGCCACTGTGAGGCGCGGCGCTAACAGCCCTGCTGCTCTGTCCACCGCACTCGGAGCACCGTCACCAGCGCTGCCCTCAGAGGGAGAGTGCCCCTTCCCTGCCTGCACCCACCGGGAGCGGGTAGCAGTGCAGACTCCGCGACTCCCACCGGGACCTCACTGTCGCTGTCCAGTTGCTCACGTGGTCCCCAGGGTGCCTTCTGGCGCTGCAGGACACGCACCCCGCCCTGGAACGGCCATCCCTCCCGGCACCCTGGCTCCTCTTCCTTGTGTTCACAGCTTGTGGTCAGGGTGCTCACTGCAGCTGGGGTGTCGCACGTCTCCCGCGCCTCCTGCTGCAGCTCACGTGCAGTCTCATTCGCGGCCACCTCTGTACCGACAGCCCCCGCCCAGCTGCGTCCCGGCCCTTGTGCTCCCTCACATACTCTCCTCGACCTCCTTCTCACCCTGCCTGTGCGTGTGTCAGGGTCCGGGCTTCCAGGGGCGCTCTGCCTGCTGGAGAGGCCCCTCCGCCCCTGTCCCCTGCTTCCTCCTGCCCTTTGGAGGCTCTTTGTCCTGGCATATCAGTCTTTGGAGTCACAGACAGCGTCTCCTTGTCACCGCCTGATAACTTGCCCCGGGTACCCTTTCTCAGGCTGAAATCCTTCCTGTTTTTATGGGAGCGTCCTTCCATTTTTCTCCATGTGGGTCTGGTTCCAGGATCTGCCCCCACTCAAGGCCACGCGCCCCTCCTGTACCTTCTCCAGTTTGGCTTTACGAGCTGCAGTGAGGCGGGGTGGAGGTGAGGCTCCGGTTGGGGCTCAGACCCCAGTCCACTCGCGGCCGTGGCCCTGCACAAGTTGTTCACCCTCTGGGCCTCGGTTTCCTTTCTGTAAAATTGGGATAACGGTAGTACTTACCACGTAGGAAGCTTGTGAAGATTAAGACGTTAGTGCAGGGGGCTTCCCTGGTGGCGCAGTGGTTGAGAGTCTGCCTGCCAATGCAGGGGGCACGGGTTCAAACCCTGGTCCGGGAAGATCCCACCTGCCACAGAGCAACTAAGCCCGTGTGCCACAACTACTGAGCCTGCGCTCTAGAGCCTGCGAGCCACAACTACTGAGCCCCCGTGCCGCAACTACTGAAGTCCGCGCACCTAGGGCCTGTGCTCCGCAGTAAGGGAGGCCACCGCAGTGGGAAGCACGCGCACCGCAACGAGGGGTAGCCCCCGCTCACTGCAACTAGAGAAAGCCCACTCGGAGCAACAAAGACCCAATGCAGCCATAAATAAATAAATAAGTAAGTAAGTAAATACGTACATACATTAGTGCAGTGCTTCACAGCCCTTTGAGCAGGCCCTGGGGTGTCAGGGAGGCTCCGGTGTCCCTGTTACCCAGCCTGTGGTGTGAGGTGCGACCTCGCTTCGCTTCTTCCACATAGTGAGCCTTTCCCCGCAGATACGTGCTAAGCTGTCCGTTCTTTCCTCTCCGATTTGTGGGGCCACTTTTTAAAGCCATCTCTATTGAGGTGCGGTTTACACATCGCCCCGTTCATCTGTTGGGCAGGTGTGCGATTCAGTAGGTTTTAGTAAGTTTACGAAGTTGTGCAGCCATCACCACCCCCCGGTGCTGGAGCGTTTCCGTCACCCCAGGACATTCCCTCGACCCTTTCTGTGGTCGGTCCTGTCTCTGCTGCCCCCCCCACCCCCAGGACACACTAACGTACCTCCGTCTGCGTGAACCAGTCTTTTGTGGGCAGCGCACGCGAGGGAGTCCTACCATGCAGACTTCGGTGTCTGGCTTCTGTCGTGAACGTGTTTCTGAGGATCGTCGGGCTGTGGTCTCGAGCAGCACACGAGCGGCCCTCCACTGTGTGCAGAGACCGCTTTCTGTTTCTCCGCTCGTCGGGGGATGGGCACTTGGGTTGTGGCCAGTGGGGCTGTTGGAGTGAGCCTGCTGTGAGCGTCTGCGGGTCTCAGTGTGGACACAGCCTGCAGGGATAGCCGCCTGCACCGGTCCAGCTCCCACCAGGAATGAGTGAGGGTCTCATTTTGTCACCTCCTTGCCAGCGCCTGCCAGCCCTGTCACCCGTTTAAGTGCACAGGACAGTGGTCTTTGGTGTATTACATTTTTAATTTTGTAACTGTAGTAAACTAAATATAACATAAAATTTGCCCTTGTTGAGCATACAGTTTAGTGGCATTAATTACATTTATAATACTGTACAACACCACCACTGTCTATTTCCAAAACTTTTCCATCACCCCAAACAGAATCTCTATAAAGAGTCGGCAATGACTTCCTGTTCCCCCTCTCTCTCCAACTCCTGGCAACCACAGATCTACATTTCGTCTCCATGAATCTGCCTCTTCTAGATATTTAACATAAGTGGAATCTTACAGTATTTGTCCATTCATGTCAGGTTTCTCCCGCTGAGCACCATGCGTTCAGGGTTCACCCCTTTTGTGGCTGAGCGACGGCCCATCGTGCGTCCAGACCACACTCGTCTGTCCCCTCCTCTGGGGATGGACACGGGGGTTGTACCTTTTGCATGCTGTGACCATCAACGTACGAGTGGCTCTTCAGGTTACTCCTGTCACTTCCTTTGGGTAGAGAGGCACCAGGAGTGGAATTGCCGATTATACGATAATCCTGTATTTAGCTCTTTGAGGGACCACTGGACTTTTCCGTAATGACTGCACTGTTCGCGTCCCCACCAGCAGCGCCCGAGGGTTTCGCTTCCTCCACATCCTCACCCGTGACTTACCTTCCTCATTGGTTAATAGCCATCCAGCGTGTGGCATCTGCCTGTGGTTTCAGTTCACAGTGCCTTAGAAATTAATGATGTTGGACATATTTTCACATGCTTCTTGGTCACTGGTCTATCTTCTTTGGAGAAATTTCTCTTCAAGTCCTTGCCTTTTTTCCTTTTTTTTGGCTGTGCCCCGTGGCACGTGGGATCTTAGTTCCCCGACCAGGGATCAAGCCCGTGCCCCCTGCATTGGAAGCATGGAGTCTTAACCACTGGACCACCAGGGAAGTCCCTTCTGCCCATGTTTGAATTGGGTTGTTTGGGAGTTTTTTGTTGTTGTTGAGTTATAGGAGTTCTTTATATATTCTGAATACTAACCCCTTATTGGAGATATGATTTGCATATTTCTCTTCTGTGCGTTGTCTTTTCACTCTCTTGGTAGTGTACTTTGATGCACAGAAGTTTTTCATTTTGTTTAAGTGCAATTTATTTATTTGTTTTTCTATTGCCTGTGTTTTTAGTGTGATATCTAACTTATTTTTGTCAAGTCCAATGTCATGAAGCTTTTCCCTTGTGTTTCCTCATAAGAGTTTTATAGTTTTAGCTCTAAAGTTTAGGTCTGTGGTCCATTTTGAGTTAATTTTTGCATATGGTATTAAATAAGGACCCAACTTCATTCTTTTGCAAATGGATATCCAGTTTTCCCAGCACCACTTTTTAAAAAATATTTATTTATTTGGTTGCACCGGATCTTAGTTGCAGCAGCCGAGCTCCTTAGTTGCGGCACCAGGGCTCCTTAGTTGTGGTGTGCGGGCTCCTTAGTTGTGGCATGTGAACTCTTAGTTGCGGCATGCATGTGGGATCTAGTTCCCTGACCAGGGATCGAACCCAGGCCCCCTGCATTGGGAGCACAGAGTCTTATCCACTGTGCCACCAGGGAAGTCCCAGCACTGCTTGTTGAAAAGACTGTCCTTTCCCCATTGAATGATCTTGACACCATTGTTGAAAATTTATTGACCATACTTGGGATGGTTTATTTCTGGCTTCTCTTTTCTATTACATAGGTCTGTATGTTTGTGTTTTGATTACTATAGCTTTATAATAAGTTTTGAAATCAGGAAATATGCATCCTTCAAACTTTGTTCTTCTTTGCCAAGGTTGTTTTGGCTATTTGGGGTTCCTTGAGATTCCATGTAAATTTTTGGATGGGTTTTTCTATTTCTGTTTTTTTTTTTTTTTACCAGGCCTTTTGGATTTTAATAGGGATTGCATTAGCTCTGTATATCACTTTCGGTAGTATTGTCATCTTAACAATACTAGGTCTTCCAGTACATGAATGCATGATGTGTTTTCATTTATTTAGACCTTCATTAATTTCTTTCAGCAGTATTTTTAGTTTGCAGTGTATAAGTCTTTTGCCTCCTTGGTTAAATTTACTTACTCCTGAGTGTTGGGCTTCCCTGGTGGCACAGTGATTAGGAATCCGCCTGCCAATGCAGGGGACACGGGTTCGAGCCCTGGTCCGGGAATATCCCACATGCCGCAGAGCAACTAAGCCCGTGATCCACAAGTACTGAGCCTGCGCTCTAGAGCCCACGAGCCACAACTACTGAGCCCACGTGCCACAACTACTGAAGCCCGAGCGCCTAGAGCCCGCTCTCTGCCACCGCGGGGAGAAACCCCCGCACCGCAATGAAGAGTAGCCCCCACTCGCTGCAACTAGAGAAAGCCCGCGCGCAGCAACGAAGACCCAGTGCAGCCATCCATAACTAAATAAATCCTGAGTGTTTTATACTTTTTGATGTTATTTAAATGGGATTGTTTTTTAATTTCCTTTTTAGATCATTCATTATAAATGTATAGTAATGCAGTTGATTTTTTTTTTTTTTTTTTTTTGCCGTACGCGAGCCCCTCACTGCTGTGGCCCCTCCCGCCGCAGAGCACAGGCTCCGGACACGCAGGCCCAGCGGCCATGGGTCACGGGCCCAGCTGCTCCACTGCACGTGGGATCCACCTGGACCGGGGCACGAACCCGTGTCCCCTGCATCGGCAGGCGGACTCTCAACCACTGCGCCACCAGGGAAGCCCCTGCAGTTGATTTTTGTGTGTTCATTTTATATCCTAAAATTTTGCTGAATTCACTTAT
Source organism: Aethalodelphis obliquidens (assembly GCF_003676395.1). Taxonomy (NCBI): domain Eukaryota; kingdom Metazoa; phylum Chordata; class Mammalia; order Artiodactyla; family Delphinidae; genus Aethalodelphis; species Aethalodelphis obliquidens. Next base: position 16,690,762 of record NW_020837985.1, on the reverse strand, counting down.
TAACTCTAACAATTTTTTTGTGGATTCTTTAGGGTTTTCTACATACAAGATCATGTCATCTGCTAACAGAGATAATTTTCTTCCTTTTTGATTTGGATGCCTTTTAGTCTTTTCTCTCTCCCTCCCCCCCCCCCCCCCCCCCCCTCCCTTCTTTTCTTCCTTCCTTTTTTTTGCCGAATTGCTCCGGCTAGAGCTTCTAGTACTACGTTGAATAAAAGTGAACAACGGGGCTATCCTAGCTTTCAGTCTTTCACTGTTGAGTATGCTGTTAGCTAAGGGCTTGTCGTACGTGGCCTTTATTATGTTGAGGTTATTCTCTTCCAGTCCTAGTTTATTTGGTGTTTTTATTGTGAAAATGTGTTGAGTCCTGTCAAATCTTTTTTGTGTCAATTGAGATGATCGTGTGGGGTTTTTCCCTTCATTCTATTAAGCTGGGCAGTGAACACATGGATCACGTTGATCAGTCACGATTATATGGATTGCTTTTTGGATGTTGGACCATCTTTGCATTCCGAGACTGAATCCCACTGGATCACGAGGTATAATCCTTCTAATATGCCACTAGTTCAGTTTTATAGTATTTTGTTGAGGATTCACATCTGTATTCATAAGTAATATTGATCTGTAGTTTCCTTTTCTTGTAGTGTCTTTGTCTGGTCTTGGAATCAAGGTAAGACTAGCCTCATAGATTGTTTTGACTGTTGTAAGTTAGGAAGTATTCTTGCCTCTTCAGTTTTTTGGAAGAATCTAAGAAGAATAGGTATCAGTTCTTCTATACATGTTTAGTAGAGTTCACCTGTTGAAACCATCTGGTCTTGGGCTTTTCCTTGTGGGGAGGCTTTTGATTACTGATTCAGTCTCTGCACTATACAGTTGACCCTTGAACAGCACGGCGGGGGGCAGTCAGGGGCACCAACACCCTCCACCCCCCGGCGCAGTTGAAAATCCACATACAACTTTACAGCTATTCCTCCGTGTACGTGGTTCCCTGCCAGCTGCTCTTGGTGTGATGAGTCATTTCCTATTGAAACCTGGATGTTTGGGGCTGTTATGAGAGTCTGGATCTTATTTAAACCTTCTGTTTCAGCAGGTTTCCCCTGAGTCCACTCCAGGAGGTGGGCAGGGGGCGTGCAGGTAGAAATCCTGGTTCCCCCACTCGGCCTTCACTGACCCCTGCGGAGGGGTCTCCCTGGTGGTCCTAGGCGGATGGCAGTACTCGCTTCCCACTCAGCCTCCTCCGGCACCATCCTAGCAGGGCAGGGAGGGATGCCAGGGTCAAGGCTCGCCACTCAGCCTTTGCTGGCCCGGGTGCGAGGGAGCCACCCCTTATCCGCACCCACTGACACTTCCGAGTTGTCAACAACTTCTGCTCCGGGTCAGGATGACGAGGCAACAGGAAGTCCCAAGAGCCACCACCGCGTCACTTCTTGGGTCCCCAGGTCCCTGGTGGCCTGCCTCCTCTCCACCTTTTATGGTCTTCCTGCGGTTGTCAGGGTTTTGGTGGTGCTTAGTGGAGGAGTAGGGACAAATATGTCTCCTTCGTCTTCCAGGAAGTGGCAGTCCCTTCTATTTCTTTATTTTGCCAGTTTTGACTTATTTTCCCCCAGAAATTGATCTGTTTTATCGAGGTTTTCAATGTATTGGTGTGCCTTTGTGTGTATAACATTCCCCATTGCATCTTGAGCTCTTAACCTTTTCCATCTGTATTTAGTTGGCATTTTCTCGCCTTTTCTCTGGGCTGTCTCGCCCAAGGCTTGCCCATCTAATTGTCCTTTTCAGACAACAGGTCTCACCCTTGGGATCAGCTTCTGTTGCTGCAGGGCCCGGGTCTCGCAGTGGCCTCTGATGCCCTCAGAAGGAGTCCAGCGGGCACCTTGACTGGGAGGGGGCGACTTGTTCTCTGCGTGGGCCCCGGCACAGAGTGCTCGTCATTTATCGTGTGATAAGCATCTTCTTTGTGATCGTGTAGACTTACCGAAAAGTTGCAGATAGTGCAGAGAAGGGTCCGCGCACCCTTCACCCAGGCTCCTGCACTGCTAGTATCTTGTCTTTTTTTTAATATCATTTTGGTAAGTGCCATTTATTTATTTAGTTAGTTAGTTAGTTAGTTAAAATATTTATTTATTTATTTTTGGCTGCGCTGGGTCTCTGTTGCTGCACGTGGGCTTTCTCTAGTTGTGGCGAGCGGGGCCTCCTCTTAGTTGCGGTGCACAGGCTTCTCATTGCCGTGGCTTCTCTTGTTGCGGAGCACGGGCTCTAGGCGTGCGGGCTTCAGTAGTTGTGGCTCGCGGGCTTTAGAGCGCAGGCTCAGTAGTTGTGGCGCACGGGCTTAGTTGCTCCGCGGCGTGTGGGATCTTCCTGGACCAGGGCTCGAACCCGTGTCCCCTGCATTGGCAGGCGGATTCTTAACCACGGCGTCACCAGGAAGCCCCTAGCGTCTTACATAGCTGTCACTGTCTGTCAGAACTAAGAAGTCAGCGCTGGTGCGTTACCACCAGCTTAACCTGAGGCTTTGTTCGGATTTTACCCGGTTTCCCCCAAATTTCTGTTCTCTGTTCTAGGATATCCCACTGCATTTGGGTGCCAGTATTGGAATGAATGATGAAGTGGTTGAGGCAGGGCCCCCACGGACAGTGGCCAAGAGCAGGCGCACTCGAGAGGCCTGCAGCGGGGCCAGTGGTGGGCAGAGGGGGAGGGGGAGGGGGCTTCCAAGCTGGAAAAGGGGGCAGCTTTGGTTTGGGGGGTGGAAAGGAAGCTGGTGAGTCACCGGGGACGTTGATGGGCCCCCCAGTGGAGGTGTTGCTGGCTCCTGAGAGAGGACCTGGCCCCCGCGGGAGGGCAGAAATGAGTGGGCGGGACCCAGGTAGAGTGTGAGGGCCAACGGCCCCTGGGCCGCACCAGCATGTGGGGCTGCTGTGGACAAGCCAGACGGAAGAGTCCGACATGTTGCTGGCCAAGGAGGAGAGGACCCGCAGCCCCACGCCAGCTCCTCCACAGTCACCACCAGGCCTGGCGCAGTCGGCCAGCGGGGCCGTGCCCTGGACAGAGTGGCCCCCAGGAGCCGTGGTGGCTGAGGGGCGAGCTCAGGTGTGCGGCTCAGTGGTCCTCCTGGCCTCGCCCCTGCAGAAGGGCTTCGGGAGGGCAGGCTGGCGTCTTGGGGACAGTCTGTGCCGCGGGCTCTGCCGCCCCCGAGGGGACCAGGGCTTTAGAGCCCTTGGAGAGCGACGGCCACAGGCGCGGAGTGTGTGGCAGGTCGCTGTAGTCGGAACCTCCAGGCGACTCCCAGAGGCTGTGCCCACACGTTCATCGTGACGGCGCCCTCTGTTATCTTTTTGATCATTTTAAGGATTGAAAGCTACCTTGCATTTTTTAATTTGCTTTTCTCTGATTTAAATGAAGCAGAACGTCTTCCCTAATGTTTAAACCCCTTGTGCCTTCTCTTCTGAAAAATAGCTGGGGTTTTGTTGTTTTATTTTTAAGTGAATGTGGAGACATTTCTCCAGTGTGTCGGTTTTCTCTTACTGACTCATGGGAAATTTATAAAATATAAATGTGAACATAAAAATATATCATTGTGGGACTTCCCTGGTGATGCAGTGTTTAAGAATCTACCTGCCAATGCAGGGGACACGGGTTCGAGCCCTGGCCCGGGAAGATCCCACATGCCATGGAGCAGCTAAGCCCGCGAGCCACAACTGCTGAGCCCACGTACCACAACTACTGAAGCCTGTGTGCCTAGAGCCCGTGCTCCGCAACAAGAGAGGCCGCTGCAGTGAGAAGCCCGCACACCGCAGTGAAGAGTAGCCCCCGCTCGCTGCAACTAGAGAAAGCCCAGGCGCAGCAACAAAGACACAATGCAGCTAAAAATAAATAAATAAATATTTTTTTAAATTAAAAAAAATATATCTATATATAGCAATGTAAAATATTCTGAATATTAATCTTTTGTCATTCACATTAGTGGCAAGTATCTTCAGTTTGTCATTTATTTTTTTACTTCTTCGTGATGTTTCTTTTTAATATTTATTTATTTAGCTGCACTGGGTCTTAGTTATGGCATATGGGGTCTTTAGTTGCGGCATGTAGGATCCAGTTCCCTGATAGGGATCGAACCCAGGCCTCCTGCATTGGGACCACCAGGGAAGTCCCATCTTTGTGATGTATCTTGACAAACAAAAGCTCTTAATTTTTTTTTTTTTTTTTTTTTGCGGTACGCGGGCCTCTCACTGTTGTGGCCTCTCCCGTTGCGGAGCACAGGCTCCGGACGCGCAGGCTCAGCGGCCATGGCTCACGGGCCCAGCCGCTCCGTGGCATGGGGGACCTTCCCGGACCGAGGCGCAAACCCGTGTCCCCTGCATCTGCAGGCAGAGTCCCAACGACTGCGTCACCAGGGAAGCCCTATTTATGACTTCTGTGTGTCAAATATTACAGCATTA
>NW_020837985.1:16573670-16686226 GCF_003676395.1 Aethalodelphis obliquidens | reverse complement strand
TTTTTTTGCGGTCCGCGGGCCTCTCACTGCTGTGGCCTCTCCCGTTGCGGAGCACAGGCTCCGGACGCGCAGGCTCAGCAGCCATGGCTCATGGGCCCAGCCGCTCCGCAGCATGTGGGATCTTCCCGGACCGGGGCACGAACCCGTGTCCCCTGCATCGGCAGGCGGACTCCCAACCACTGCACCACCAGGGAAGCCCAAAAGCTCTTAATTTTAATGGAAATATTATTATTCATCTCTCTTTACCGTTTGCACCTCTTGTGCTTGTATGAGATCTCCTTCCCCACTGCATCCTGTGGTCGGATCTTTGCCATTTAAGACGTTCCCCACCAGTCCAGCTGGAAGTGATTTTGTGTCTGTGTAGGGGACCAGTGTTGTTTCGCCCACACACCTTGCATTGAAGAGCCCCTTCGCCCTGTGGATCTGTCATGGGCCCCTCTGTAGTCAGGTTTCCTTGGACAGTTGGTATCTGTCTCTCCAGTGAGTCTTCTGCCCATGATCAAGGCACACCGTCTCTAGTTATACAGGGTTCTCCTTTGATGTCGTTTAATAAAATTTTTTTTTTGAATTTTATTTTATTTATTTTTTTATACAGCAGGTTCTTATTAGTTATCTGTTTTATCCATATTAGTGTGTACATGTCAATCCCTATCTCCCAATTCATCCCACCACTACCACCACCACCCCCGCCACTTCCCCGTGCTCCGCCTTGGTGTCCATACGTTTGTTCTCTACATATGTGTCTCTATTTCTGCCCTGCAAACCGATTCATCTGTACCATTTTTCTAGGTTCCACAATTATGCGTTAATATATGATATTTGTTTTTCTCTTTCTGACTTCACTCTGTATGACAGTCTCTAGATCCATCCACATCTCTACAAATGACCCAATTTCGTTCCTTCTTATGGCTGAGTAATATTCCATTGTATATATGTACCACATCTTCTTTATCCATTCATCTGTCGATGGGCATTTACGTTGCTTCCATGACCTGGCTATTGTAAATAGTGCTGCAGTGAACATTGGGGTGCATGTGTCTCTTTGAATTATGGTTTTCTCTGGGTATATGCCCAGTAGTGGGATTGCTAGGTCATATGGTAATTCTATTTTTAGTTTTTTAAGGAACCTCCATACTGTTCTCCATAGTGGCTGCATCAATTTACATTCCCACCAACAGTGCAAGAGGATTCCCTTTTCTCCACACCCTCTCCAGCATTTGTTGTTTGTAGATTTTCTGATGATGCCCATTCTGACTGGTGTGAGGGGATACCTCATGGTAGTTTTGATTTGCATTTCTCTAATAATTAGTGATGTTGAGCAGCTTTTCATGTGCTTCTTGGCCATCTGTATGTCTTCTTTGGAGAGATGTCTATTTAGGTCTTCTGCCCATTTTTGGATTGGGTTGTTTGCTTTTTTAATATTGAGCTGCATGAGCTGCTTGTATATTTTGGAGAGTAATCCTTTGTCTGTTGATTCGTTTGCAAATATTTTCTCCCATTCTGAGGGTTGTCTTTTCGTCTTGTTTGTAGTTTCCTTTGCTTTGCAAAAGCTTTTAAGTTTCATTAGGTCCCATTTGTTTATTTTTCTTTTTATTTCTATTACTCTAGGAGGTGGATCAAGAGAGATCTTGCTGTGATTTATGTCAAAGAGTATTCTTCCTATGTTTTCCTCTAAGAGTTTTATGGTGTCTGGTCTTACATTTAGGTGTCTAATCCATTTTGAGTTTATTTTTGTGTATGGTGTTAGGGAGTGTTCTGATTTCATTATTTTACATGTAGCTGTCCAGTTTTCCCAGCACCACTTATTGAAGAGACTGTCTTTTCTCCATTATATGCCCTTGCCTCCTTTGTCGTAGATTAGTTAACCATAGGTGCGTGGGTTTATCTCTGGGCTTTCTATCCTGTTCCATTGATCTATATTTCTGTTTCTGTGCCAGTACCATATTGTCTTGATTACTGTAGCTTTGTAGTATAGTCTGAAGTCAGGGAGTCTGATTCCATCCAGCTCCGTTTTTTTTCCCTCAAGACTGCTTTGGCTATCGGGGTCTTTTGTGTCTCCATACAGATTTTAAGATTTTTTGTTCTAGTTCTGTAAAAATGCCACTGGTAATTTGATAAGGATGGCATTGAATTTGTAGATTGCTTTAGATAGTATAGTCATTTTCACAGTATTGATTCTTCCAATCCAAGGACATGGTATACCTCTCCATCTGTTTGTGTCATCTTTGATTTCTTTCATCAGTGTCTTAAGAGTTTTCTGAGTACAGGTCTTTTACCTCCTTAGGTAGGTTTATTCCTAGGTGTTTTATTCTTTTTGATATGTAGGCAAATGGGATTATTTCCTTAATTTCTCTTTCTGATCTTTCATTGTTAGTGTATAGAAATGCAAGAGATTTCTGTGCGTTAATTTTGTATCCTGCATCTTTACCAAATTCATTGATTAGCTCTAGTAGTTTTCTGGTGGCATCTTTAGGGTTCTCTATGTATAGTATCATGTCATCTGCAAACAGTGACAGTTTTACTTCCTCTTTTCCAATTCGTATTCCTTTTATTTATTTTTCTTCTCTGATTGCCATGGCTAGGACTTCCAAAACTATGTTGAATAATAGTGGCAAGAGTGGACATCCTTGTTTTGTTCCTGATCTTAGAGGAAATGCTTTCACTTTTTCACCATTGAGAATGTTTGCTCTGGGTTTGTCATATATGGCCTTTATTATGTTGAGGTAGGTTCCCTTTATGCCCAATTTCTGGAGAGTTTTTATCATAAATGGGTGTTGAATTTTGTCAAAAGCTTTTCATTTAATAAAATTCTTGCTTATCTTCGTTAGATTTGTTCCTGTCACATTCATTATTTTTATCAAGAACACGTTTTTAAATGTTATCTTCTCACTGCTCATTGGTGTATGGACATACAATTTTTTTTTTTTTGCGGTACGCGGGCCTCTCACTGTTGCGGCCTCTCCCACTGCGGAGCACAGGCTCCGGACGCGCAGGCTCATTGGCCATGGCTCACGGGCCCAGCCGCTCCGCGGCATGTGGGATCTTCCCGGACCGGGGCACGAACCCGTGTCCCCTGCATCGGCAGGCGGACTCTCAACCACTGTGCCACCAGGGAAGCCCTGGACATACAACTTTTAATATTGATTTTGTTTCCAGCAACCTTGCTAAACTCTATTAGTAATTGTCGTAAATCACCCATAGGGTGGATTCTCTTGGGTTTCTCTACATTAACAGTCGTATCTTTTGAAGTAACGACCATATTTTCTTCCTTTGAGTTTAAACGCCTTTTCTTTCTTTTTCTGCCCTGCCTGTAAGCCCAGTGTGATATTGACTCGTCATGGCCGTGGGCTTCCAGCCATGCCCCTTGGCAAGTGAGGCTTTCTGAAAGGTTCTATATTAAGCTAAGGAAGTTCCCTTCTATCACGAATTTGCTAAACTTTGAATTGATGCTGAATTTCATTTTTTTAAAATTTATTTTTGGCTGCGTTGAGTCTTCATTGCTGCACGCGGGCTTTCTCTAGTTGGCGGCAAGTGGGGGCTACTCTTTGTTGTGGTGCATGGGCTTCTCATTGCGGTGGCTTCTCTTGTTGCGGAGCACGGGCTCAAAGCACACGGGCTTCAGTAGTTGTGGCACGTGGGCTCAGTAGTTGTGGCTCACGGGCTCTAGGGCGCAGGCTCAGTAGTTGTGGTGCTCGGGCTTAGTTGCTCCGCGGCATGTGGGATCTTCCAGGACCAGGGCTCGAACCCATGTCCTCTGCATTGGCAGGCAGATTCCTAACCACTGCACCAACAGGGAAGTCCCTAAATGTTCTCTTATCATCTAGTTCTGGTCAGGGTTTGGTTCTAAGATTATTCTGGCCCAATAAACTACGTTGAGAAGTATCCTCTGCTTTCCTTTTCTGTGGACCAGTTCATGTAAGGCTGGAATGACGCAACTCTTGAATACATGGTTGACCTACCACTGAAACCCTGGGCTGGGGCTTTCCTTATTTTTTAACTACTGATTCAGATTCCTTTACGGTCATAGGAATGTTCATTCAGGTTTTATATCAGTTCTTGTCAATTTTTCTAGAATTTGTAGATTTCGTCTGCTTTCAGATTCATTGGCATAAAGTTTGTTCATTGTATCATCTTGATATCTTTTTGCTTTCTACAGTGTCAGCAGTTTAGCAGCACTTGTGTCATTCCTAATACTGTTCATATGTTCCTTTTCTCTTTATTTCCTTCCCTCTGCTTTCTTTGGGCCATTTTGGTGTTTTCCTTCTAACTTTTGAGGTATATCCTCTTTACTAATAACATGAGCCTGTAAGGCTGAGGACTTCTCTCCAAGTGCTGCTTCAGCTGCATTTCACGAATTTTGATGGGTTGTTTTGGTGTTATCATTTGGTTCTAAACATTCCCTGATTTCCATTGTTTCTTGTTTGACCAATGAATTATTTAGCGGTGACTTTCTTAATTTCCAGCTCTGCAGGGAGTTTTGTGTGGTTGGTTGGTTTTGCCCCTTCCTCAGTGACCTTGGTCTAAGGGGCACGTCGGGCCTTTGAGACCTGAGACCAGCCCTGTGTCCACCACATCTCTGCATAGATTTTCCTCCATCATTTCACTTTCTCGATAGCTCTCGGACGATTTGAGAAAGTTCTTTACACTCTAGCCTAGGATAAGGTTGTTCTTGGGAGCTAGTTCAGACTAGTTCAGACCAGCCATCTCTAGTAGGAAGGTCAGCCAGATGTGAACCCCACGCAGGATTTCACATTTCCTAGTAGCACCTTAAGAAAGTGAAACAGAAACAGGTGAGATGAGTTTATTTGACCCAGCAGATCACAAATGTCAGCGTGCGACCAGGGAGGAAAGCTCTGTGCCGCCTTTTACCTGGGGCCCCCTGTGCGTTGCACCTGTCACACCGTCCAGGCTCAGAGCAGCCGCGGGGCTCGTGGTCACCGCGGGACAGTGCAGGTCCAGCGCCCTCTAGCCATCTCTCTGTGTGCAGCCCGGTGCTGGGCCCTCTCCACCCAAAGGTCCTTCCTGTCCCCTCTACCTGCCCCGACCCCCCTATTCCCCAGGAGACCCCGAGGGGCAGCCCTGCATGGCCCCAGCGTCTCCATGTGTCTCTTTTATGTGTGCAACAGCGAGGGCGGGGCCCCTGGGTTCAGGATCGTGTCACTGGCCAGGCCCAGGGCAGAGGGGAGGGAGGGAGGGAGGGAGGGAGGGAGAGCAGGCATTGGCCTGAGCCTGCCTTCTGCTCGGGGGCAGGGCTGAGTCTGCCCAGCACGGGGATGTGGTGCAGGGGTGCTCGGGCTGTTGCCTGCCTGTCTTCATGCCAGCCCCCAGGCTCCAGTGTGAGGGGCTTCTGGTCCCTTGGGGGCAGCGGGGAGCCAGGTGTGGGGACAAGAATGGGGTCAATGCCCAGATCCTGCTCACAGAATGGGTACACGCCCCGTGGGGTCCTCGGCCGGCTCTGTCCTGGGTGCTGGGAGCAGAGCTAAGATCAGGGACTCTCGGGGCACGTGTCCGGGGAGAGGTGATGGGGCCCGGGAGGAAGATGCTTTCGAGGCTGTTGCCGTGTATTTCCAGTGGCTGTGCCGGTGGGCACCCTCGAGCTGCTCAGGCACCGGGGCTGGTTTTAAACTCCCCCCTGGGTGGGTTTCACAGGAACTCTGCTTGCAGTGGTTCCCATCCGGGCCTGTCTCCAGCATATCGCCTGTCACCTGGCCCATGAGGCTTGCTGTACCTGGCTCTCTCCTGCTGGGTCGGGCCCCCTAAGCCAGCTGTTGGGTGTGGGGAAGAACAGGACCCCCTCCCCTAGAAGAGCCAGGCAAGAAGTGGGACACAGCCCGGCTGCGGAGTTGGGCCCTGCAGCCCCAGTCCTGGGGGCAGGAGGGCTGAGGAAAGGCAGGCCTTGGGCTTGGCGGGCAGAGCTGAGGCTGCCTGTTGCCCGAGCTGCTTGTAGGCCGCCCCCACGGGGTGTAATTAGCACCGTGACAGGTGTGGTGGATCAGGTGTGCAGCCGGCCTCCACCCTGGGCCCCCAGGCCTAGCGCCCCCACCCTGGTCCTCTGCCAGGATGGGTGGGCTGTGGTCAGGAGGAGGAGTTAGCGCCCTGGGAATCGCCACCTCAGCCTGACAGGACCCTCAGCCCAGGCGCAGGGCTGGACTGGGCGGCGCCCTCGACCCTTGGGCTGCTCAGGGGCATCTTCTTGATGGGTGGGGCGTGGGCTGCGGGGCCACTCTGGCCCTCGGGCCTCAGTCCCCCAACAGGAAGCCTTTGGCCCAGGCCTCAGCGGGCGGAGCAGGCAGGGCCACCCCAGTGGCGCAGAGGCCTCCACTGGCTTGCCCAGCCACGCCCCTTCTCCCCGCAGTGCAAGAAGAAGCACACGCTGCTGTGTCCCGACTTCTCCCGCAGGGGCGTCTGCCCCCGGGGCGCCCAGTGCCAGCTGCTCCACCGCAACCAGAGGCACCTCGGCCGGCGGGCAGCCACAGCCCTGGCCCCGGAGCCCAACATCACGCCCCCCAGGAGCAGGGCTTCCACCAGCCACGGGCCCAGGTGACGGGGACAGTGGGCGCTGCATGTGTAAGCGCAGGGTGGGGGGTGGTCAGGAAGGAGCCCCCCACCCCGCCGCCACCCAGCTCTGTGGGCTTCAGACCCTAAAAGAAACCTCAGTCCAGAGTCGATCAAGTGACCTCGAGGTGTCCCACCCACTGGTCCCCAGGCTGGGCGGAGCCAAGGGCATCCCTGGCCCAGACCAAGCCATGCAGGGCTGCCCAGCCCCCGCCCTGGGGAGGAAGGTGGGGGCTTCTCAGCTGCCCCCTCCAAGTCCCCAGGAGAGGGGAGGGTCCCAGGTGATGCTCACGGCTGGGACCCCTGTTGTGCTCACCCCCCTGTGAATGTGGGAGCCCGTGTGCATGAGGAAGGCTGCAGAAGGTGAGGACAGGGTCAGCGTGGCGTTGCTGCAGGTCCTGTAGCGCCGCCAGCCTGTCCTTGGGCTGAGGGCCAGCCTTGAACCCGCACGGTGATGCCTGATGGCTGCCGGGGCGGGGCGGCGCCGGGAGCCTTGCCGCCGGGACAGGCAGTATACAGGTGGCCGGCTGGCCGCCCACCCTCACGCCTCTGCTCCCCTTCATTTCCCACAGGAAGTCCTTGGCCGCCCATCGCCCCACCAGGCAGATGTCCAGCTGCTCCACCTCCGCGGCAGCCGGCTCGGCCTCCACCCCGCCTTCCCCACGGCTCTTAGCTGCAGCCTCAGCCTCCTCCTCCTCCGTCTCCTCCCCCCACTCCTCCTCCTCGCCCCCCTCCCCCTCCTCCCCCCCGTCCTCCCCCTCCCGCCTCTCCCCCTCCTCCCCCTCCGCCTCCCTGCCCCTGGACCTGGAGGAGCTGTCTGTGCCGGAGGAGGCTGCCTCGGCGGGGACGGGCTCCGGCAGCCTCTGCAGGCTGCCCTCCTTCATCTCCCTGCAGTCCTCGCCAAGCCCAGGAGGCCAGCCCAGGACCCCGACCCCCAGGAGCAGCCCCACCAAGGACTCAGGTAGGCAACCCACCCGCCGGAGCGCAGCTGCACTCTTGCAGTGCCCGCCTCAGACCCACTGGGTCAGAATCTCTAGGCGGGGCCTGGATGGTTCCGGAGAGCTGGCATGGGCTGGGCGCTGCTGTGCCCTGTCCCTGGCTTGGCAGGTGTGCACCTGCGGGGGCCCACAGGGGCAGGGCCGGCGAGGTGCGAGCACAGCAGCGCCGCCTGCACAGACCGCCCCAGCCGAGGGCTGATTTAATTAGGAAGCACCCATTTCTGTTCATTTGTTCTGGAAGATCACTGCAGGCTCCTGGAGAGAACAGATGTTCCCTCTCCCCCGATGAACATTTGGGGCTTGGTAAATGGCTCCACTCAGCCTTGTTTAGGAGAGAAAAGAGGATTTTATGGCTGCAAACGACCCTTTCTGTAAACATTTTACAGCTCTCTGCGCGTTTGAGTGACGATAAACCCCACGCAGCTCGGCGGGCTGCAAATTTGCGACCATACGGCCGTCATTTTATTGTCATATTTCACGGTCGTAGCGTTAATGGAAGACGCTTGCTGCAGCCTTTGCTAACAGCTCTGCTGAGCTCGCTCACGCCTGCTCAAGCCACCGCGTCCCAGACGCCAGGCTGCGGCCGGGCGCCCCACCCGCCCACCCTGCCTGGCTGGTCACCAGCTCCTTCCATTGGGAGGACACACTGGGGCACGGGGGGGAGGGAGCAGACAGCCCGAGGCAGCCACCTTTGAAAACTCTTTTTTTTTTTTTAAAGTAAGATAAGGAGCCCTGCAACCAGCCCCAGAATCAGAGGAAGCAGGCAGGGTGGGTGAGAGGCTGCAGACCCCCACTGTCCTGGGGGCCCCCATCAGCCTCCTTCCCTGCTCAGGCCTTGCTGACCTCCCGGGAGCTGGAAGGACAGGCAGAGGGGGGCCGAGGCCCTCGAGCAGAGGCCGGTGGAGTCTGCAGGCCGGGGGCCCTGGCTGGCTGGGCTGACCTCTAGGCACTGGCTTAGCTGAGCCGGTGACTGGGGTCCTCGGCCCTGAAGTGGGGTCCCAGGAGGAGAGGCGGGCTGGCAGGGGGCACGTGGACAGTGCCGTGCCGATGGGCAGCCACACGGAGGCATCTGTGGTCAGCGGGGCTGCTGGCCTGGAGTGTTCACAGGAGGGGAGGGGCATTGGCACCCAGTGAGCGTGGGCCACACAGGGCAGGAGCCTGCTCTGCTGTGGGAAGCCTCTACCACCGCGCCCCTCCCGCCCCGGCATGTCACCCTGCACAGGGGCCTCAGCCCCGCCCCTCACCCAGCAACTGCTCACACCCACCCTGGCTTTTCACGCCAGGGGCTCCGTCTGTTAGCCTCAGACTTGTCCAGGTGCGAGCCTGTGCTGTGTGTGCGTGCAGGCGGCCTGCACCTGGTGTTTATAGCTCAGCCTGGACACTGCTGTGGCTCCCGCCGTGACCCACCCACTCCCCAGGGGCTATCCCACCTGGCAGGCCTCTGCTCCCCCACCCAGGGGAGCTCTCAGCCCCACAGGCCAGGCCTGCACCCTGCTAGACGCCGGACCCCAGGGAGGGCAGTGGGTGTTGGACGAGAGGACGATGGTGTCAAAGCCCCTCTCCCCATTGCTAGCGGTCCCTGACCCAGAAGCTTTGGGAGGGGGGGGCATTCCTCCTGGCTGGGGGACTCCTGGTGCCTGACCTTTGCCCCTCTCGGAACAGGGAAATCGCTGCACATCAAACCCCGTCTGTGAGGCCCAGGGAGCCGGCCCACGCCTACCTCAGCCCTTCATCCCTGGAGAGGAAGGAGACTGCCCGCCACCGCCCCAGAGGAGGGACCGCTTGCCACAGAGCGCCCCCCCAGGGGCTGCAGGGCCGTCGCTCTGCTCGCCTGGCTCTCAGCCCTGCGTGATCAGTGCCCAGGCCTCACCTCCCTCGGGCTGGGCTCCACCCACCCACCCACCCCGGGTTCTTCAGCCTTGCCCCGAGGGGTGCCCGGCAGGGCTAACCCCCAGGCCCGTCCCCACTGTGGGTGCGGCAGCGGCCATGCAATGCGCGTCCCCCCACCCCCACGCCGGTCCTCCCGCAGACCTCCTGCCCAGGGAGGGACTGCCGGGCAGGCCTCCCTGGCGGGTGTTTTGTGTTCAGCAATAAAGGTTCTGTCCTGTGTCCTCGTGGCTGTCCTGACTGCCACCCCACCGCTGCCCGGCCTGCCCAGAGGCCCCAGAGTGTCTCCAGGGGTGCCACCCCAGGGTGGCCTGGAGGCCTGAGATTGAGGGGAAGGTGAGGGGCAGGCCACAGACCCCCCTCCAGTGGCCCCCCACTCATTCTCCACCTGCCCGCCTGGCCCTGGTGAGACGGAGGCACAGCCCCTCCGTGCCTTCGGGCAGGAACATGGGCCACTTCCCTGCCGCCCCTAGATGGCTCAGAGGGTTGGGGCAGCCTGTCCCCCACGGCTAGGCCAGTTTGATTTGTGGCTGGGAGAGACCCAGGAGGGGCCTGCCTGCATGTTGGATGCCACAGCCTGGGGCCAGAGGACCTGCCCCAAGCTGGCACCTGGTCTGGGACAGGGCGGCCCGAGGGAGGAGGCAGCGTCTCTGGCCCCTGGGCTTGGGGAGCCCTGGCGGAGAGCACGGGGGCCTCGGACAGGGCCTGGCCCCCTGCTGGATGCCGCTGCCCAGGCTTGGAGGGGTGCATGGCCACTCAGGGTATTCACCCCTCACCCCCAGGGAAGTGAGCTGTGCTCCCGCTGGCGAGCCTGTGCCAGCAGCCCCCTTCTGGGGCGGCCGCCCCGGGATCCACATCACAAACCACCCCGTGTGCTGGGGGCCCCTTGCTCCCCAGCCTGCAGCCTCACGCTTCTGCCAGGAGTCGGGTCAGCTGCACGGCCACTTGTCCTCCACCTGCTCCTTCTGGGCCCAGGTTGAAAGGGCCGCGCTGGCTGAAGGGTGAGAGGGCCACCCGTGTGGGTGCAGCTCGGGCCTCCGCCCACACTCCATCCTCGATGGCCAGTGCCTCGCATTGGCCAACGAAGGCCCCTCGGCCCAGCCCCAGCACGGGAGGGACGGACACTCCGCCCCGGGAGGCCAGGGTGAGCACCCGGGGGTCCTGCTCTCCACCAGCCCTCGTCTGTGTGATGGCGCGCCCCTGCAGCAGCTCAGAGGTGACAAGAACCAAGGCCAGTTCGTGGCAAGGGTCCTGCCCAGCGTCAGCGTGCGGTGGCGCTGTTCAGTCTAGCAGAGCAGGGGTCCTGTCGTCTCGTGCTGATCGCTGGGGCCTGACGTTTGCCAGTTCGGCAGGATGGTGGATTCTGGAGTCAGACCCAGCTGTGAAGAAAGGGCCCCCAGGGGTTTCCGTGGTGGCGCAGCGGTTGAGAATCCGCCTGCCCGTGCAGGGCACACGGGTTCGAGCCCTGGTCCAGGAAGATCCCACATGCCGCGGAGCAACTAAGCCTGTGTGCCACAACTACTGAAGCCCGAGTGCCACAACTCCTGAAGCCTGCACGCCTAGAGCCTGTGCTCCGCAACGAGAGAAGCCACCGCGATGAGAAGCCTGCAAACCGCAATGAAGAGTAGCCCCTGCTTGCCGCAACTAGAGAAAGCCCGCGCACAGCAACGAAGACCCAACGCGGCTAAGAAAAATAATTAACTAACTAATTAATTAATTAATTATACAAAAGGGCCCCCAGCCCGTCAGGGAACTGAGTGGACCAGCTGTGGGCCAGCTAGCTTCCCCAGCCTGGCCCTGCGGGCAGATATTGGCAGAGCCCGTATCCTCATCCAGCCACCCCTCGGGTCTCTCGGTGGTGGCCTCGGCCCAGGGCCTTGGAGGAGACGTGGATTGGTGCGGCGGGGGCCAAGGATCCTGGGCTAAGTGATGACAAAGGGGAGACTGCAAGAGCCGGGGATGCAACCTGCCCCGCTGCCCGGCTCCTCCTCCCGGCTAGGACGGGCGATCCTCCCCAGGCTCCCTCTTGAAGCCCACAGTCAGCGCCACCACAGCGGGCAAACTTTCGATGATGGGAGGGCGGGGGATAAATCCTCCCTCCTCTGCCTGGGCAGATAGGAGACCACTGGGGACACAGCTGTTGGTCCCTCCTGATCTGAGAGGCCGGCTCAGACCCTCACCTGCTCACTACCTCCCTGTACTTCCCTCCATGGTAAAAGAGGGTACACGCACCTGAGACTGCAAGGTGGGCACCAGCTGGACAGGAGGTGAGCAGGTGTGTCCATGGCGGGGGCTCCCGACAGACCAGTGGGCAGCTGGATGCCCACCGCCTGCCTGGGACTGCCACTGCTCTCCGGAGGCTACTCTCCCCAGCCGCTCTCTCTCCTCCATGTGCATACCTGCACCCCGGCCCCACTGCCCACGGTACAGCCCACCGCCCGGAAGCAGCCGCTCTGACAGCTGCAGGCCACCGTGGAAGGCTCAGGAAGGGCTGGGCACCCCGGGAAGAGGAGTTGCCCCACCAGCGGCTGCTCTGGGCCCGTGTCCTGGGGACCCTCCAGCCCCTGTGACCCCCTGAGGACCTTGTCAGCCTCAGGCTCCGCCTGGTCAGAGTCTCTGTTCCCAGGCAGGAGGAGGGGGCAGTGTCACTCTGGACTCCTCGTGCTAAGGGGCAGGCCAGCTGGGCGCCCCGAGGTTGAAGGCGTGGGTTGCCGCCCCACTGCCCTGCAGCAGCCCCGACTGCGTGAGGGCTGTGGAGCCCAGGCAGGGCCTCCTGGAGCCTTTCTTGCCTTGTCAGGAGCCCACTGCCCTCTTCAGGCCTGTCCACCCCCCCTC
Source organism: Aethalodelphis obliquidens (assembly GCF_003676395.1). Taxonomy (NCBI): domain Eukaryota; kingdom Metazoa; phylum Chordata; class Mammalia; order Artiodactyla; family Delphinidae; genus Aethalodelphis; species Aethalodelphis obliquidens. The sequence continues at coordinate 16,673,951 of NW_020837985.1, read as the reverse complement.
CCGCTACCCTGTGAACTGCCCTTTGCTCTAGTGAGGCAGGTCGTGCAGCCTCTCAGATGATGGCCCCAAGGACAGGGAGCCGTGGCGGGCAGGCCCTCTAGGTGAGGCCTGAGGTCAGGTGACCCGCAGGTGGCATGGGCCTGGGCCCCTAGCCCCAGGGGAGGCGAGGCATCCGAGATGGGGGGTGCACTGGGGAGGCCTGGGGGCTGCGAACGTGGCTCCCACGTGGAGTCCGGAGGAGGTGCTGCCTGGGCACGGCACGGCCTCTCCTGGGGGCTGGGAGGAGTTGGAAGGGGGCGTGTGTGGCGCTCCAGCGGCCTGAGCCCTTCCCCAGGGAGGCACCGCCCACCCCGCAGAGTATGCGACCCTGTTCCTCACTGAGCACTGATGAGGCCCTGGGTGGGGAGAGCACCCGCAGCGCTCTGAGCTCAGGAAGAAATCCCCGGAGGGAGGGAGTGGGGCTGAGCAGAGGCCTTCAGCTGCGCCCTGCCCCAGGCCGAGCGGCACCTCTGGCCCCAGCCTGGAGAGCCTGGGCCAGCTGTTCCGGGACAGGAGTCTTGGGGCTTCACCTTGTGAATTCCGTGAGGCAGCTCGGTAGCGGGCTCTGCGGACCCTGCAGCGCCGCACTTTGTGATGGAGCGTTTAACCCTTGCAACAGGGCTTGCCCAGAGCCCAGGGCGCTGAGCTGGAACTTTGACTCAGCACTGCCCATGGGCGGCCCTGTGGTCCCCAGAGGTGGCACCACAGGCGCCTGACCACCCCCAACATCCGGCCAAGCCCCCTGGACCCTCCCCTTTCTCACCTGCTGTGGTGGCCCCTCCGCATCGGGTGGGCGGGGCTCCTCCAGAGGCTGTTGTCGCTGGCCTGGCCACCTTGGGGCAGTCATGGGGTGCAGGGAGCCAGGGCGGCCTCCAGCCCCCTGAGCCCGGGGCCTTGGTCCCTCAGACTCCAAGAAATGGTCCTGACAACCTGAGGGAACTTGGGGCTCTCTTTCCCCAGAGGAACCTCCAGACTAGACAGAGAGAGAGACACACACGCACGCACGCACGCACGCACCCCCGACCTTGAGACCCTGGCCCGCGGGCCTCCTGACAACGGCGCTGAGACAATAAAGATGCCGTTTGATGCTGGACTTGTGGTGATTTCCTGCACAGCAGTGGGAAACAGATAATTTGCTTATTATTTTATGGTTTACTTCCTGCTCTCTCATCCCCACGCTGGTAGACTGTATTTGCCAGAGATGCTGTACCAGTGTAGTGTTTTTCCTCTACGTGACCTGTAGGAGACTGTGTCTGGGCCCCCATGGGATGTGGGCTGAGCACTGCCGCACCTCACAAAAATGCCAGGCATGTCCGCCAGGCTCTGGGACACTCCCGCTGGGAACCAGCCACCATGCTGTGAGGAAGCCCAACCAGCCAGCTGCCGTGTGGAGGCGCCAGTCCAGCTACAGCCCCCGTCATCTGCCAGCTGTCAGCTGTCCAGTCGCTCTAGCCTTCAAGTCCTCCCAGCTGTCGGGGTCAGAGAGAAACGTCCACTGCAGAGCCCATGAGCACAGTATTGGCTGCATCACGCTTCCCACACACCAGGGCCACCTCCCTGGTGAAAGGCAGTGGACACTGCCCTCGGGCAGGCAGCCTGGCGCACAGAATGTGCTCAGTAAAGACTCGTGGGGCACATTTAATGACGAGCCCCACGGGGCTCCCTGTGGAGTTCCATGGGTTCAGGTGCTGATTGTTTGGTGGGTGTGAGAGGCCCCCAGAGGACGTGGTGGTGGTGGATGGGAAGAAAGTGATCCTTTTCTGGGCAACATGGCATTGGCGTGATCTCTCCCAGCCTCCACCGTCCAGGGAGCTGAGAAGACAGCCACGGCCAGGGCACACAGCACACCTGTATGCTGTTTCTGTGGCCTTCTACCAGCCATTCCTGGCAGACAGGATGGACCCTGGTCCCTCGCGGCCTCTGCTCCCCAGACTCTGCTGTGAGCGCCTCCTTGAACTTGCCCCACCCCAGGCCAGCAAGTGGCAAAGAGGAGTTTGAAGAGAAAGGAGCCAGCCTGGAGCCCACCACCTGAGTCAGGAAGGGGCGGCCCCTTCCCTGGGCTGGGAGAGCCTGTCTTGCCCACTGTGCAGGGCACTGGGTGGTCGGCGAGCCCCTCCAAAGCCTGCATACGGGGACTCTCGGCCCCTTTCCCACCTGCCCGGCTGTGACTAACGAGAGAGATGAAAGCTCAGCTGAGACAATGCAGAGTCAGGGAGCAGACTGAGGGCTCCCCAGGCTTGGGGACCGCCAGGAGCTGAGGCCAGGCCTGCTGGCCCAGACCTTCTAGGAAGCCAGTCCGACCCCGAGGCAAAGTCCGGGACCAGGGAGCTTACCGGGTGCCTAAGCCCGTCAGGGACATGGGTACCCTACTTGGTCCCAGGCTGCCCTGAAGGCCCCCCGTGCCTCTCCCCAGTTCTGAATGCAGTCTCTGCAGCAGGCCTTGCACTGGGTCCCCTCCCTCAGTGGAGGGCGTGAATGAACGACCTGTGTGTGTGACTGAGTGAGGGGCTGGCTGGCTCTGGGCTGGGGTGGGGCCCAGCATCCTCGAGCATCACATTTTGGGGCTGGATGTGGCGGGAACTGTCCCTGACTTGGTGTGGCTGAGCAGAGGACTCGAGGGGGTTCAGGGTGGGCTTGGGATGGGCCTTACTGCATGTCTCAGGACAAGACAAGACGACTGGGCGGGACTGGGGGTGCCACAGAGCCCAGGCACGGCTGTACGTCAGTGCCCCTCGGCCTGAGGCCAGGAGCTGTGAGGAGGGCCCCCACGTGCACAAGCCTGGCTCCACCCCAGCACCCTTCTGAGCTTGGGACCAAACCCGTGGCTGGTCCAGCGGCCTGGCTGGAGCCACAGTGTGAGGGGCAGAGGCCAGGTGTCCAGACACAGCAGCCCAATGCAGACGCGCTCTCCCCCTCGGACAGGCAGACGTACCGCCAGCTCGCCATCACTCCTCTGAGCTGTGGCCTCCCTCTGAACGCCGAGGGCTTCAAAGGGAGCCCCAAACCTGGCAACGCATCTGGCCTAGAGCCCAGACCCCCCGCCTGGGGCCTGTGTTCTGCCACTTGCTGGGCCATCCCTGTGGGACAGGTCCTTGTTCTCCGCATGGCCCTGCCTCACAGCCCAGCCCCACCCAGAGGGACGTGGGGGAAAGGAGGAAGGGGCAAGAGGTGCCCACTGTGCAGATGGGGCCGGGTCACCCCCATGACATCTTAAGAGGTGCGGTTTCACTCCCCATTGTATGACACTTTTCTTATTATAAAATATTAGATATTCATGCCAGGAACAAGGTAAAAACCCTGGGGGATAAACGCCCCCAGCACGTGGCTAGGCTGCCCCTGGTGACGTCTTGCCCACAGTTCCTCCAGACTTTTGCTTCTATGCGCATAGGTGGTTGCATTTAAGACTGAGTTTTTAAATTATAAAAGTCACATAATAGTATAGAGGATTGGGGGCCTCTCTGGGTCATGCCCTCCCATCTCAGCTGACCCTGGAGGGCCGTGGCAGGGACCGCCCCTTGCTCTGGGCGCACCCACTGCTCCACAGTTCTTTACCTAGTCACCACGCCCTGGGCAATAGGCGCACCTCCGCTCCCAGAGCCCAGCCCTCCCGGTTTCTCCTAGCACTGGAGGCTCCCCACCTCCGCCGCCCCAATCCCCGCCCCGCCCAGCTCTGCGCCACAACCCTGCCAAGAGGCCAGACCCGGGCAGGTGCCCGGACGCCTAATGCGGTGCGGGCCTGGCGGCCCTCTGAGCCCCAGGCCTCACCCGTCCCGTGGCTCAGGCCCCGGTACTAGGGTCCCTGGCGCCCCACTTCGCCTGCCTGCGCGCGACTCCCTCCCCACCTGCGCCGCACACCCTTGGAGTCGGGCGTCCCGCGGTGGATCCCGCCGCACGGAGGTGCCAGCAAGTTTGTTGACTAAATTCCTGAACCCGCCTGAACCGCGGAGCTAAAAATAACCGGCGCTCCCGCGCAGCGCCCGTCCAGGCCGCGCAGTGTCACCTGTGTCGGGAGACCGGAATGTCCCGGCGCCACCACGCTAGCGGGGCTGGACGCGGGCTCCCGGCCGGCCGGAAAGAAACCTGGGAAGAGGCTGCTGGGTCACGGCCAGCTGGACTGCAGGGGAAGGAGGCACCGAGGAGCACCCCCTGCTCCCCGAGCCTCTGTGGCCGCCCCGTCGCGGACGCGAGGCCTCGGAGGCCTCGGGCCCGGTCCCGCGCCCCCCGCGCGCCCCGCGCCCTCTGCCCGTGCAGTCCCCCGAGGCGGCCACCAGAGGGCCCTGCCCCTCCTCTCCCTGGCGGCGGGTCACCACCCCTTCCCACAGCTGTTCCCCGCAGGAGATTGACAGCTGGGCTCCGGGTTGCCATGGGGATAGGCAAATGAGAGCGACGGGTCTGGGGCTCCGATTGGCCCGGAGGCGCGTACCCCTCCCATAAAGGCGGGCCCAGGCGCCCGGCACTATAAGGGGGAAGCGCACAGCTCGGCGCTCGGCGGTGGAGGCGGGGCCGGGCTGTACGCGGGCGGAGCGAGGGGAACCCGAGCAGCCGGAGGCGGTGGCCGCACCGCCACCCGCCGGGCCACCGCCCGGCCGCCGGCTCGGGAACAGGGGACCGCGGCCGGCCTGCACCCGCCGGGGAGCGACCCAGGGCTGCCCGGCGGCGTCCCCGGTGGCCACCCCTGAGTTGGCTGCGTGAAACTTTTCCCCGCGAGCTTCAGCTAGGAGCCCGCGCCTCTCGCCGCCGCCCCCGCAGGGACCCGCCGCCAGTGGGGAGCGAAGGGGGGGGAGAGGCCCGTGGCTCCCCCCCCCGGCCTCCTGTTGGGGCTCAGCCGGGCGAGGCGGCGGGCCCCCCCGGGCGATGGCCGCGGAGCTGGCGATGGGCGCTGAGCTGCCCAGCAGCCCGCTGGCCATCGAGTACGTCAATGACTTCGACCTGATGAAGTTCGAGGTGAAGAAGGAGCCGCCCGAGGCCGAGCGCTTCTGCCACCGTCTGCCGCCCGGCTCGCTATCCTCGACGCCGCTCAGCACGCCCTGCTCCTCCGTGCCCTCCTCGCCCAGCTTCTGCGCGCCCAGCCCGGGCACCGGCGGCGGCGCGGGGGGCGGCGGCGGCGCGGCGCAGGCCGGGGCTGCCCCGGGGCCGGCAAGCGGGGGCCCCGGCGCCGTCGGGGGCGCCTCGGGGAAGCCGGCGCTGGAGGATCTGTACTGGATGAGCGGCTACCAGCACCACCTGAACCCCGAGGCGCTCAACTTGACGCCTGAGGACGCGGTGGAGGCGCTCATCGGCAGCGGCCACCACACCGGGCACCACGGTGCGCACCACCACCCAGAGGCCGCCGCGGCCTACGAGGCCTTCCGGGGCCAGGGCTATGCGGGCGGCGGCGGCGCGGACGACATGGGCGCCGGCCACCACCACGGCACGCACCACGCCGCCCACCACCATCACCACCACCACCACCACGGCGGCGCGGGCCATGGCGGTGGCGGCACGGGCCACCACGTGCGCCTGGAGGAGCGCTTCTCCGACGACCAGCTGGTGTCCATGTCCGTGCGCGAGCTAAACAGGCAGCTCCGCGGCTTCAGTAAGGAGGAGGTCATCCGGCTGAAGCAGAAGCGGCGCACGCTCAAGAACCGCGGCTACGCTCAGTCATGCCGCTTCAAGCGGGTGCAGCAGCGGCACATTCTGGAGAGCGAGAAGTGCCAGCTCCAGAGCCAGGTGGAGCAGCTGAAGCTGGAGGTGGGGCGCCTGGCCAAGGAGCGGGACCTGTACAAGGAGAAATACGAGAAGCTGGCCGGCCGGGGCGGCCCCGGGGGCGCGGGCGGAGCCGGCTTCCCGCGGGAGTCCTCGCCGGGAGTCGGGGCCAAGGGCGCTTCCGACTTCTTCCTGTGAGCACCGGACCCCGAGCCCGCGCCGCCGCCGAGACGAGGCTCGCGCGGGCGGCCCGGGGCCTCGGCTCGGACTCCGCGGCCCAGAGCGAGGACGCATGGCCGGGCCGAGGCGCCCGCCGCGCGCGCGCGCCCGCGTTAACGCCGCCGCCTTCCGGCCGGGCCGGCCCCGCGAGACCCGCTGCGACGTCTGCAGGCTCCAGACTGGAAGCCCCTTCCCGCGGCGCGGCCTCCTCGCTCCCGGCCCGCGCACCTTACCGGGTGACCGTCCTGACGCTGCCACGACTCCTCTGCTCGGAGCGCGGCGATTCCCGGGAGAGTTGGGCCGGGTCGAAGTCCTTCCTGGCGTCCGCTTGTACATACGTGAGATGCGGTTCTGCGCCCGACCTCACCCGGACCGCCGCGAGGGCCTCCGCCGCCGCCCCGCGTTCCTTCGCGCGCCTTCGTTTACTTCCTTTTGGCCTCCCTACCCTGCCCTTTTCTACTCCTTTTTAAAGCGGTCTTATTTTCGAAGTATTTATATTTATTTTGTTCGGTGATTAGAAAAGAAACCCTTAGAGGAAGCTCCCTGCTTCCCGGCCGGGGTTGCCCTCGGACGTCGCGTGTCCCAGCATGTGTCGCTCGCTCGGAGGGGCCTGGCCCCTGCCTGCCCTCCTGCCTGCCTGCCCCCCACCCTGCCACTGGCGTCCCCTAGAGATTGAAGCCGAGGAGCATTATCCATGCTGTGTTCAGTCCTGCTGCCCTACTGTACTCCACGGGGGGAGGGGGGTGGGAGCTGGCCCAGACTCCCGAGCTGCTATTTCTCTATGCACCAGATCGTATTTATGACTCCCGCGAAAATATATCTTATTTTAACCCTCAAGAGAAGTGAAAGAAAAAAAGTAATGCACAGTATTTCTAGCAGAAAAACAATTTTTTTAAAGAGGAGGTTTCGCCTGAATCTCCTGGCATGGGGGCGGGTGGAGAAAGTGTTTTTATTTTAATTTAAAATGTGTTTCGTTTTTTGTGGATTCTTCTTTTAAGAGCTGATCACTTTTTGGAGTAGCCGGAAGAGGGGGTGGGGAGGCCGGTGCTCCGGCCCCTGCAGGCCCCCGGCCCCGGACCGCAGCCCATCCTGCACTCCTCCAGCGCCTGCTTCTGCTGGGCACAGGAGACTCCAATTCGTTGCAAGTTTCGTTGTGTTGTTGTATTCGTTGGGTTCTTTTTCCTTTTGCTACGAAACTGAAGAAAGAGAAAAACACACACAAAATAAATCGGTTTAGATCCAAAAATCCCTGGAGCCTGGCTGGTTTTTCTGTGGCTTTCGTTTTTGCCATATTTCTTCCTGAATAGAAAGAAAAGGAGGTCCCTGAACTGGGCCCTGCCTTAGCTCTGGGTGACCCGCCTGGGCCGACAGGGAGAGACTGACCCGAGTTGTTAAAAAAGGCTGCTGTCAGGGCCCGACCCGCAGGCACCTGCCCTGCCGCCCCTGGGCTGCCCCACTGGGAGGAGGGCGGCACAGGGCGGCCCCGGCCCCACTAAGGCAGGACGCGGCCCGGTGCGTGAGGCCGTCCTTGGGGGTGACCCCACACACAGCGCCGATGCGTCCTGGTGGCAAGCGCCGTCCTCAGCTCTTCTGAGCCTGCGGTCTCCCACCTGAAGGGCCGAGGCCTGGACTGCAAGGGCACCAGGGAGGGCGGCACCTCTGGGAACTTCACGCTGAGAGCTGGGGCCGCCGTAAGATACTTGACTGTTACCTCTGTTCACGACGGGAGGGGGTGGAGTCCGGTGAAGTCTACGGTTTGCGCATTTGGAGAAGAGCTTGCCACGGAACTCGCCAAGGCTCCCCGCTTTTCTGTCTGCGGACAGCAAGGCTCCTCCTCGGGGCCGGGACAGCTGCAGGTCCCGCGAGGATGTCGCCTGAGTTTGTTTTAGTGCCTCTGTCTGCAAGACAGAGAAAAGCCGGGGGCTGCCCCCTCCCTCTTTGCCTTAGAATGAAACTTAGAACTGAGAGGTTGGGTCTCCGTGAGGGTTTGAGCGAAATCCCCAAACCCGGGGGCTGAGTCCTCCAAGCCCCAGGGAGGGGAGCAAGCTGCCCTCTCCGCGGGCAAAAACGCTGGTGCAGAGAGAAAGAGAAGTGTGGGCGTGGGGGAGCGAGTTAAGGGGAGCAGTTGGGGAGACGGCAGCGTGGCGAGGGGGTGGGGAGCACGCGGCGGGTCCCAGCCAACCTCAGGACGCCCCGCGGCTCAGACTCCTGCCGACGCGAGGGGCCCGGAGTCCGGGTGCGCGCGAGGGCCGGTCCTCTGGCTGGTTTAGATGAGGGCGCCTTAGTTTCCACTGCTGCCGCCTGAGGGGCCGTTGGAGAGTCATCCTCCGGGCAGAGAAAGCGGATGGAGGGCTGAGGGCCGGGCAGCCTGACGGTCGGTCTTCTTTTGCGGGGAGGGGTTGGTGGGCAGGGAGCCGCGCTCATCCCTCTCCCTCCAGCACCCCAGGCCTCTCAGAGCCCAGTACTCGGGGCCTGGACCGGGCAGTGGGGCTGGGGTGGGGCGGGGAGGCTCGGGAAGTACCCCCGCCCCCGCGCCCCAGTGCTTGGGTTCCTCTGCAGGGCGGGCCTGAGCGAGGGGCTGAGCGCTGGGTTTGGTTTCACTTTCCTCTTCTATTTTCTTTTGCTTTTTCCTCCCTGCTTCCCTCTTTCTTTTTCCTTCCTTTCTTCCCCCACCTCTTCTTTCCTCTGGTTTTCCCTCTAGGATAAGATGGAGAAGACAAATGAACACGGAGGACAGGGAAGTTATTGGGGGAGGCAGGAGGAACGCTTACTTTTGTGTTTAGAGACAGATCTTTCCCAAAAAGCTTTCAGGGGATCCACGAACTCCTGCAGGAAAGCAGCCAGCCTGTGGAAAGCATCTCTGAGCCCCTGGAGCACCTCTGAGTCCTCCAGGAGTGCAGAGCTTAGGCTCCCTACCTGCTCCCTCCTCCTAGCCGGGCGCCGTCGGGCAGGTGCTGGGGGCGGAGCTTCTGCCCACGAGGGAGGTGCTGCTGCAGCCAGGGGCGGGGCGGGGCCCAGGGGTGGGGGCGGGAGAGGGAGGTGCGTGGTGGAGCGACTCCACCTCACTGGGCCTGGGGCCCCGAGAGCAGGGGGACCTCGGGCGTGTGACAGCCAGTGCTCAGGTGTGTCTCTATCTGCCTGTATGAGTGTGATGGGACTTGTGTCCCTGTAGGTGTGGGGAGGGCAGTGGCAGCACCGAGATCCCTGGAGCCACCTGGACGGGTCTGAGAGGGAGCTGGCGGGGCAGCGAGGGCCCCCGCCTGGGGTAGGGGTGACTGCAGTGTCCAGGCTGCAGGACAAGCCTCCACTCAATGCCAAGGTCCCTGGGCTGCTGTGCCAGCCTGGATGTTCAGGGGGCCGTGGTGGTGCCCTTGCCTTGGTCACTCCTGGCAGGGCCCATCCCAGAGCCTCGCACCGTGTCAGCTCACACCTCCATCCTCTGCCCTCCGGGAGGGGGCTCCCCAGAACCAGCATACAGGCAGAATCTGCAGCAGCGGCCTTGGGGCCCCAAGCACCCTGGCCACCCCCTGCCCCTGCCCCTGCCTCTGGGGGGATCCGTTCTTCATTCCTTTGTTACTTCGTTCAGTTGGAGTCCCAACTCTGTGCCAGGCCCAGTGGGGACCACAGCAGGGACCAAAATGACAGCCCTCACCTGGCATTCCAAGGGAGAGAGACAATCACCCACACACACAGCAGCAGCTGAGTGCCTGGAGGAAAGGAGGGGGTGGCGGTTCGGGGTAGGGGCAGTCTAGGACATTAGAGCAGATTTGGGGCAGCCTGGAAGGCAGCATGAGGACGTCGTGTTCCCAGAGGGCCCAGGAGTCGCCCTCCGGAGGCCTGGGGGCTGAGTGAGCGGACTGTGACCCGTGGCCCTGGAGAGGACAGGGCAGCATACACACACACTGGACACGTGCACACTCTTTACACTCAACATACACAGATCCACATGTAGATAACAGTGCAGCTGTGGCTCCCACACACGCACTCAGTGCACTCCACACACTCCCCTGCATGGCTGCCCCACTGCGGATGGTGGGTGGCAGGATGGAGTCCCTCTCCCCCTCCCTCACCTCTCCCCCGCCCTGGCCCACCACAGCTGTGCTCACTGCCGACTGCTGGGATCCCCAGGGCCACCCCTGCACCGACAGCCCCAGCTCCCAGCCCAGGGAGGCTGCCTGAGCTGAGGCCCCAGCACCCCACACCCCATCCCGGCCCTGCTCCGCCCCTGCATTACAGGCCCTCACCCCACACACAGAGCACCCAGCTAGGCCTCATTTTCCCCTTGTGCAAGGATCCCTACACCCCGAACACACGCGGACACGGCACAGCTGCTGCCCTCGTCCTCCAGCTGGTTAAGGATTCCGGGAAAAACCCTGAGCTGGGATTCGAGGGGACCGAGGCGGGCCCTGGGCCCCTTCCGCAGCTGCTGGCCCTAGGGGATGCCCAGGGCTGCTCGGTACTGGGGCCCCCACTTCTGTTCACAGTCGGCAGCGCCCCCTCCCCCCGCCTCTCTCCATTTCCACACCAGCCCAGCCCTCTGCAGCGTTGGCTGTCCGCTGGCCCCGCCCCGGCCTCCTATTTATAGCTGCTCCTGGGTGGGGCCGGCCAAGGCCAAGGTGTCCTCTTCCCTGGCCTCCCCCCTCCCCAGGATGGGCGCGCACGCAGACACGCACACGCAGATAGACACGGCCACACGCGTGGCTGAGACACGTGCAAATGCACAGACCCACGTACACACGCACACGCAGGACTGGACGTGCCCGGGAGCACACAGATCCCGGAACCCATGACGGCACACGCGGGACCTGCACAGACACACACGGGACCGCGGGGGTTTTCTGTCCCAGGCCCAGGCCCTTCACCCCACGTCCTGGCCCTGTGACCTCATGAGCTCTGACACTGGCCACCCCAGGGCAGTGCCACCCTCAGCTACTGCCCGGCTCCGGACCCCACGGCTGCCCCACCTGCCCCTTTGTCCTCTCCCTCTGGCCAGCCTGGGTCCTCCGTGCCACTAGTGCGGCTCCAGATGCCCTCCCGGATGGAGGCCTCCTCCCGCTGCCTGGACCAAGAGCAGAGCCCTCTTCAGGCTCACCTCGCGTCCCCCGCCATGTGGTAAAGGCCAGGCCCTGCCCCAGTGGGAACCATCACCAGCTGCACTGGACTGGGGGCTCCATGTCCAGAATTCACTCTCTCAGCGGGTACCAGGTCCAGACCCGGGCTGGGCCTGCGTGATGCCGGGCGGGCCTGGCCTAGAAGGGCGCAGGGAGCTGTGAAGGATTCCGAGCTGCAGACTGACCTGTGGGGAACTGGTGGGGCCGGGGCTGTGTGACCCGCCCACCAGGCAGGGCTGGGAGCCTGGGGCCCAAGGAAGGGTCAAAGCACCCCATGGCACCGGCCCTGGGACTCTCTGGCCCCAGGCCGAGGGACTTGGGACAGGGTGAGCATTGGGCATCAGGACAAGTCACCCAGACCCCAGTGGGCCTGGGTCTTCTCACCTCTAGCCGCTCGGGGAAGCAGACAAGTGGCAGGTTTGAGCTGGCCACAGAGATGACAGGCTGCGTTGTCCCCAGCACTTGAGGGGACAGTGGGGGACAGGGAAGGGCCACCAGTCCCGTGGAGGTCCAAAGCTGCCCCCCCCGCACAGCCCGTAGCCCTGCCTGCGGCTCTGACTCCACAGGACCAGCTCTGTCACCTCCCTGGGCCCAGCTACACTGTCAGCAGTTCCTGAGGCCACAGAGTCTGGCCACGGGCCAGGGAGGCCCTGCTGGGGTGCAGGGAGGCTGGTCTCACCCCTGCTCTCCCAGATACAAGCCCAGCCCGCCTGGCCACCACGGGGACACCACACCGGATCGAAGGAGGGCCAGCCTGGAGAAGTCTGCCTTTCCTCCAGGGGGAGGGGACTCATTCATTCACTCAAGACTATTCATGGGGCACCTGCTGTGTGCTAAGGTCTATGCTAGAAGGTGAGGACAGAACTGGGAACAGGACAGACAGCCCACTGCCTGGGGGTCCTATTCTGGTGGGAGGCTGCCCTCCAGCTTGGGGGCCGGACCAGCAGAGGAGGCGGAAGGGCCGTCCTGCGTTTGCTGCTGGTGAGCCGGCGGGGTGGCGCTGGGGCCTGGGAAGTGGGACAGTGGGCCCAGGTCACTGTGGGGGAAGTTTTGCTAAAAGGAGAGCAGATCAACAACGGGGCTGGGAAGAAAGTTAGAGAAGGTGGGCGTGGACCTGGGGGTGAGGGCGCGGGGCTGGGGAAGGCAGCAGGGCGGGAGCTCGAAGGACCGGACCGGCGGGGGCTGCAGTGCTGGGAGCGCTGGGCTGCAGGGGAGGGCAGGGCAAGGCGGGCAGGGCCGCTGTGGGGCACCCCTCGCTCCCACCACACCCTCGCTGGCGCCGAGCTCCCGGCACACCTGCCCTTGGGCCGTTCACGAGGCTCCCGCCGCCACCGCCGCAGCCTCGCCCGCGGCCCCAGCGCAGCAGCGACGAGTAATTTGCCGTTGGCGGGCTCAGCGCCGGCCTAATTCGCGGTGACACCGCTCAGCTGCTGAGGGCTCGAGTTGTCACAGCCGATTAGCCGCGACCCCGGAGGAAAGAAGGCTGGCAGGCGGGGGCGGAGGAGGGGACGCGGAGGGGCAGGCGCAGGGGAGGGGCAGACCGAGTGCTCCGGGCGCGCTCTCCCGCCCCCGTCTCCTCCTCCACCCCCTCCTTCAGGGAGCTTCCGGGCTGACCTGGCGTCCTCGCCTAGGGAGGAGAACGGGTCGGGAACATTCTCAGGACTCGGGCGCCAAGCTAGAATCCTGCTAAAATGCAGACGCCCTGAACCTCAGGGCGGCAAGAACCAGCATTTCTAGGGCGCTCGGGGCTGAAGCCACAGAGCAGGGGGGTGTGGAGACCAGAAGGTTTTCTTTGGGGGCCGGGTGGGATCGCAGGAGGAAACAGGTTTGGGAGGATGGAGGGGCTGCAGGGAGACGCCCCCAGGAGTCAGGGGGTGGTGCTGCAAGAAGCAGACTGTGGGTGTGGGACCTCGGCCCAGTGTTGATGGGCGCAGCGTGCTCCAGCTGCCTGCAACAGCAGCCTCCTCCTAGCCCTCTGGGCCCTGGCACTACCCTGAGCCTTGCCACTTCCTCCACACTGGCCTCCCTGCCTCTGGAGCGCTTGCTGGCTGACGCCCCAGTTAGGTGTCCTGAGGCCAGCTGGGATCGGCCGTGCCGGCCTCAAGGGGAACTGTTCCCCATCGCCGGGCCACTGCCTTCCCAGAGAGCCACGCTCTGCCGCCCCCCGACTTGCCTCTGCCCCCCATCCCACCGTTCCCTCCCTTCCCGGTCCCCACAGGGCGGGCGCCTTGGCCTCTGCCTTGTGGCCTCGGCCGTGTCCCTTGCGGGCTCCACCTCGACACCTGCATCACTTCAGTCGGGGCCCAGCCCCCAGGAGGCTGCCCCCCACTCCTCTCCCACGGGCCTTCCCCTGACTCTCCTCCCTCCCACCCTGTCCTCAGAGAGGGGCCCAGGAATGCCACGGTGGAGTGTCCAGCATGTGCCAGGTTCCAGATCGCCCGATGGCCTCCTGGGAATGGTCCTGGATGGGCGCTGGGCTGAGGGACTGTCCTCAAGGTCGCTCAGTGGGGCCCAGCTGGACCCCAGAGGCCAGTCGACAAGGATGCAGTGGCCAGTCCCTCTGTTAAGGACAGTTCCGCTGCCCCTTCTCCCGCAGTGTCAGACCCAGGGGACAGGGGTGGGGTCCCCTCGAGGCCCCCTCAAGCTCTCTGCAGGGCACAGGTGCCCCAGCGAGCAGCTGACGACCTGGCCCTGGCAGGGGGCACAGCCCACTACTTCCCTGAGACACAAGGGGTTTTAAACACCACTGGCCATGGTTAGGGTCCACCCAGACCTGACCCCAGCTTCTCCCTCGTGCCTCTGGTCTCTCCTCTTCAACTCCAGGCAGGAGCCGCCTGTGGCTCCCCAGTGCCCTCACCCCCAGCTCCTGAGGGATCTGACTGTAGCCCTGGGGCCTCAGGGCTCTCTGCTTCCTGTCCCAGGTGCCTCTTCCTTCCTCACCTTTCCCGCTAACTCCCACCTGCTCCCAGCATCCCGCTTGCCAGCTCCTGCTGACCCCACACTCATCCCCCCCAGATACGGTGGTGAATGGAGCCCCGCCCACCCCATGCGCCACTGGCTCAGCCCCAGCTCCACCCCCACTGCCTGGGGCCGCCACACAGCTGAAACCTCCCTATCCTCGGGGGACCCCATCGTTTGGGGTTTGGGAGGGGGTTGGGGCATGGCCAGAGGGGCACCGGAGGAAGGTGGCAGGGCTCCCTGGCCTGCACCCACCACCGGCCCAGGCTTTCCTCAAGTGCTGCCGTGGGGGTGGGAGCCACGCCTTCCCAGGGTGGGGCACGTGACTTCGTGACTGTGGGTGTGAGTGGCAGGTGTCAAGAAGTGGCCCTTCCAGATGTGTGTCAGTGGGTGAGACGCTCTGGCTGGGTCACTGCAGGACACGTACATGGATCAGTACACAGAGCTCGTGGAAGCACAGCCCTGGGACCTGTTACTCCAGGGTGGGCCGGTGTGAGCACTGCCGCCACCTCGAGCTGCAGGGGCAGAGCTGGGTGGGGGGGCTCTGCTCTATTGGGAAGAGAGCTGGTCAGCAAGTTAAATAAGTAAATGATAGAGTAAGTCAGAGAGCGAGGTGAGGTGGGCACAGGAGACAGCGCAGCTGGGTGGGGAGGAGCAGAAGGGAGGGGGCGGTGCAGGGGGAGGGGAGAGGGAAAGAGCCCTCCCGACAGAGGCAGCAGCAGGTGCCCAGGTGCAGAGGTGCCTGGCTGGGCCTGAAGGGGAGGTGGGGCCCACAAAGCTGCAGGGGAGGGGCTGGGGGAGGGCTGAGAGGGAGCAGGGCAGGTCACAGAAGCCTGGTTGGTGTGGGAACAGGGCAAGGCCGCCCCCCCCCCAACCGCTTCTCGTCCTTAGAGACAGATCTTGGGGGATGGAGCTGGAGGCCACCACCAGGTGCAGGGAGGAGGCTGGCCAGGCCGTTGAGTTCTCTCTCCCTCCCCTGTGCTGTAGTTCAGAGGGGCAAGAGTCCTCAGTTCTCCCAGCGGGAGCGTGGGACTATGATAATAGAACTTGCTCCCCCGGTTTGCTTGGGGATGAAATGGGGCAGGTACAGCCACAGCGGGGGCGTGGATGGTCCCCTCAGCCTCTTGTTCCTCCTGACCGGCCATCATCTCAGCCCTCCGGTTTCTGGGGGTGCTGTACTAGGGCATGCACTTCCCCAGGCTGCCTGGGGTGAGACCTGGGCCAACGGCTGCCCCGTTCTAGCGTCAGTCTCCTCTGTGGTTGGGGGTGACACAGATGTCCCCCATGGGTGTAGTGAGGTTAACTTTGGCCCCAGAGCCTCCACCCCCACAGTGATCAGAGCCCCTCCCTCCATCCCAGCAGCCCTCCAAGAGAGCCAAGGCAGGAGGCTGGTCTGGGTGCCCCCGAAGGGCAGCCTCTCGGGCACTTTTTGGGTGCTTGGAGACAGCCCACCAGCACCATGACACCCCAAGGGCTCAGGAAGCATGGGGTGGCGTGGAGGGTTCTGCCTGGGGTTGGTGAGCCAGAAAAGGCCTTAGTGACCCTTCTCTAGAGTGGAATAGGGGCTGCCCATGCCTTGGAAGTGGGTCATGGCAGTTCGGGGTGGGCAGAGGCCCGGCCTAAAGGCCGGTTTGGGTTGGAGGGACACCTCTGCAGGCTCCCCTGCCCCAGTCACCATCCACACCAAGGCTGGAGCCAGGCCTGACTTTACTCCCAGCTCTGCCCCTCACCAGATGGAAGTGGGGGGAGGGAGTGACTTCTGTGGGCTCAGTCACCTCATCGGTAAAAAGGACAGAGCTCCCCCTGCCCACACAGGGTCCTTGTGAGGGACAAATGAGAAAAGGCAAGTTCTCTGTCAGTCTGGGAAGGCTTCCTGGAAGAGGAGGCGCTGTATGGAAGGGACGGCATGGAGCAAGACATGCCTCTCCAGGTGCACTGGGGCAGGGTTTGCAGAAGGGGTTGTCCCCAGTCCATAGACACTTTTGTGGAAGCCACCGCCTGCAGGAGCTTAGCGCCAGGCTCCTGGTCCTGGTGGGAGGTGGGCAGGGAAGGAAGAAGCATAGGAGGGACACACAGAGGTGCCCAGCCGTCTGCCCCTCAGATTTCCTCCACCTCCAATCTAGGTCTGTCCCTCCACTGCCGTTGTCCAGACCTGTGCACCAGGGGTTATTCTTGGGGGACAGTCCCGTTCCCATCTCTCAGCACTTCCTACTGAGTTTGGGGAGCTGAATTAAGCTGAGTTCAGAAAATCTGGTGCATGGACAGGGCACTTAGGGCCATGTCGAGATTATGATCCAGGAAAGCATGACTCTTAGCCACAGGCCCACAATCCAGGGTCCAGGTCTAGACCCCAAGACTCCTACCACCAAAATCCAGACCACTATTGGGGTAGCAGCTGGAACCTGGAGTCAGGACTGGCCACCTGGAGTGAGAAGACATTTGATAAATATGAGTAGGCTGGCTGGCTGGACGGACAGACAGAAAACTGGATGGGTGACTATGAAGATGGAAGGAGAGATGGGCGGGTGACAAGATGGAAGGATGGTGGCTGGATAGAAAGATCTATGGATGGTTGATGATGTGTGGACGAATACAGTGATGAATGGATGAGGGATAGATGACTGGATAGATGGATGGATGGGTGGGTGGATGGATGGATGGGGGATGGATGGATGGCTGGGTGGATGGATGGCTGGGTGGGTGGGTAGATGGATGGGGGATGGATGGATGGGTGGATGGATGGCTGGGTGGGTGGGTGGATGGCTGGATAGGTACATGGATGCTGTAGAAAGCTACAGGGCAACTCCAAACTACTATTCTCCCACCAGAACCTTCTCACATCTCTCCCCTTCTCTCCTCTTTTCAGAGCCCTCCTCAAATCGTGCACTTGCATTTTCGAGAAACCTGTATCATCACTGGGGCCCCCAATGCTCCCCTCTCCTCTCCCACGCTTGCTTCCCTCTGGACTCCTGTCACCTTCTAATGTACCTACTGCTCGATTCACTGTCTCTCTTGACCACAGAATATCTGCTTCAGGAGGGCGGGGTCTGTGTGACTCCACTCTTGGCTTCCTAGAGCTGACACCAGTGCCTGGCACAGAGGGGGTGCTTAATAAATAGGTGTTGAAAGGAGAAAACAAAGGAAAGAGGGGTGGCGAGATGGACTGACCTTGTAAGGCCCCCCTCCAGCCCCTCGTTCCTTCTCTGTACAGAGATCACCTTGCCCACACACGGCTGCCCCCTAAGCTGTTCTCTGGCTCCTGCTTCCCTCCAGGTAGCCTGGGTTGCTCAAGAAGTGCTGAGACCCGGGCTTCCCTGGTGGCGCAGTGGTTGGGAGTCCGCCTGCCGATGCAGGGGACGCGGGTTCGTGCCCCGGTCCAGGAAGATCCCACATGCCACGGAGCGGCTGGGCCCGTGAGCCATGGCCGCTGGGCCTGCGCGTCCGGAGCTTGTGCTCCGCGGTGGGGGGGGGGGGCCATGGCAGTGAGAGGCCCGCATACCGCAAAAAAAAAAAAAAAGTGCTGAGACCCTCCCTCTCGATCCCCGCCCTCTTCTGAGCGTTGAGGGCGCCCTGAGCCACTGTCCGTCTGCGACCCCCGCCCACCGCCATCTCTCCCCAAGACTGAAGTCCGCGCTTCACCTGCTACCACCAGAGTGAGCCCAGGCGGGGGCCTGGCAAACAGGCGGGGGCACAGGGCGGGGTCAGGCCACCCCCCACTGGCCAGTTCTCTGCTCTGTGTCCGCTGATGGGGTCCTTCATCCTGCAAGTACCTCCTGGGTACAGGTGGCCTCCTGGCCATCAGTCATCACGTCCCTTCCGCTTGCCAAGACAGGGGACACTCAGTGCTCTGCAAACAGAGGCGTCCTCTCACCACACGCCCCACCACCACCACCACCCCGATCCGTGCCCACAGCCAGCTTCCCCAACAGCAGGTCTCTGGTCCCCTGTGGCTGGCAGAGGCCACAGGGCGGCCAGTGGTTCTGACCACAGATGTTGGTGCCCCAGGCCCAGAGCAGAACCTCTGGCTTCTCTCCTGCTGGGCGTCCCTTCTCCGGCTTTCTTGGCTCTGCTGTGCTCTTGGTCCCACGGACCACCTCTCTCTCTATTGTTTCTCTGTCATTCTGGTCACTTTTTGGGAAACACCAAGAAGTGACACCCCTGCCCTCACCGCCATGTCTAACAGAAGTCTGGGCTCCCAGGACTTGACGGGGCCCTGGTGTCTCCACACTGAGCCAGGCTGCGAGAGCTCAGACCGCTCCGATTGCAGGGCTTTCCCCAAGGTGGGAGGGTGGGAGGGCCCTAGCGAAGGGCTTGGGGAGGCCCGTGGAGGGCGGCCTGAGCCAGCCAGGTCCAGCTGGAGCTGCCTTTGGGAGGGGGTGGGCAGAGCCTCTGGCAGCTGGGCAGGTGTGAGGCCCACCCCAATCGAGGCCTCGGCCCTGGGCCTGCAGGCTCCCTCGTGGCTGCAGGTCAGTGAAGGGGGGTGTCACTGCCTCCGCATCCCCTGTCCCCATTAGGGGGACAATGGGAGAATAAGCACTTTTCTTTCTTCATTTCCCCGCTGTCTGCTAATATCATATTGATGGTAATTTCCTTTAATGGGCTATTTGCGGTAATTATGATGCACGGAGTGAGTAATTGTATCTGACTCCCAGCGCCCACCATGGCTGCAGGGATGGGCAGGCGGGGGTGTACCAGCCTTTGGCCCTCTCAGCCGGGACAGCTCTGCCCTCTGCCTGGGACTGACCTCCAGCCCTTGACCCCTCGGTGCAGGGGTCCTCCTTGGCCTCGCTTGTCTGGGGAACGCCAGGCTCTCAGCTCCCCAGGGTTGGTGGGGCCTCCCTCCCAGGGTGGGCCAGGGGCCCAGGGCACCCCGACTAGAGCCAGGATGAGGCTGCACGCCTCAAGACAGCGCACCCCCTCTCTCCCTCCCCAGGGCGCCCCGGGCTCCCGTCTGGGTCTCGTTTGGCCTCCCTGCTTCCCCACAGGGCCTTGTGGGGGCTCCTGGCTATACGGCGTGGCTGGTGGGCTTCTGAATCTGCTGGGATGTGACCTTCCAGCAGCGATTTCCAGGCCCACTCTGGCTGCATGGGGGGCGCAGGCACACACTGGGGAAGCCTCGGTCACTGCAGGGTCATGCCGGGCAGACACCTGGGGACCCTGCCCCAGCCCCACATGTTAGGGAGCTGCTGCCAGCCCCTCAGACCCTCCTCAGAGGCCCTGGACACCCCCAGGGTTCTAGCCTCTGCCCCCACCCAGCCCCAGCACTGCCAGTCTCTCTCCTCCCCATGCCTGTGCCTCCAGGTCTCTGTCACCTACGAGGCCCAGCTGGGCAGAAGGCACTGGGGTCCTCAACAGTGTGGCCTTACTGTGTGCCTGGGATAAGCCATCTGGGATAGAGGTCAGAGATCAGGCAGAGCTCTAGCCTGGGTTCCCCCACACAAATGGTGACATCAGGAGACAGAGGAACCCCAGAGCCCACTGAGTCTCTGTTGAGAACCTCCAGCCTCTACCAAACATCTTCCCAGGCCCCTGGGGCCCACACCCTGCACTGCCCTTCCTAGATGAGGGCGTCCTCCTTCAGCCTCGCCAGGCTGTGTTCAGGACACATGCCACTCAAGCCTGTGAGAAACGTCCCAAGGCAGGTCCCCTCACCTCACCTTCACCACCACCACCATCACCCTCACCACCACCACCACCTCCACCACCACCATCACCTCTGCCATCACCACCTCCACCACCACCACCTCCACCACCACCACCACCACCACCACCACCGCCACCCATCACCTCCACCAGCACCACCATCACCACTTCATTATGCGCTATCAGTGCCTACTGTGGACCTCGCTAGATTCATGATCATCTAGCTGGGAGATAACACACAACCTCTTGTATTTCTGAGAAAAACTCAATGCCAAATTGACTATTTCTGCCCACAGAACAGTAAACCGGGAGGAGTCTCTGGGGCTGGGGTCGTCTGGGAGGGCCTTGAGCCTTGCCACTCTGGTTGGCGGTCTGGCAGAACACATGATGAGCTGAACAGCATAGCAGACAGATCTGGGGTGAGCACACCAGGTGTCCCGGCTGGCCCAGGGCACACGCCTGCTCCAGGCCCCAAGAGAAGAGGGCTGGGCAGGGGTGTGGCCTCCACTCTGGGGGCTCCAGGCCACACACCCACCCTGCCTGGGATAACTTCAGGTAACTGCTGTCTTCAGGCAAGGCAGGTATGGGTAGAAACTTGGGGGCCAGAGATGTGGAAAGGGGAGGACTCACCCCCAGGGACCTGGGCAGGAACCGGGCTAAGGGTATGGGAGTGCCCCCTACCCCCACACACACACACTCGGGGCTCCCGCCTCCCTCCCCTACCCCTCCAATCACCCCACACCCCACCCTGCTGCACATGGCCAGGGTCTCCTCATATGTCTTTTCTGGTCAATAAACCTCAGCTCCTGGGGGCCTGGGGCTGTGGGCTGACGGTGCCGCCCCGCCCCCGCCGGGCACTCCGTCATAATTAAGCCCGCACAGCCTAATTAATTGGGTGGTCAGGATGCTAATTAGCCGCTCGATGGAGGCTGGAGGAGGGTGAAGGGCAACCTTGGCAGTGGTGCTCCTCCCCGCAGGGCTGGCTCTCTCCCAGCTGGAGTCTCCCAGCCTGGCCCCCACCCTGAGGCCCTCACCCTCAAGACAGCCCCCATGGCCGCTCTTGTCCCTCTCCAACCACCTTAGACGGATCAGCCCCTGGCCACTCTTTCCCCCTCAGCACCCCTGCCCAGAGGAGAGCCCAAAGGACTAGCTCATCCAGCGACAGAGAGCCCCCTCCCTCTCGAGATGGCTTTCCCAGGGAAGATGTGTCCTAGGGCTTCCAGCCGCCAGCACTGACCGTGGCTCCTGGCCACGAGGGCAGCGTGCCCATACCTCACGGCAGGGCCCTTGCCCTCTCCAGACTCCTGGCCCATCTGTGGCCACCCGGGGTGCTCTGGACTCTGGCTCTCCCTCCCTTCACCCCAAGCAGCCACAGACCTACAGGGGACGTGGACGCAGTGGCCTAACTGGCCCCTATACCTTTGAAGCCCCTTCCCCACTGGGTCATGGGGGTGAGTAGAGAGGCGGTAGAGAGTAGGAAGGCTGATGAAAAAGGGGGAGAGACGGGAGGCTGGGGGTGGGTGGGGAGCCCAGGGATTGGGGTACCTCTGAGGGACTTCCTGGCATCCCTGTGCAGCCCACAATGCCTGTGTTCCACTGCAGTAAGGCTTGGGGGATTCCACCCTCCCCCCCCACAGGAGGACCACACCCCTCCTCTCCCTGAAGGAGCCAATGGGCAGGTGAGGAGGGTGGAACGGCCAAAGGATGGCCACACTCCCTCTAAGCCTCAGTTTCCTCATCTGTAAAGTGGGTGGTGATGACAGGCCTCCCTCCAGGGATATGGGGCTGGCCCCCCTTGTGGTTCTTTGCTGATCAGCCTGATTCCCTGGCGAGGAGAGAGGAGGCATGGCCACGGGGGCAAGGGGAGCCCCCACTGCTAGCGGTCCTGAGTAGGGGCCATGCAGAGTGAACCAGTGGAGGAGGAAGTCGCCTCCAGGCTCCTTGCTGCTCTGGGGCTGCAGATGTCGGCGGTTGCAAACTAGGGTCCAACCTGAGGAACCTGATGGGGGCGCTTGGAGAGCCGGAGCCGGGCAGCACGGGGGTTGGGGGCCGGGGGGTGGGGGTGGGCAGGGCCCGGGGCGCGGTGAGGGCCAGAGCAGGCCGGTGCTTGAAGCTGAGGAGGCCCCACAGTGGAGACTCCCGGGAAGGAGGATCCCAGTAGCTCTTCTTCTGGCTCCACGTAGAGGTCCGGGCACTCGTACCTCTCGACACCCTCCCTCCCCTGCTTCGCCCTCGGCCCCAGGGGCGTCATCCGGGAGGAGCAGGGGCTCTGCATTCCAGCCCGGCGTGGGGACGGGGGACGGCTGGATGTGGGGAGGGGTTGGGGCGCTCTCCGGGCCCTGGCCCCTGGCCTGGCGCGGCTCCACGGCAGACAGATGGCAGCGGGCGGGGTGGGCGGATAGGTGAGGGGGGCGTCAGATGGTGCCGCCCCGGGCGGACCCCCGCCTCCGCCGAGGAAGCGTGCTGGGGCCCTGGGCCCTGCGCATCTGGAGGGGCCGCGTGCCCGCTGCGCCGCGCGGGTGGCAGGAGAGGTGACACGCCGAGCTGCCACCGCCGGTGCCCGGGGCTGTCCCGACGCACCCCGGCGGGGCGAGGTGGGAACGCGCGGGCGGGCGCAGCTGTCTCCTCGCAGCTGCTCGGCGCCAGGCCGGGCCGCCAGTGCGCGTGCGCGGCCGGGGCTCCCAGGGCGGGGCGGGCGGCCCGGGGACCAGCCCTTGTGACCCCTCCCACGCGCCCTAACTGTCCCTCGCGTTCCCCAACAGGCTCTCACTGGCTCTCGCATCCCCCCACATGGGCTCTCACTGCCTCTGTGCCATGGCACCTGCCCGGAGCTGCCCCTGCGGCCCAGGTGAGCTGTTCACTCTCCACGCAGGCTGGGGGTAAGGAGGGCGTGGGGCCGTATAACGATTTGAGGTAATGTGCAGGAAACCCACAGGTAAGGCAGAAAATAGACGTTCTTAAGATAAAAGAAGAGGAGATGCAGCAACAAAAAGAAGCTCCCGTGGCCCAACTGAACTGAACCCCAGTCACCCTTGTCTCCTTGTCAGAAAGTGAAAAACACCCCGGTTTTCCTGGGGGCTTTTCCCCACGGAGAGCCCTACGCCAAGGACGGAGCTAAAAGGGCACCCTCAGGGCATGGTTGGTGGGCCCTCTGGGTCCATCTTAGCTTCTTCCAGGCCGGCTACTCCCAGGATGAGGATGAGTATGGGGGCAGTGGGGGGCACACAGCCTCAAAGCACATGACTGCCCGGGACATCCACAGGACAGGGTGGGAGTCCCCGGACAGTGGCCTTGCCCCCGTGTGGTGGCTCTAGGGGCCCAGGGGAGGCAGGTCCCCTGACTCTTGCAGCCAGCCTGTGAGCACCTGTGAGGCCCCCAGTTTGGTGGGGGCGGGTGCTGGAGACCGAGGAGGAGGTTGCAGCTCCCCGGCAGGCAGCAGGCAGGGCAGAGCTAGCGGCCGGCGTTCCCGGAGCCAAGGGTCTGCACCCCCCCGCAGCCTCACCTCCGGCCTTGTCCCCTGGGGCTGAAGAGGCTTCCAGGAAGGAGGTGGAGGTCCCAGGAGCTGGCTCTCTTGTGAATAACTGAGACCGCCCTGGAGTGAAGGCAGGTGTGTGAAGGGCTGCTGTGAGACGAGCATGCTTCCTGTCCAGCCCTGCGGGGAGGCCAGGCCAGCCTGCTGGGTCCCCACGCTGAAGGGGGCCCCCTGCCCTCCCGGCCGCCTTGAGTGGGCCCTGTGCTGAGTCCGGTGCAGCAGGCAAAGGGGTGGGGGAGGGGCGGCCAGGGGCAGGGCCTGGAGTGTGGCAGGGATCCCCAGAGGGGCAGCGCCTCCCAGGCCCTGGAGGAGATGGTGCTGTGGTGCTGCAGCGCAGGGAGCACTGTGGGCAGCGGGGTGAGGTCCCTGGGGTCAGGCTGCAGAAGGGTCTGGAGGGTCTGAGGACTTCTTCCTGCGCCTGGTCCTGAGCGGGGTGTCCTGCAGCCTGCGACGGGGCACCTCAGACAAGGCTCCTGGAAGGAGTGGCCAGCCAGGAATTACGGGAGTGAGTGTGGGGTAGGGCACGGGATGCTTAGCCCGGAGGCAAACGGCTGGTGTGAGGACCTGGGACAGGCTCCGGCCTGTGGCCTTCTTTTAAAAACCACTAGGCCCCCCACCCCCAAAAAAGAAAAAACCCACTAGGCTCCGTGCACTTTTATTAAAACGAATAAATTTCATTCCAACCTGCATTTGCTATGTTTCTCAAAGCAATGAAATTGAGGTGTTTTCCTAATCAAATCTATTTAACCGAAGTGGAATACATTTATCGTAAATAACCCGTGTTGGTGGGGCTGAGGTCCTCAAAGGCTGAGAAGGGCCACACGTTCCTGTCCTCTGTGTTGGTGGGGGTGAGGTCCTCAAAGGCTGAGAAGGGCCACACGTTCCTGTCCTCCGGAGGCTTTAGTTCTGTAGGGGTCCCAGACCTCGTGTGGTTGATGGCGGCCCCCTCCACAGTGCCCATCCAGCACCGGAAGCAGTCCAAGGTGCACACTCCCCATCCCACCCTGGGGATCCCAAGGCCCGAGGGCAGGCCTGAGAATCTGCATTTTACAGATGCCCCAGAGATCCTGCCACCTACTCCGCTGGGGACACCTGGCATCAGGCCAAGCATGTAGGAGGCCAGACCCTGGGCTGGGGGTGGGAGGGGGCACGCTGGGCTGGAAAGGAGAGGCGATCTTGCTGGGGGGGACATCCACGGATGAGGGGTCGCAGGCAGGGTGGCAGCACAGCCCAGGGGCCAAGGACCCACCCAGAATTTGCCTTCAGGAGTCTGGGGAGGGCCTCCTAGGGCCCAGGATCACGTGGCTGATCACAAGGGCCTTGGAAGGTGGAGGGACAGTGTTTGGGAGGGAGGGCTTCCTGAGGAGGCGGCACTGAAATGACCTCACAGGTGACCTGCAGCCAGGGCAGAGAGGCCAGAGGCTAGCCAGGGAATGGAGAGGACAGGGCCCCGGCCAGGTGACTGTAAGCAGTGCCGCCACCCCCCTCTGCCCTCTCCCTTGCTCACCTCACCTGCCCTGGCCAGTGATGGCCCCCCTTGGTGGGCAGTGATGGACAGCATCCTCAGTGGGCCAGCCCTCCCGGCCCTCCCGTCGGGCTCTGGGCTCTGCGGAGGGAACTGGAGCCGTGGGGTTGGGTTTCAGGCCACTCCACCACGACATGAATAATGCAGCTGGCTGAGATTGGAAGGTGACCTCAGCCTGGGGGGTGGGGACACCCCCAGAGCCTCCAGCCTGTCCTAGCCTCCCCTTTGCCAACCAGGACACCAGGTTCCCAGCCCCTGCCCTGCCTGGGCATCCAGTTGGCTGCCCACCTATACCTCAGCCTCCCTTGGCCCCTGCTAGGCTGTGAGTGGTGGAGCAGCAGTGCAGCTGAAGCTGCTGGGGGCAGGCAGGGGGCACAGCAGCCTGGGGAGGGGGGCACCCCTCTTCTGTGTGGAAAGGTGGGATCTTCCCCAGTGGGTCCCACGGTGCCCGTCGCTCGACTCCCAGAACACGGAGGAGGGATGCTGCCCGTCATGGCCTGTGGATGGTGGAACACGTCCCACTCCTGGACCACGAGCTCTTGCTCTGACACCTGGTGGAAAGAGGCCAAACATCATTATGAAACTCCCCAACCTGAGGACAAAGAGAATCTCCTAACAGACTGGGGGACGGGGTGGCCCAGGTCACATACAGAGAAGAAAAGCAGAAAGGGGAAGAGTCAGAAGACAGCAGAGCGTCCCCTCACAGCCGACTTGCAACCAGAATCCTGGGCCGGCTGCCTCTTGAGGTGGGTTGTAGAATCAGGACAATTTAAGGTGTGCAAAGACCCCAGAGGTTTGCCTTGCAGTGTCCCTGGGGAAGTGAGCAGACAGCAGCTTGAGAGAAAGCCAGGGAGAGGGAAGACATGGGTCCCCAGAAAGGGGGCCCCGGCATAGGAGAGAGGCCCAGGGAAGCAGCCACAGGAGTGGCAAGGTCATCCCAGGCCGAGGGCACACTGCAGACAGGGGTGGGGGGAAGCCACGTAGGGCACTGAGCCTCAGGGAGGAGGGGGCGGGTGGGGAGGGGGAGGGAGACTGGGTCCAGGATCCTGTGGGCTGTAGGACACAGTGTCAGCCGTGGACAGATCTACACTGCCACGGTAATGACCAACCAGAAACGGTGCTCTAACCACAGCTGGCAATGATGAGGATGAGAACAAATCAGGGGCTGGAGACCCTGGTTTTGAGGAGGAAGTGACTGGGGACGACTAAAGCTGAAAGATCAAGAGAGCCACGTTCACAGATTATTTGGAAACACGGAGAAAACACCGCCGGAAGTGCTGGCGAGGGTGTGGAGCAACTGGACCTCCCATCCATTGCTGGGCGGGATGCGAAATAGTGCAGCCACTTGGAAGGCGGTTTAGTGGTTTCTTATAAAACTAACATATCCTTACCACAGGATCCAGGGTTGCTGCTCCTTGGTATTTACCCAAAGTAGCTGAAAACTTATGTTTACACAAAACCTGCACCTGGATGTTTATAGCAGCTTTATTCGTAATTGCCCAAACCTGGAAGTAGCCAAGATGTCCTTTAGTAGGTGCGTGGATAAGCTGTGGTCCATCCAAGCAACGGAATATTAGCGCTAAAAGGAAATGAACTATCGGGAGGGATAAATTAGGGGTTGGGACTGACATCCACACACTACTACATAGAAAGTGGATAACCAACAAGCACCGACTGTGTAGCACAGGGAACTGTACTCAATATTTTGTAATAACCTATAAGGGCAAAGAATCTGGAAAAGAATCTATATATTGATATATAGCTCTGTGTGTGTGTGTATGAAACTGAATCACTTTGCTGTACCCCTAAAACTAACATGATATTGTAAATCAACTACACTTCAATTAAAAAAAGAGAGAGAGAGAGATTTCTTCAAAGCTACCAAAAAAAAGAAAAAGAAAAAGAAAGAAATGAGCTACCAACCGTGAAGAGGCATGAGGAACCTTAAGTGCATATCCCTAAATGAAAGAGGCCAATCTGAAAAGCTTACATACTGTGTGATTCTATCTCTATGACTATTGTGGAAAAGGGAAAACTACTATAGAGACAGTAAAAGGACCAGCGTTTGCCAGGGGTGTGTGTGGTGAGGGGGGAAGAACAGGGGGAGCACAGGGGGTTTCTAGGGCAGGGAAGCTCTTCTGTATGACATTGTAGTGGTGGGTACACGTCACAGAACGTACAATGCCCCACCGAAGGGAACCCGAAGGAAAGCTGTGGACTTTAGTCAATAATAATAACGTATGAACGTTGGCTCATCAAGTGTCCCACTAACTAACGCAATGCGTTGGGAAGGGGTTGAGGGTGGATGTGGCAATGCTGTGCTGCCTGCCCATTTTTCCATAAATATAAAAATGCTCAAAAAAATGCTTTTTTTTTTTTTGGCCGTGCAGCTTGTGGGGTTTAGTTCCCCATCCACAGGTTGAACCTGGGCCACGGCAGTGAAAGCGCCAAGTCTTAACCACTGGAACCCAAAAAAGTCTATTAATTTTACATCTACACCTATCTATCTATCTATCTATCTATCTATCTATCTATCTATCAAAGAAAACAGAAAAAAGATGTGGGCCTGGTATGACCCTGTCCCCATTGGAAGGGATGGAGGGCTAGGGGCATCTCTGAGGGGCTGGGATCCACCTACCCCAAGGGGACGGACCCAATCCCCGTCTCTCCCGCCTCTGGGCCCTGCTCCCCGGACGAGCTGAGCTGACCAATGGATCACCCCTGTTTCCAGGAGGCCGTAACTCCAGGGGCATCTTCATCAGCGTCAGGCTGTCCCAGGCCCGTCAACCACCTGCTGCCCACAAATGAGCCCACCCGCCAGCTCCCCTTGGCGGCACAGTGCAGGGGGTGGGGGTGAAAGGGGAGGACCTGGAAGGGGCTCGTGCGGGCTGCGCCCCAGGAGGACACCTCCGGCAGGAGCAGCTCCACAGCATCGCCTCTCCCCCACCCCCAGCCAGCTCCTTGCCCCGGAAGTGTGCAGACCCCACCGCCAGCGCCAGGCCCCTCTCTCTCATACCCACGTGATCGTCCTTCAAAGACACCAGAACTCACCTTCTCACCGCTCACGGCCCCTCTGAAGCCTGAGCTGAACAGCCTCCTTGGGCTCTGCTGGCCCCTGGCCCCCCGCCTGTTGCCCCTCCTGCTCCGGACCCTGGAGTTGGCAGGTCCCCTGCCCAGAACAGCCCAGTCTGTAGGCCCCGCAGGACTCTGCAGACAGAGGGAGGACAAGAGCGGGCCTCGCCCTCCCCCTCAGCCAGCGGCGGGCCGGGCCTGGAGGCGCAGGCGTCCCTGAGGCCTGCACACACCCCAGTCTCTCTGCACAGGACCTCAGCGCTGACCCAGGCGTCTACACCAGCCGTCTACACGGCCGGGCAGCAGGGTGGGTGGCCAACTCTCAGGCCTTCTGCACCCGGGGCTCCTCTGCCCCGTCCCCGCCCTGGGCCCTCCCCGCAGGCTCTGGGCAGTAGGTGCCACGTGTAATTACGCACTGATGCCCCGGGCCTCGCATCACTGGACAGGTGCTTGTGGTCCGATGTCCCCCATCCTCTCGAGCTTCTGAACTCCCCATGCCTGGGTCAGAGCCCTGGCCTCTGGGCAGTGCCACCCCCATCCATGAGGGAGGGTGCAGCCGATTAGGGGGCCACAGCGATGGTGGGGTCCGGGGGGGAACCCCCCCACCTGCTCTCCTCCCTGTTCCTGCAGCCTCTCCCGGGAGACCCCCAGCCCCCAGCAGAGCCTGGCAGGCCCAAGGTCAGCTGTCTGTGATTGACAGCGTCTGTCCACCCAGGGCTCCGGGGGGAGGTGCGCACACGGCTCAGTGAGGCCCATCTTGTGAGACAATAAATTTGGCCACTGACCCAGCAAGCAGACGTCGATAAATGAATGGTTAATATAAACATTGTCCTTCCCAAATTAATCCGGGCGCAGGGGCGTGGGCACAGGGCAAGTGGAGGTTGAGATATGAGGAAGCAGGGCAGGGACAGGTCTGGCCAGCCGGCCCTCAGGGCCCTTTTCTGCGGGGGTGGGGCTGCTTCTGTCCTCAGGGGGGTCCCAGACAGCTGCCTGGCCGGCGTTTGGAGGGCCGCCAGATTTAGCAAATAAAAACCCAAGAGGCCCCGTTACAGTCAGATTTCAGATCAACAACAACTTAACAATTCGAGTTATAAGTGCGCCCCATGCTTGATCTGGGGACTACTGACACTAAGAAGTATTCATCGCCTGTGTAAAATGCACATGCCCCTGGGCCCTGGGCTTCACCTGAAGACCCTGGGGAGGGAGCACGGGACAGGCAGGAGGGAAGCCTTGTGACCCCAGAGCCTGGCAGGGCCCACACCACCCCAGGCCCAGTCATCCCCACCAGCCTCCCACAGTCATGACCAGCAGGGCACCAAGAAGCCGAGAGCCGGTCCAGGGCATGGGCGCTCCAGAAACGTGGTCTTGGAGGACTGTTGTCATAATCGCGGTCCAGCCCGGCTGTGACCTGACACCCCTTGGTGACCCTCACCTGCGTGACCGCTGCTTCCCCACCCAGAAGGAGGCGGGAGGCCCCTTGGGGACTGCTTCCCCGTGCTGGGGGTGGACACCAGCCACCTTTGCAGTGGGCCTCTCTGCAGTGGGGCCTTGAGTATCTCAGGGCTCAGGCCCCTCTGGCAGCTGGGAGTTCCCAGTCATGGCTGGACACTGCCCAGTGGGAGTCCTAGAAATAAATAAACCTCGTCATATAAATAAACCACAGCCTGCTGGGCGGTCCTGACCGGGGCAGCTGGTGTGCCTGAGCAGGCCATCACCTGCATCCAGGCCTGCACGCAGCCTCTGGAAGAGGGAAGGAGCTGCCAGGCGTTCCCGGTGGCTTCCTTCTCCCTGGCCCAGCACCCATGCCGGCGGTGGCTCAGCCCAATGAGACCAGCGGTTGGACCCTCCTGGGGACTGACTGGCCTCCCATGCACCCTCTAGCCCAGGTGATGGGCAAACAGAGGCCCAGAGACCCAGCAGTGTCAGCCTTAGGCCCCCTCCAGAGGGCGGGCCGCTAGGGGCGGGGCTGTGACCGGCCTGACCCGGGCCACCAGCCACCCGGGGCTTGGCTGTACTACTGCCCCTCCTGGCTTGGGAGCTACCTCCCCGCTACATGCTCCCAAGCCCTCCACGGTGCCCTTCCCGAACGAACAGTCCTACTGAGGGCCCCCGGCCCAGACCAAGGTGGAGGGGGCTGCAGACCCCAGGGTCCATGATTGATGGGGTTTGGGGGCCAAGGCCCCACACCGAGGTGGGCAGACGGGGAAGCAGCTGTCAGCACCTAATGGGTCCCTTGACACACAGGATGGAGGATGCTGGGGGAGCTTCCGATCTGTCCCTGCCCCCCAACAGGGCCCCCAAGGGCAGGGCAGTTCCGGCCTGGCAGGCAGGGGTCAGAACTGTGGTCTGAAGACCTACAGGACAGGGCTCTGCCCGCCTCTCCTTGAGTTCTTTGGCGGCCAGTTCCGGTGGCCCTGGAGGGGAGTAGGAGAGGGGGTGCCCCTCCCAGCCTCACGGGGGAATGCTGAGCTCAGCGCTGCCGGCTGACCGAGGGCTTGAGGGACCATTAAAAACCCTCTCCTCCTCTGGCCGCCTGGAGACATCAATTTGCTGCTGGACGGTAGTTACCGTTACCGCTGCCGCCTCCCCTCCCCCGTGCCCTCTCCATCAGACCCTCCACCCACGGGGTCTCCCTTGGCTTCCCCGCCTCCCTGCCCTGGGTGAGGCCTGCCACTTCCTGGGCAGCATACCTGCCCTCCTCCAGAGCTGCGGGCACACACGCCATGCCGCCGCCGAGCCTGGTGGATGTGTCCGCTCTCCGGGAGGGGGCCAGGGGCTGGGGGAGGGGTTGGGGGACTTTAAGCGGGGCAGAATCTCAGTGTGGGGAGATGAGAAGGTTCTGGAGCTGGAAGGTGGTGAAAGTTGTACCACAATGTAAATGTGTTTAATGCCACTGAACTGTGCTTATAAAAATGCTAAGATTTTATACAGACTTTTTTTTACCATGTTAAAATACACTTAACATAAATTTTACGTATTCCTTCTATTCCCATGCTAGCCAGGCCCTCCTTTGAGGACTGTCGTGGGTGGGGTGGCAGTGGGCGAGGGGGCAGGGCCGAGGGGGGCTGGGGAGGCTGGTGTTCCAGGCCAGCTTGGGCCTGGGGCCCCCCAAGGAGAAGCCCAGGCTCAGAGGGCACCCCAGGCTGTCCCGGTGAGCAGAGCTGGGCACCAGCGCTGGGACTGAAGGAAGCAGGGCAGGGGGGCAGGGGAGGGTCCTCCAGAGGGAGGGGCACTTTCTCGTTGACACTGGTTAGTGCGGTGATGATAGGAAGCAGGGCAGCGTTTAGCTGGTCTATTGGAGTTTTTCAGCTCTGCGTTTAACCCGCCCCCTTCCGCCTGCACAGGGCAGGCTGGCCGCTCCCCTCAGCACAAGACCATGTGGATGCCCGGCTGGGAAGGGGCAGGCCCGACCCCGCAGGGCGCTCCTCACAGATCCCCGTGTTGGCCACAAGCTTGTGTCTACAGTGTAGGTGGGGGGCCCTCAGGCCTGGGGAGGCGACCTTGGCAGGGGCGCTTGAGATTGCCCATAAGGAGTGATTCTGTCCCAGGCTGGCCAGTCTGGCCACCCCAGGGCTCACGGCTGCCGTCCTGCCAAGCGGGAGGTGAGGGCTGCTGACCTGGCAGTGTGGCTGCTGCCGGGCGGGGAGATGGCAGGCTGCCTGCGGAGGCCGGCCGCGCGGCTGCCAGCCCAGAGAGGACTTAAAGCGTGGCTCGCTCCGCCATCCATCCACCCCGGCGTCTCTTCCAAGGTGTATAAGACTGCATGTTCTCCCAGTTAGAGAAATGGCCACATTCCGGGATAATTGATTGATTTTTCCTCTTTAGGAATGTTCATAAACACCGGTTCCAAGAGCAGGTGAACCCAGCCCCCCTCCCAAGTCAGCCACGGGGTGGGGGGGGGGCGGGGGCGGGGCGCAGCTGGATGCCCTCACACAACCTCCCTCCAGGGCAGAGAGTGCAGGGGCCCCGCCCTGCTTCCTCTCACCCCCACTGTGCACATCGCCCATGGCAGGGGATGCAGCGGCAGACAGAAGGTGGGCTTGCCCTTTGGGGCTCCCAGTCAAACCCTAACAAACTGCTCTGAACAGGCCCAGAGGTGAGTGTCTAGGTCCACCGACTCTGCCCAAATGCTATGTGACACTGGACAGGTCTCTGAACCTCTCCGGGCACTACAACAGAAGTCCAAGCCCTGCCCCATGAACCTGAGAGGCTGTGTCATGGTCCAGGGCTTGGAGGACCAGTGCCTGCAGACAGAAGGTCGCTCAGTCACCATGGAGACTGTGGGTTGAAGGACCAGGGGTGGTGGTCCCGGTGGTAGAGGAGCCCTGGGCTGCTGATTCAGGTTGCCCACCCTCCACTGCCTCTGACCAACTGCTCCGCTGCCCGGCCATGACCCACTCCTCACTGGCCCTCGGCCCGTTGGTGGGCCAGGCTGCCAAGCCTTCTTGAGCCAGGCTTGCCCCCAGCTGGCTAATCTCCTCTTGGAGCCCCTGTTCTTTGGGCAGGAAGCCCTGTCTGGCCGGTCAGGCTGCTCACAGAAGTGCAGGACGACGTGGTGTGAACGCTGCGTGGGGAGCTCGGGTCCGCTTTCTTGGGGACAGTGGGTGGTGGAGCCTCTGACCAGACAGGGCCTGGCTGCCTGCCGTCAGGGCCACTAGGCCTCCTCGTGAACAGCTCTGTGGCGGGGAGCTCAGCCTTCCATGGCCCCCCACTATCTGAGACAGCTTTGCCGCGTAGAAAGTTCTCCAAACTGAGAGTAGTCTGGCCCAGGAATTCCTCCCAGTGCCAGTCCCTTCCACCCAGCAGGCCATGCCTCAGAGGTGAGGGGTCAGCTGTCCTGAAAGCCCTGCAGGAGTCCTGGGTGTGAGGCCTCGTGGAGGCCCCCAGGCAGCTCTGGGGGCCCACTCTGCTGGGGCTTGGAGGCCACCAGGGAGACGGGCAGGTGGAGAGGCCCAGGAGCCTCCAGGTGACTGCCCACCTGCCCAGCTCGCTCTCAGGGCCTGCCCCACTGAGGCTGCAGGGCCCGGCCATCATCCTGCCGAGGCTCCCCGGAGGGCTGAGAGCAGCACAGCACCGGATGACCTGCTATTGATGGGACGGATGCGGCAGGCTGGCCTGGGTCAGCAGATCCATGCCCCGCTCAGGATGTCAGATCACACAGATGCTGGCCTGGCTGGGCCCCGGGGGAGGCGGGGGGCCGCCCATGCAGCGTGGTCAGGGGGTGGGCGTAGAGGTGCAGACACTCCCTTCCTCGTGCCACCAGCCTCTGCTTGGTTGACCCTCAGGCCGGGGCATCTTTTTTTTTTTTTAGAAGTTGGGGTAGGAGTTTATTAATTTATTTATTTTTATTTTTGCTGTGTTGGGTCTTCGTTTCTGTGTGAGGGCTTTCTCCAGTTGTGGCAAGCGGGGGCCACTCTTCATCACCGTGCGCGGGCCTCTCACTATCGCGGCCTCTCTTGTTGCGGAGCACAGGCTCCAGACGCGCAGGCTCAGTACTTGTGGCTAACGGGCCCAGTCGCTCCGCGGCATGCAGGATCTTCCCGGACCGGGGCACGAACCTGCGTCCCCTGCGTTAACAGGCAGACTCTCAACCACGGCGCCACCAGGGAAGCCCAGGCCGGGGCATCTTGATGCTGCCCTGGCATCATCCCAGTGGGCAGAGCTGAGGCCTGGCCGGCGGTGGGGAGCTAGAGTTCCCGTGGCCTCAGCGGGCCAGCCCCTGGCCCTGTGCAGGCTCAAGACACCCCCGACACACTGTCCTTACCTGGCAGGGAGACCCTCGCCCCAGCCAAAGTGGGAACTTGTCTATGACCTCTGCACCCTAGCAGGCACACTGCCAGCCTGTACTGAGGGGCCCTCTGACCTGGAGGGCCTGGCTCCCTCCTGCACTGGCTGGTCCTGGGCATCCCAGACCTGCCCAGGTATGAGAGGGTGCAGGCAGAGAAGTGACAGGTGCCCGGACGGAGAGGGAGGGCATGCGTGCATGAGAACCAGAACGAGAGGGGCACCTGGGAGACAGGCCAGGAATGGAAGGAGCAGAAGGGAGCCGAGACCCCGAGGAGAGACCGATACAAGGGGGGCAACGGACACACCAGGACAGAGAAAGGGCTGGGCCGGGACCTGGGCCCCCACCGCTCGCTCCTGGGCGCCCCTCAGAGGCGGGACCAGGCTCAGGTCACCTTGGGCCGCTCGCCGCACTGTCTGAGGGGTTCACGGTTGGCACGCGCCATCCCCGAGCGATTATTGGAAGCGGGTCCCCTTGGTGGGGCCTGGGAGCCTCTGGAGCCAGGCGGCCAGGCCACCCGGAAAACTGCAGACAGGGTCTCGGCCCCTGCCCACAATTACCCTCCCGCCCCGGCCAGCACCGCTAATGAATTGGGATTTGATCCACAACATCACAGCCGGCCACAGCGCGACTGTCTGGCTCCAGCCGGGCGGCTGAGGGGCAGGCGGGCAGCGGAGTCAGGCCCGGAGCCCACTGGGCCCACTGCCCCGCCTGCTCAGGGCCCGGGGCAGCCACCCCTCTGGGCCGCGGGTCCCCACAGCCAGGCAGCAGGGAGGCCCCCTGAGGGTGCCGCTCCCCGTGGGCCCTCTCCTGCAGCAAGCCCTGGGGTGGTGAGGTGGGCTCGCAGGCTCTGAGGGGTTCCTCCAGCGGCCTCAGCCCCCCGGGGCTGCACCCTGCCCCAGGCCGGCCCCCGGCACCACCCTCTGCTGCGCCCAGCGCCCACCGTTAGGGCCAATCCCCGGGCCAGCACCGCATCTGCCCCAAACCCACCCCGGGGCTGGCCTCCTGCCCCACACCCGTGGGCCCTCCCCTTACCTGCCTGGCCTCCTGTAACTCACCCCCTCTCAGGGGCAGGGACCAGGACTGAGCCCCGTCTGGGCAGCGGGGACCGGCCGGGCGGCCCCGCAGGACAGGCTCCGGAGCCGTGCAAATGAATGAATGGTGAACAAGTGAGGCGAGCAGAGCCCCAGGAGGACTCAGGGGGGCGGCAGCTCGGAATGACTAGACACCAGGCTCTGGGTGGGGTGCGGGCACACGGTGGGCGAGGCCACGTGGCCGTCACTAGAGCAGGTCAGGCAGGGGTCCTGGGGAGAAGCGCCAGGTGAGGGGGCAGCCCTCTAGGCCCTGGGCTTTCCCCGGGGTGCTGCCCACCTGAGGCCGGGCCCGAGGGAGCCCCTCCAGGGGGGTGGGTGACAAGGTGACAGGAGGGGTGCTGACTGCACCTCCTTAGAGGGATCAGAGGGAGACGGGCCGCTGACGGATGCAGCTGGCGGAGCAGGAGAGTTTTAAGGCAGGGCTCCAGGAGAGAGGGGAGAGAAGGAGAGATGTGCCGATTTAATGTACAGTCAAGCAGCCCAGCCTCCTGGCCCGGTGCAGGCCACCTGTCGGGCATGGAGGACCTCGGACAGCACGGTCCCCTCCTCTCAGTGGGGAAAGAGTCCCCTTGGCAGTACCCGGGTCTGGGGTCAGCCAGGACCCTCCTGCTGTCCCGACCCCTGGCCCCTGAGGCCTCCGTGGAGTGACAGAGCGCAGGGCCTCCGGCCCCTCCCACAGCTTCCCACTCCCCCTCACGGGCCTGGCACCTCCCACCACCCAGCTCAGCACGGTCACCACGGCAGCACCAGCCTGTCTCCACAGCCAGCAGTACCATCGCCAGCCACACTGACCCTCACGGCCACAGACCGCGGGCAGCCCTGCCGAGACCACAGCCAGTCTTCTGCCCACGCGGCCAGTTGCGTGGACACCGACATCACAGCACACCCCCCGGGCAGCATCCCCCTTCCTGTCTACCCCACCTTCACCGTACTGCTCCCTCGCTCAGTGTGCGGGGACCCCTGGGTCTGCCGGGGGAGCCCCTGGCCGACTCAGCTGGACACTGGGGTCCAGGGCTGGGGCCTCCGAGGGGCCCTGAGGTAGGAGCCCTGGACCAGGCGAGTCTGGATGCCTGGGGGGCGGGGAGGCAGGTGTCTTCTCAGCAGTAAGCACCGTGGGGTAACGAATGGGGGTGGTGGCCGCAGTATTTAACAGCCGCGTTGGACCGTGCGGCTCGGCCTGTAACCGACGCATTATGAAGGCTAATGGATTTTTGAGGCCAGATTGATTTTTCATTAATTTGGTAAAAATCTTTTTCCTCTCCCCTATAATTCTGTCTTAAAACGTTCCCCCTGACAGCTCGATAAGTCACTCTTGTCTTAATGCACGTCTGGCTCACCCGTCCAGGGGCCGAGGGGGAGGGGAGCGTGGAGCCTGGGGGCCTGCCAATCATCCCCAGGTAAATACTGCATTATGCATGGGCCTGGGGAGGCCGCCCTGCGGGGCCCTCTCCCAGGGTGGGCCTCGGCCCTCAGGACCCCCTGCAGGCCACAGGCTGCTGAGGAGAGGGCACAGCCCGCATCAGGACAGAGATAGTGTGTGAGACAAGGGGGGAAACTGAGGCAGGAGCCCCCACTCCCAGAAGGGGTAGCCTGCTGAGGCCTTCCTCTTGGTCAAGGTAAGGTGAGACCTCTGGCCCCAGAGGGGCTGACCTTGACAGGGACCTGCCCAGGCCTCTGTCCATCCTCCTCCCACCAGCTCAGGCCCCCCTCCCACCCCAATACCGGGGGCCTACCCCAGCCTGGTCTGGGCTGCCTGACCAGCAGGGGCCCCTGCCCCTCCTGGACTCCATGCCCACCTGCATCCTCCAGAGAGACCTCAGGGCCCCCAGGGCCTGTCGCTCCAGCCACCACCCCTCAGCAGGGCTGGCCTGGCTGGGCTGGGGGCAGGGAGGGAGCTGACTACTTCCTCTTCTTCCTCTCCTCCCCTCAGCCGCTCCGCCTCTGCTCTCTGGGGCACTGCTCCCCTCTGACCTCCCCCTCGAGATTCTCCCGCCAGCCTTCTCTTATGGGGTCTCCAGGCTGTCCCCCACTCCTCCAGCCCCACCACCCTCTCCCAGGGCTTCAGGTAACCCTCCAGGGCTCCCCCACAACCCACCCTCTCCCTCCAGCCCCAGACCACGCCCAGCGGCTCCCTGGACACGCTCCTTGTGCCCACTGGCAGCCCAAGTCCAGTGGGTCCACCTTGAGCTGACCCACCCAAACCTGCTCGTCCTCCTGGACCCACAGCCCCACCACATCCGGCTCAGCGCCGCCACATGGCCTCACAGATGTGCTCCTGGACCCACAGCCCCAGCACACCCGGCCCAGCGCCGCCACATAGCCTCACAGATGTGCTCCTGGAATCACAGCCCCAGCACACCCGGCCCAGCGCCGCCACATGGCCTCACAGATGTGCTCCTGGACCTGTGAGCCCTGGTCCTCAGTGTTCAGGCCGCCGGGGGCCCTCCGGCAGTGGGGTGCAGTCCTGGAGTTACGCCCTCCCCCAGGCAGGGGCCCACCTGGTGGGGTGAGTCCCGGCCCCCAGCCCCACCCCAGGCACCTCGGCCCTGCCTCTCTCTGCCAAGCTGCCTCCTGCCCCTTCTAGGCTCTCCTCATCCCCCCTGTCCCCAGGGATCAACCTGAAACTGGGCAGGGGGGTGAAGGCCCCTTGGACTCCCAAAGCTCCCTGCGCTTGTCGCTGCCACCGCCCTGAGATGCGTGTCTCAGCCCCATCAGTGGTCAGCCCCCCAGGGCCGGGGCCTGGCTTCACCTCTTAGTGCCTAGAGCACAGCTCAGTGATGCAAGCTGAGCGGGGTTCTGGTGGCCCTCCTGAGCTGATCCTAGGCGCGCTCTGGACCCTGTCGTCATCATGCCAGCCCTGACTGGCCCCAACCTGAGGTCCTCTGTCCAGAAGAAGGGACGATGGTGAAGGAGAGCCTGGCCAGGGACTTGTAAAGGTGGCGTGTCGTGGCCGTTGAGGGAATTAAGACCGAGTCAGCGGTGACACTGCTGTGGCTGTCGGCCATGGCGGTGATGGTGTTGCTGGTCAAGTGACGGAGACGCAGTACGGGGGACATGATGTGTGGATGCCGGGGACAGTGTGGAGGTGACGGTGCTGACGGCCGTGGGGACGGGGTGGGGGTGGACGTGTTGCTACTGGCCGGCAGCGGCCACGGTGCTGGAGCTGTTACTGGTCCGAACGTTGGCTGGAGCAATGGGGCAAGTGGAGCAGGCGAAGGTGGCAAAGGGGAGTCTTGGCAGGGGAGGGAGGGGAGGGGACGGGAGGGGAGGGGAGGGGACGGGAGGGGAGGGGAGGGGAGGGGCAGCAGGTGGGCGGAGGCCGGCTCCTCTCCTCCTCTGAAGGCCCAGGAGCCTCGGAGGGGATCCAGGAAGTGAGGAGGGTCCTTCCTGCCTTTCCGGGGCTGACCCCGCCCTCCCGGCCCGGTGCTTCCTCCTGCGCTCCCTGGTGGTGCCGTGGGCCGAGCGTGCGGGACCTGGAGCCGGCCTCGCGGTCTGCATGGCCTGGGAGGAGTGGCTGTGTGTGTGTGAGCGCGTGGTGGCTGGGCTCATCCCGACCCCGGCTCAGTCCACAGTCAGCGTCCGGAGAGGAGGGAGTCACGGCGGGCAAGTCCGCTCCGGGAGGGACGCAGGACTCCCAGACGTCGCTGCCCCCCACCCCGCCGCAGCAGGGCTCTGAGCTCTCAGGTAGGGAAACTGAGACCCAGCGATGCGTTCTTCGCAGGCTGGGACAGGGCGCCCCAGGGACAGCCCCTTCCAAGTGGGGCCTTGGGCTTCAGCTGGGCAGTTCTGTCTCGTCCTTCCCCGCCCCCTCTGGGAGCCCACCTGCCCTCCTTCCCACACATCCTGCCTCAACTCCACTCAGGGGCAGGTGAGGACCATGCGCACCTGGCCCCGGAGCTAGGTGCCACTGAGAGAGTGCAGGCCCTGGGGAGGGGAGGCTGGGAAGAGGGAGGGGAAGGGAGGAAGGGGGAGGGGAGGAGGGGGAGGGCCATAGTGGGGGTTCTCATGAGCTTAAGCTGCACTGGAGCAAGCAGAGGCGGCTTCCAGACACTGGCACAGCTGCGGGGGGGCGGGGCAGGGCTGGCGGCCCAGAGTCAGCAGAGAGCGATGCGTCAGGCCAGAGGCACAGGACTTCTCCCAGCCGTCAGAGCAGAGTGCTGGGTGTGCTCTGGTCCCTGAGGACTCCGCGAGCCGCTGTCCCCTCCACTCCTCCCCTGTCCCTCCTGGGCTGTGAGCCCAGGGACCCTCTGTCTCAGGAGACTGGCCAGGCAGAGATGTTTGGCCGGGATTCCGCCGAGGGGTTCCAGGAGCACCCCCTGAAGAGGTGGCTCTGTCGTGGCAGGTGCAGGGAGGGGAGGGGTGTTTCGGGGCTGCCCCGCAGGGGCAGGGCGGCTCTCCTTTCCCTCGCAACAGGAGGCACGCGGCCACAGAAGGGGCGGCTGAGGTTGCCTGGGGAGACCCTCACCCCTGGTGCTGGGAGATGGGGGCTCGTGGGGGGGGCGGGGTTCAGTGTCCTCAGTGTCCCAGGTTCCCTCGGCGGCCACACCGACTACTGACCCTGACCCAAGTCACCTCCACTCCACTTCCTTGGACGGCCCCAGTCGAGCCTTCTAAGTTTGCCTGGGGGCAACTGTATTTGGGTCCATCGCCCCCCCAGGAGCTCGGTGAGGTACACTCACCTGCACGACAGCTGAACGCACAGACCCCGGCCACAGGGAAGAGGGCAAAGCTTGCTAGGGTGCCTGGCCCTGGTGGGGGGGGTGCTGGCTGAGCCTGGGCAGCCCCCCAGGCCTCAGACCCCCCAACACACACAGCCAGGGGCGTGGCCGGGCTGCTTCACACGGGCTCTGAGCGACCCCACGGCCCTGTGCAGGGCCTCACCAGCCACCGAGAGAACGGTCTCCCACCTCCCCCTGGGGCTGAGCCCCCAGGAGGCAGCACTCAGGACCCATGGCCCGTCTGAGGGGTGGTGAGATGCCTCAAAGGCACACAGCCACCTGGGAGCCAGCCACAGAAGGCTCTGAGCCCCCAGGACTCTGAGGCCGAGGGAGGTGAGCAGGGTGGGGGATGTCTGTGGCTGCCTCATCCACTCGCTCCGCCTCTAGCTGGACAGTCCCGAAATGCAGATGTTCAGGCCATCGTGACCGAGTGCCCCAGCCACGTGCTTCAGAATCTGGGGGTGGGGCGGGCTTTCCAGAAGTGGGAGATGCTTCTCATGGACAGCTGGGCTGAGCCCACCCCTCTAATCCAACACCTGAGGCCCTGTTGTCCATCCTACGGAAGGACAGACTGAGGCCCAGAAACACGGGGACTTGTGTGAGGTCGGCGTATTGGCTTCCTGCTGCTGTTCTAACCAATTACCCTAAACTCGGAAGCTTAAAACACCGGAAACTTGTTCTCTCCCAGTTCTGGAGGCCAAAAGTCTGAGATGGAAGTGTCGGCAGGGCCGTGCTCTCTCGCAGGCTGGAGGGGAGGACCCTTCTTGGTCCCTTCCGCTTCTGGTGTCCCCAGGTGCTCCTAGGCTGCTGTCTCAGCACTCGTCTCTGCCCGTGTCTTCACACGGCCTCTCCTCTTCTGTCTCTTACTGGGAAACCTGTCAGTAGATTCAGGGCCCACCGGGTAATCAGGATGATCTCATCCCAAGATCCGTAACTGGAATACATCTGCAAAGATCCTTTTTCCACACAAGGGCACGTTCACAGGTTCTGGGTGGCTGTATCTTTTGGGGGCCACCGTTGAGCCCTCCGCGGTCAGGCAGCAAGTTCAGCTTCTCCAACAAAAGCTCTGTCTCGGGATGCTGGGAGCAGTGTGCCTCGGGCTTCTCGGGCTTGGGTCCCTACGGGACACCCCAACGCTGGAGCCCTACCTCCCGGCCTCCGTGAGGGCCGGCAGACCTCTAACCCAGCCTTCTCAGCAGGGCCTTGGGGACTCGGCCCCACCAGGAGCTCGGGGTCAGAGCGGCTGCTTCTCCCGCTTAACTGCCTCCCACGCACCCCACTTCCGGATCCCCAGGGCCCTGGGACCACCCTGGCGGCCCCACCCCCGCGGCGGCCGTGCAGCTTTGGCGAGCCGCACCGCCTCTCACACTGGCCCTGGGTCCCCGAGTGCTACCTCCCGTGGGCTCACCCCAGGGGCTGGTGTCCAGTGGGGTGAAGGCTGGGAACCACCTCGTGGTCATGGTTAGTGGGGTTCCGGCTGGAGTGTGCCATCGATCCAGGTCCTGTTCTGGAGGCTCCTGGGCCAAGCCTGCCTTTTGGGGGATTGGGGCGGAGGTGGATGGGCCTGGGCTGGGTGCGGGTGGGGGTGGGGTGCGGTGGGAGCCTTGGGAGAAGTGAATCGAGGGGGTACGGGGGAAGAGCGAAGCCAGGAAGGGTCCCCCCAGCCGGCGTCCCTGACACCTGTCCTCCTCCTGGCCCTCCCCTGTGACCCCTGAGCCCCACCCCCTCCCTGGCCCTCCCGCCTCCGCCTCGGGGCTCCCTTCCTTCCGCGCCCACGCCTCTCCTCACATTAATCTGCTGCGCTCACTGCTGACCCAAGCGAAAGGGAGTTTGCCTTTTCCCCTCGCGGCAGTTTTCTGTTGGCAAAGCAAAACGATCACAGCGTGCGCTCAGCCCAACCTCCCCGCGCAGCGCGAGACCGCTCTGGAAAATGAGACGTCCCTGCGTGGGGCGGGGGCGGCGGCCGGGGCGGCCCGGGCGCGTGCCGGGGAGCTCCGCGTGCACGCTGCTCAGCGCACGCCCTCAGCCCCACGCTCTCCCAAGTCCTCCCGGGCCCTCCCCGCGCTGGGGACAGGGACAGTGTCCCGCTGCCGCCTCGGAAGCTCCCGGCCCTCACCCTCCCTCCCCGGCTGGCACATGCACGGGACACTCGCACCAGGCGGCTGCACCTTCCCAGGTATTTGTGGAGCTTGTGGATGAGCCGGCGCCGTCCCTGTCTGTGGCCCACGGCCCATCCGGGGCATCGCGACAACGGGATGTGGCTGGACCGGAAAGTGGGGGGTTTAGAGCCGTGACCGACCTGAGACGTGGCCACATCTGAGGAAGGCTGAGCACATCCCAGCTTGGAACTGAGGGGGCAGAGAGCACAGGGCAGAATGGGGCTGGGGCGCTGTTACGGGGCAGGCAGCTGGGAAGGGCCGGAGCGCCTAGACATATCAGGGCAGAGCGGATGGGCCGGGCAGGCGCGCGCCTTCTCACCCCCAGCCCCACTGTGTGCGGATACCCACGCGCCAGCCCGTCAGGGCAGCCCGCTGCCACTGGGGAGAGGACTCAGCCCAGGTGGGCCCTCGGGGCATAGCCCCTCTCCCAGCCTGGACAGTCCCCCGGCACACACGGAGAAGCCCCTCAGCCGCCTGCTTCACTCCTGGGCTGGGCCAGGCGCTCACACGACCCCAGGCTGATGTCGTGTGTAGCGGGACTCACCCTCTGGTGCCAGACAGGCCACTGCCAGCTTGTTCTGAGTCCTGCCCCCACGGGGGTGCAGTATTGCCCTCAGGGTGGGGGTCCTGCCAGGCCCAGAGTCGTGTCCATGACCTCATCCCCAAGGCCTCCTGGAGCCAGCCCAGGACTCCGCCTTTGGCCAACTCAGCCGTCCAGGGACACTAGGGAGATGCCAGGGAGACTGGGTGGGCCGTGTGCTGTATGCTGTGTGCTGAGGTGTGCTGGACACGGGGTGGCAGTACTCTCGGCGTCCAGGAACAGCTGACAGGTGCCTCAAGTGGCTGGAAACGTGTGGGCAGAGCCTCCGCTGGCCCTGGGGGACGCCGGTTGGTCCGTGCCCCACGCTCAGCACCTACTTTCCCATCTGGAAAGTGGGTTCACTGCTTCCTGGAGAGCTGGAGTTCCCCTCGATGCCCAGCCCCACCTGGCCCAGGAGAGCAAAGGCCCTGGCTTGCCTGAGGGCCGGGAGGCAGGCCACTTGTGCAGGGCAAGGGAGGGGCTGGGAAGGCCCTGGTGGGGCGTGCACCACCGGCTGTCCGCATGGGGAGGGTCTGGTCCTTGGCAAGGGGCCCTCCCCACCTGCCTGGGGCGAGAAGCAGGTAGCAGCTCCGTGCCCAGTCCCAGCCCCTCTTGGGTCCAGATCGGCTGCTGGAAGCAGGCAAGTTGCTGAGTCCTGGACAGGACCTGCCAGCCCTGTCGTCCCCGATTAGCGGGTAATGCTTCCTTGATGCACAGTTTTATTAATCAAATTAGTAAGTGCGGAGGTGACCTTGGCCGGTTCTGCTGAGAGGGGCATTCTCCCAGGAGGGCAGGTGGGTCGGGGAGGGACGCACCTGGATGCCCTGTCCCTAGGCTCCGGCAGGTGGCGCAGCCCTGCCATCCCACTCCGAAAGCTGCATGCCCTCATCACACCCACTTACCCATTCCCTCACACTCTCACCGCCCCGCCCACTCACTCCCCTGCCCCAGTAATGCTAAAGAAGGTGGTGGATGGCAGGGGCCAGGGCTGCCTGGCCCCCCACAGGGTTGCTCCTGCCT
The DNA here is from genome assembly GCF_003676395.1 of Aethalodelphis obliquidens. Classification (NCBI taxonomy): domain Eukaryota; kingdom Metazoa; phylum Chordata; class Mammalia; order Artiodactyla; family Delphinidae; genus Aethalodelphis; species Aethalodelphis obliquidens. Next base: position 16,630,811 of record NW_020837985.1, on the reverse strand, counting down.
GGGGACCTCACAGAGGGGACAGGGATGATGCCCGGAGACGGGGGTGGCTGGGCCTTGGTCTGCAGGGGGGCTTCCTTGCTCTCCTGGGTCTGCTGCTCGCCCTTCCCCAAACCTGCACTGCACTTAAGCGGGCAGCGGCTGCCCCCTGGTGGCCACGGGGACCCCTGCCCCCCAGCCCTAACCTGCCTAGGGCTGCAGGCGGCACCCCGTCCCACCTCTCACTCCTCTTTTTGGGGCCAGATCCTGAGCCACACCACCGCGGGACCCAGGAAAGTGTGGCCGCCGTGGCCTCTGGGGGCCGTCCACCAGTATGCATGGCTGGGGGGGAACACTGAAGGCTCACGGTCTGAGGAGCCCAGTTCAGTGCCAAAGGGGCTGGGGAGGAGTCCAAGAGGGCTAGAGTGGGCTGGGGGCACCCCTCAGTGCTGGGCTCAGGTGCAGGATGAAACGGCCCCGCAGACACCTGCCCGAGGCTGGAGCAGTGGCCTCGGACGCCCAGGCTCGACTGCAGGGCGAGGACAGGTGGGGCAGAGCCTGGCAGGATGGGGTGGGGCCTGGCGGGGTGAGGGCGGAGACAGGGTGAGGGCGGGTGGAGCTTGGCCAGATGGGAAGTGAGGGCGGGAGACGGGCCTGGCTGGCAGCTTGGTAAAGGACTGGACTGCAGGTGCAGGGCTGGGATCAGATCTAGGCCCTCGACGCAGAAGGGGTCAGGATGAGGGAACAGGAGGGACGGAAGCAGGGATGGGTCCCCGTTCTGTCCACGGAGCGACAGTAAAAGGTGTTGCAGTAGTTGGCCTTGGCTGGGACCCCGATCAGATGGGAGGCAGTGCTGTGGGCACTCCAGGCTGCTGTGTGGAGGGAGGGGCAGGGCGGGAAGGTAGCTGAGCCTTCTCCAGCCTGTTGGGCGCCAGGTGGGCCAGCGGGAGGGGTGCCCAGAAGGAATCACTGGGGGCCAAACAGAAGCTTGGCTTGGGGCGCAGCCAGTCCTGAGGGAGGGTGTGGACAAGATATGGCATGCTGGGGGGGCGGGGGGATGGGGAGAGCTCAGCTGAGGGGCCTCAGGAGCCCAGCACAGGGGGCAGTGGGCATCTGGGCTGCAGGGACCCGCTGGCAACACGTCACCCCAGCCTGCCTGGCTCTCTGGGGACGGCTCCTTCAGGATCCAAGAAGGGCAGCCGGACACCCCCACCCGGGAAGCTGCCCTCAAGTGGGCACCCGGGGTGCAGGAGGACAGGGCAGCCCAGGGGCAGCCTCCTGGCACTTGGGAGTTGGGGTCCAGAGGCGACTGTGACACTTCCCGTATGGGGGGGGCAGCACCTGGCCCACATCACTGGGCTCGGACACACCTCATCTCACAATGTCTTTAATGGGCAGCTCTGGGCACTGGGTGGGGCAGCAAACTGGCCCGAAGGTGCTCTGGGGTCAGGAAGGCGTGCATGGGGTCCTCACTCCCAGTCAGCTGGAGCCTGTGCTGGGGCTGGGGTGTGGGGAGAGCTGGCCCCTCACTGCCGGCCTGGGCAGCCCGGCTCAGGGGTGTGGGGCTGGGGACAGCCTTCTTCCAGCCTTGCCCCTCTTGGCCTTGCGGTTCCAGCCAAGGAGGGGCCTGGGGCTGGCTTGTGCGGGCCCTGGTGTCTCCCAGCCACACTCCTTCTGGCTCCTCAGAAGCGCCCCCAGGGCTGGCCGGCGGTCCCCCTGTGTTCGGGATGGAAATGGGTATCGGTCGGCACCCTGGCCTGGCCTGCTTGTGGCCAGCCTGGTGAGTGCGACAGGGACGAGCTGGGTGGTATTCAGGGGGCACATGGCGGGGTCCCTGGGAGGGCGGCCATGCAGCAGGGCACCCCGGGGCCTCCAGGAGGGTGGAGGCCAGCTGAGGGGTGGGCTGGGGCCTTGTCAAGGGCAGGAGCTGCTACCAGGTGGAGGCCGCAGCATAGGCGGCTGCTGCCTGGAAGGTCACCCGAGTGCCCTCCTGGCATCTGCGGATGTTGGGGGCTTGGCGGAAGGCCCAGGGCCGGGGCCGGACAAGGAGTTAGGGACCACCCCCCCAGGGCCCCGGGGCTCACCGAGCCAGGCGGCTCGGCACCAGGCAGCAGCGTCAGCACCTGCAGGCTCACGCCCTCGTCGCCCACGCCCTTCAGCTGGGCTACCACATCTGCATGCTTCCACCACCTGCACGGCTGCCCGTTCACTGACACGATGTAGTCACCCTCCTTCAGGCCGGCCGCCTGCAGGGAGGCGGGGAGAGTCCCGCGGGCACCCCTCCACCTCTGGCCAGTCCCATCTTCCCCCTTCCCGCAGTCAGCCCCGGGGCGGGGCCCCTTACCGCGGCCCGGCCCCCTGGAACGACAGCCGCGATGAGGACGGGCGCGTCGCCCCGCAGCGTGAAGCCGAAGCCGCCCTCTCCTCGGGCCACGTGGATGGGCCCTGCCAGCCGCCAGCGGTTCCTGGCTGAGAACACGGACAGGGGCCCCTGGGGGCGGCCAGAGGTCAGAAGTCAGAGGCCTGGCTGGGCTGCCGCCCTCGGGGGAGCCCCGGCCTGGAGCACCCTCGCCCCGATCTCCACATTTGGGGACAGAAACCAGCAGGGTCTGCAAGGGGGCCGGGCAGGGTTGGGCCGCCATCGAGGGCCTGCCTGAGAACGCAGGGCAGAGCCGAGGTGGGGGTGGCCTGGGAGGTGCTCACCAGACGATGGAAGATGTCAGCCACCTTCACCCGGGAGAAGCTGGGCGCCCTGCCCTCCGGCCTCCGCTGCGTCTTAGCTGAAAGGGAGAAGGGGGAGGGAGGGCGTGGCTGAGCCCAAGGCTCTCGGCCCCAGAACCCTGGGAAGCAGCCGGGTGCGGCTCGGCCAGAGCGGAGTGGGTGACCCGAATGCAGCCCGTGCACACCGGCCCCTCTGTGGGCCACCAGCAGGAGGAGCCCCGGGGGGTGGTTCTTGGGGGTCCCAGGTGCAGGGAGAGGGGGGCGTGGAGCTGCCGTCACGGCTCCCCCGCCAAGTGCCCCGCTCCTCCTTCCAGGGCCCATAGTTCTGTGGCAAATGGCTGTTGCTCGCCAGGAGGCCTCCGCCCCCCGCCCCCCTGGGGCCAGGACACACCCACCCAAGGGGCCTGGCTGCTCACGCCGAACGTCAGGGGCCTCGGCGGCCTCACAGAAGTCGTCCTCGAGGTCGAGTTCCGAGTACTTGGCCAGAGAGCGCCGCAGCGCCTGGGCCAGCACGACCTGCAGCAGGTCCACCCTGCGCAGGGCCCGGCACACGGCATGCAGCCGCAGGGCCTCCTCCTGACCCAGGATGGCCCGCTTCAGGTGGGCCTTGCCTGCACGGGACAGAGCTGTCACACGCTGCCTGCCTGGCCCTTCCAGGCTGGGCCCCAGCTCCCCCACCACCAGGTGCTGCGAGAGGAGGGCAAGCGAGGGCTTCTGGGCTCATCCTGAGGGCCCGACGGCAGGTCTGAGCCGCGAAAGAACTGCCGCCGTGTGTGGCTCGTCCCCCCGCCCCCTCCCGACGCCGCCCGCACGCCTGGGGCCCCTGCTCCGGGCGAGCTGGGGACCCCACCCGCCAGCGCCGGGGCATCAGGGCTGGGGATGACAGGGTGGAGTGGGGCATTCACGCCCGCGGAGGCCCCAGCGCCCCGCCCCTCCCTCAGCCGCCTCACCCAGCTTCCGGCGGTCCTCCTGCTCCTGGGGCAGGGCGGGGCCCCGGGGCTCAGACGAGGCCGGGAGCCCGAGGAAGATCTGCTCGAGGGCTGGAAGCTCCGCCTCCGCCACCGCTGTGGGTCAGAGAGGGCGGTGAGGCGCCGGCGGGGCCCTGCCGGCACACGGGCATGCGGGGCGGGGCACTCACGGGCGCCGTCACACAGGGCCAGGGCCGCGTGGTAGTGGGCCAGGGCGCGGAAGTACTCGGCCTTCACGTGCACCAGGGTGGTCCAGGGGAAGGGCACGTAGTCCTGGACGGGCGGCTGGGCCATGGTCTGATGCACCAGCCGGTACTCGGCCGCCACCTGCTGGCGCACACGGCAGGATGGTGGGGCCTCCCGCGAGCCCAGCGGCCCGGGCCCCCACCTCTCCCCACCCTGGGGCTTGGCTTCGACCAAAGTCCCAGCGGCCCTGACCCATGCCAGGCTGAGCTCAGGGGCAGGGCCCCGGTTCCTGCCCTGATTGGTGTTGCCCCAGAGGCGGGGACTCAGGACTTCGGGGTTGACAGCCGGCTCTGGGGCCCTACAGGAGGCCCTGTACCCGACCCCCGCCCAGATCCTGGCTCTGCTCCTAAGCTCCGGCCGGCACCCTCGACCCAGGCCCTGCTGCTCACTGAGACACCGCAGCTTGGCCGGGCTCCCCGCCCTCACCTGGGCGGCCTCCTGAGCCAGGTGGAGCTGGGCCAGGCAGTCACGGGGAGCCACGGGGGCCTGCAGCAAGAGGCCCTCGAAGACGCACTCCTGGGCCTGGGCGGTCATGAGCTGCTCCAGCATGGAGAGTGAGGCGGGGCTCATGTCGGGGCTGGGTGCGTGGGAGAAGTTCTCCCTCAGGAGGCTGAAGGCCCCTGCGGAGGGGAGGGGGCTCAGGGTGGCACGGCGGGGCCACCCCACCCCCACCCCGTGTGCTCGGCCCTGGTTGGGGAACACCCTCTGTGCCCCACAGAGGGCCTGTGCGTGTGACCCCTCGGGCTAGGGGGCCATCGTACTGGGCCCCTAGCTCTGGCCACAGAGAAGGCTCTGCCCCTCACGCCTGGAAGCGAGGACCACGCAGGCACAGCTGGGGGGCCAGCCCTGGGCGGCTCTCACCCGCAGCCCTCTGAAAGGCCTCCACAGCACAGCTGGTGCCCTCGGGGCAGGAGCGGTCCTGGCGAGCCCCGATCTGGGTGTGGAGGGCGCCGATGTTGAAGAGCACGCTGCCCTTCTCGAAGGCCAGGGCCCGCTGCTGGGCCGGAACCCCCGTCAGCGAGTCATACCTGCAGGGTCGGGTCAGGCTGGGCAGAGCCCTCACGAGAAGTCAGGGTCTCAGAAGCGGCCGCCGCCCCCCGCCCCGCCCCGCCCCTACCAGTGGAACAGCAGCCCCAGGCTCCTGGCAGGGGTGACAAAGCGCGCCTCCTGGAAACACAGCTGATTGTAGTAGGCCGTGAGCAGCTCCAGGCCCGCCTCGCTCCGGCTAGGGGTCCGCGCGGCCTGCCGGGTGGAAGTCAGCAGGGTCCCACGGCCCCAGCCCACCTCATGGCATGCACACCGCCCTGGGAATCCCCTTGAATGCCACAGCCCCAGGAGAGCACCCCAGGGTCTAGGGGTAGACACAGTCACACCTGCCCTCCTGGGGGCTGCTGTGGACCACGTGCCACTCCAGGAGACTGTGCAGGGCATTGGGGCAAGAGACCCAGGCAGGGTCCCTGGGGTGGGGACAGGCACAGAGTAGCCATTCCCAAAGGGCCAGCAGCACCGAGCCTGTGTCTTCTCACCTATGGACTGGGAGGCACCCACCCACCTGCCGCAGGTCCTCCAGCTCCCGGATTTCAGCCTCGTAGGAAGCACTGTCCTCTCCAAAGTGCCCTGAGATCAGCTCCTGATTCAAAGGGACAGGCGCTGGGCTTCCCTGAAGTCTCCCAGCCCGACGCGGGTGAAGACCCGAAGCGAGGGGAGGCCCTGGTCTACACACTGACATGGGTGCCCCCCACCACAGATATGGGGCCTGGAGACTTGGTGATGTTTCTACTTGAATTCCCTCACTAACCCCACGAGGCAAGTGCTACCTGCCACTTGACAGGCAAGGACACTGAGGCCGAGAGGCGAGGCACCTTTCTGCCGGCCTGGCCGGAGTGGCGAGCTAGCCAGGGCAGCCGGGCTCACGAGCCCCAACAAGGCCCCAGGAACCGGCGGGTTTTCTCAGCACAGGCTCTGACTGGAAGAGGTGGCCCCCGCCAGAGGGACCCTCAGAGTGAGAGTCAGGACCCTGCAGCCGTCTTGGGGCCTCCAGTTCTGCTGACACCCATCCCAGGGTGCGTGCCTGTCTGCAAAGCCCACCCAATCCAAATCCCCCATAGCCTGGGGAGGCCAAGTGGCTCCAGGGCAGACCCCTCTCCTCTCTGGGCCTCAGAGTCTTCATCTCTGTGAGACGGCTGGACCAGGAAGCCCCAAAGACCCCTCCGAGCCCAGGGCGCACAGGCCAGCACTCACCTTCAGGGGCGTGGCCCAGTCTAGCTGCTTGGTCTCCTTCAGCCCCAGGGGGATCATGGGGACAGTGATACCTTCGCTAGAACCAGAAGCGTCGAGTCTGGGCTCTAAGGCTGGACTCTGCTGTCCCCAGTGGCCACGCAGTCCACCCGCTACCACTCCCGCCCCACGGGACACGCCTCTCCTCTGATTATGGTACATGTCCTTGCACACCACACACGTCCCACCACGCCCTGTCCTGGATCACATCCTCCCACACACACACACGTGGTGGGTGCTGTTCTGCGCACGCATGCACAGGCACCTCTGGGGCCGCTCCGCATCCTTGCACACATGCATCTCTGGGGCCAGCCTGCGTCCTTGCACACATGCACACACGCACATCTGGGGCCAGTCCGTGTCCGTGCACACACACCTCTGGGGCCGGTCGGCGTCCACGTTGCCATCGAGCCCCTCCAACTCCTCCTTCAGCAGCTGCAGGCTGGAGTTGACGTAGCTCAGCTCCAGGGCCACAGTCTCCCTCACCCGGGCATTGCTGGTGGCTCTAGCGGAGGCCAGGCTGGGGTGAAGCCCTAGCCCTGCAGGCGGCCCCACACCCCTGGGCTTCGCTGCAGCCCCTGCCCTAGCCTGAGCTCTGGAGCCTGCTCCCACAGTGATGTGCTGACGGGCCCAGCCCCCTTGGGGGGCAGCACTGGGGTCCAGGGCCCGCCAGATGACCTCCCCCTTCTCTGCAAGCCCCCGTGGTTCATGCAGACTCCTGTCCACGCGGGTATGTCGTGACTCTGGCCCAAGCACGTCTCCTTGGTCCCTGAGCTTCCAGGGCATAAGTGTCCTCCACCACCTCTCGCACCCCCCAGGACACAGCTCAGCCTGCCCTCCACAGCGAATGGAAGCCAACTTCCCTGGAGGGGCGGGGATCAGACCCTCTCTGTGCCTGCCAGTGGGGCCACAGGTCCAGGAAGGCAGGGCTGGCCCTACAGATGGGAGGGACAGGGGGCCAGGGCTGCTAAGGAAAAGGAGTGGCCCAGGCCCAGCCGAGCCCCGCCCTGGGGCTGGTTCTGCACTCACTGGCAGTCTGCACTCAAGCAGGCCAGGCCTCCTCCCTGGGCCTCGGGCCATCACCAGTAGAACTGGCGTGTGTGAAGGTCAGCACACAGCTGCTGGTCACCATGTGCATCTCAAAGGCTCCCACACTGCACAGCGGTGGGGACATCCCCTCAAGCCCTGCTCCAGTCCCGCACGGAACAGAACTCGGCTGGCCCTGAGCCTGCCCTTGCCAGTTTGGGCCACCAAGGTGGGGGCCTGAGTCACCTGTGAGGGTCTCAGCTGAGCGGCATGACTGCCCCAGACCCCAGTGGGAGGCCCAGCCCTGCCTCTCAGGAGCCTGAATGGGAGGCCACGGTCACGGAATCACATGTGGACCACAAGACCAGGCACCCACCTGGGTCACTGCCCTGCCCCAGGATGCACCTGCCTCGCAGGGGCCTCGGGGAACACGGCACTGTTTTCCCACGGGTCGGCCGGCGGCAGGTGTCCCAGGCAGCCAGCACGCACCTGTACAGGTTCTCGGCGCCCGTCCGCATCCTCAGCTCCCTGTTGATCTGCTGGTGGATCTGGGCCCTGCGGCTCTGCAGGCAGCCGTGCTGCGAATTTGCCAGGAGGTCACAGCCCTGCCGAGAGGCCACAGGTTACGGGGGCCGGGCCAGCAAGGACATGGCAGGGGGGGATGTGGCTGGGACTGGGGCCCCGGGAAGAATCTGGGCCTGTCCGGTGTGGCTCTGGGTCTCAGCAGCCCAGCCTGGAGCTCCCACCGGGAGATGGCCAATTACTCACCACACATCCTCCTGCACTTTTGAATTCCTTCTGTAACCCCCACGACCCATCCCGCCCACACAATTATGCCAGGCCACACACGTTTAATTGGAGGGGATGCCCAGCCGGCTCCCGCTGGGGCGCTAACGGAGAGGAGGCTCCCCTGGGCCACGCTGAACATTGCCGGGCTCCGTCCCAAACCGCAGGCCCAGGGTCCCTCTGCTCACAGGCAGCAGGCCAGGCCTCCCAACGGCCACCATCCGAAGGGCCTCTGCGCGGGTTCTGTACTGCATATGGGCCACCTGCCAGCCTGCCCACGTCCCGGGCCCCAAGCAGGGAGCCCTGCGGCAGGTTCCGAGGGTGAGAGGCTTCCTCTGGTGAGGGGAGGGGCTTCAGGGCCCCAGTGGGAGTGGTGCAGCCGCAGCTGCCACACCTCCTCCTGGCCATTTAAGGACCTCCCGTCTGGGTCGGTCACCAGCCCAAGAGTTGGGAAGGATTTCTCAGAACGTACTTCCTTGGGCAACGTCCTCTCAGGCTCAGGTGATCACCTGGCCCCCAAACGGAGCAGGGACGAGAACACGGTGCCTCCCAGGACCCTGCCCTGGTGGCACAGACAGGGGAAGTTTTATTCATGCGGGGCTGACGCTGGCCTCCCTACAATGGCCACTGTCTTCCGCAAATCTGAGGAAGCATGCCCCCACTGTCACACACAGGGCAGTTTCCCACCTTCTGGGGGCTCTAGTTTGTCCCAGCCCTGTGCAGGGGGCACCCTAAAGAAGGTCTCACGCCCTTGCACAGACAAGGCTCCTGGTGCATAGCCACCTTGGATTATGGCCCAACATCTCATCCACACTCCAGTATTCTCAGGAGAGATCAATCAGGGAAGACTTCCTGCAGGAGGAGGCATTCTTCTGGGACTTGAAGGATAGAAGGCTTCAAGGTAACTGGGGAGAGGGGACTTGTCCACATTGAACAATGGGAGAAAGAGCAATCAACTTGGAGGACTCCCTGCTGTGGGACCCTGGGCAGGCCCTCATCTGTAGATGGGAAGGGGGCTGGTGTCAGGGTGGCACCAGGATGGAACAAGACAAAACACGGCTCTCCTCTCTCCGCTCTGCTTGTTGAGTGTCTGTCTTCCCACTGGCCTGCGCCTCTTCTCCGTAGTGCCTCCCATACCCACTTGGTGCAAAAGGGAATGAGCAGAGGATGTGAGCAGTCTCCCCTCCAGGAGGCCTGAGAATTTGGGGACAGAGGGGCAGGCCACAGCCGAAGCTACATCCCTATCCCTCTGAAGGTCCAACTGCAAAGCTCCAGCAGGTTCTAAGGGTTCTGGGTGAGCAGCACAGCTGTCTGCCTGGGGAGGGGTGGTCCACGTGCCGGGCAGAGACCTCCAGCCCCGCAGGGCTGTCCCCATCAACACAGTTCGTTTGTCTCCAATGTCAAATGCTCCCGGAGAGATGTGTTGGAGGCGGGAGACCACGGCCTCTGAGCCAGGGTCCCCTCTGAGCTCCGCAGCCAGCACCCCCATGGCCTTGTGACCCTAACGCTCCCTCCAGAAGGCAGGTTGGCTGTGTGACCTGGATGGGAGGTGTGCCTACGGCCCAGTCCGCAGTGCTGGGCGGGCTGAGAGCCACACTCGCCCCCATTTCCGCACCAGGTGGTAAAGGGATGTGCCAGCTCGCCCACCTGTGGAAGAACCTCCACTCCGACGGAGAAGAGGGGCAACCCCCCACACCCTCCCTGCAATGGCCCTGATGGCATGGGTCTAGCGGATCCCCCAGAAGCGCAGAAGGAAATGGCATGGGCAGTGTCCAGAACTGGCTACGTGTGGGGGCAACTATGCCAGCACAGGCCTGGGAACAATCAGCAAGATGGTCAGCAGGGCCAGGCCTCACACCCTTGTGGGTGCAGGTGCCACCTATGCTTGGTGGCACCTGACTGAAAATCCTTGGGGACATGGATGCCCAAGGCCTGGCATAAACACTGGGGCAGCCTCTTGCTGACCACCTGGGGACAACTGGGCTCCCGGGCTGCAGAGGGAGGCAGCCAGAGCACCCTCTCCTTCCCAGGCACAGACTCGAATGTCTCCACACCCCCTCCCTTCCAGAGCTTCCCCAGTCGTCCTGGAAATGGTCCACAGTCCACAGCGCGTGGGGTCAGGGATTTCAGGAGGGGGCAGAGGTGCGGGTAGGTGAGGAGGGACAAACCACCTAGCTGGGCAATCCTCCAGCCATTTCCTGTGCCCACGAGGCTTCAGCCACCTGTTGCTAAAAGTTTCATTAAACACAGAGCTGGGTGCCCAGGGCAAAGCTGAACAGCCCTAGGAGAGAGAGGGCAAAGCTAGAAAAGGAGGAATGATGGGCACCAGGAACAAACACTAGGGCCACGGGCTGTCACTGACCAGAGCCCAACACCTGTCACAGAAGGGGGTCCTGAAGCGTTGGAGAAAACCAAGAGCTCCCACCTTTTCCTGGTCGACACAGGAGGGGTCCCCAAACGGGCTAGAGAGGAGCCCAGCAAAGGCAGACAGCTGGGCTCTGGCTCCGCACCGGGCCCCAGTTTCCCCAGCGATAAGCCCACCTTGCCTCTAGGGGCGAGCGAGATGCGGGGTTCGTCCCGGAGTCTAGCGGCGCGCTCGGACGGGAGAAGCCAGCGCCGACCCGGCAGTCCCGCGCCCGCCGGAGTCAGATGGCGACAGGAGCACGTCGGGTCTGGCACCCCACCTCCCGGCGCCCCCCGCCCTGGGGCACTCCCACCTTGCGGACGCTGCCCGCCGCCTGCAGCCGGGCGCTCTCCTCGCCGGCGCCCGCACCGTCCGGCCTCCCCTCAGGGACCATTGCCGCCCGCCGTTCGGGCCGCGCCCGCCTGGAAGCCAACGCTGGCGCAGGAACCCCGGGCGCACGGGATCCCGCACTGCCCTCTCCCGGAGGGGGTGGGAGGGGTGGCCCAGTCGGCTGGAGGGGCGGGGCGCTGGGCGCCGAGCGTGCGAAACTTTCCGCTGCCCAATCGGCGGCAACGGAGACTCCGACGGACAGCATCCTTGGCCAACCAGGGTGCGAGGGAGGTGGGTCCGCGGCCAGGCCCCGCCCTCCCGCGCCCGCGGAGCCCCGGGGGAATGCGGTCGCCCCTGGCAACCGCCGGCCGGCGGATAAGGGAAAAACACTGCGCTGCGCAGGGCCCCGGGCTGCGCGGGTTTCACCCGCACCGGCTGGGGGGCCTCCGCGGGGCTAGTCCGAAAACATCCGCAATGGGGTTAACGGTTTTGCTAGCGCGAGCGCCCGTGCAGCTCTTAAGGTCCGCTTTCCTGTCTCCGCGCGGGTACCCAGGCTCCGGCCTGGCCCCAGTGAGGTGCCATGGTCGGCCGTCCATTGTCACACCTCCAGAACCCGCTTCCAGAACCTTCCTCTGGAGCCCACACCCCAGAATCCTCCTCCAGAACCCACCTCCACAACCTGCTTCCAGTATAATCTTGCTTTCACAACCTACTTCTAGAACTGACTTGCCTCCAGGACCAGCGTGCTTCCAGAATTGGACTCTTTCCGTAACCTGCTCTCCCTGCAGGGTTGCCCCAGCGATGTGCCTCTGTCCAGGTACTTTCATAATTTCTCTAGTTATGGTGACTCTGCAATGCACTCAAATTTCATGTGGGGCTCACCTCACCTAAGAACACACCGTTTGTAGGGGCAGGAACACCAGAGTAATAAGTAGCCCTAGTTTATCAAGTTCGGATAAAGTTCCAGCTTGTCCGTCCTCACCATCTCCCCTCCATGCAGAGCCCTAGGCTCCTTCTCTCCAAACGTGTGCGCCTGATCCGGCAGTTCCCCAGTGCTAAATCCTGTAAACTAAGCTCCTTGGCCCACCCTGGCCATCTGCAACAATAACAACTCCAAAATAAGGTAATTGTTAACTCCTGGGAAAATAAAAAGTAACCACAGAATATAACCTGACTCAGCTGTGTATTTCAGGATGTCCTGGCATCTTGACCTCAGGACCATTATAACGAGTTTCTGTTAGGAAGAGGGGAGAGGGGAAGAGTGAAGAAGTGGGTGAGAGAAGCTGAAGCTTCATCCTCCTGAGGCAAAGTCAGTAGGTAAGGCCTCAGTTAGAAAACAGAGTTCCGGATGCAGAAGTATGTTGTTCGGAACTGTGGAGTTCAATACCAAATCGGCAGCTCAAAGAGTTACAAGAGGTCGCCCCTGGGGAGGGCGGTAGGGCACTGGAGGAGGCTCCTGTTTGGCTAATCGGGTCTTGTAGAGCTAAGGTTGGTGAAACTCTGCACCTTCTATAACAAAGCAATCCCAAAGCTTAGTTTTGGAAGAGTGGATGTCTAGAAATGGACAACAAAAAACATCCAAAATAAAAGGTAACCATTGGAAGTGAGAAGATATTTCTAAACAAGGTTTGAAATAGAAGAAAGAACACAAACTTCACATTACCTAAAAAATAACTAGAAGGCTTCCCTGGTGGCGCAGTGGTTAAAGAATCTGCCCACCAATGCGAAGGACACAGGTTCAAGCCCAGGTCCGGGAAGATCCCACGTGCCGCGGAGCGACTAAGCCTGTGCGCTACAACTACTGAGCCTGCGCTCCAGAGCCCGCGAGCCACAACTACTGAACCCACATGCCACAACTACTGAAGTCCATGTGGCTAGAGCCCGTGCTCCGCAACAAGAGAAGCCACTGCAATGAGGAGCCTGCTCACCGCAATGAAGAGTAGCTCCCACTTGCCGCAGCTAGAGAAAGCCTGTGCACAGCCAAAAATAAAAATAAATAAAATTTTAAAAACCCAGATCATCTTCAAAAATGCAAAGCAAGAAAAGAGACATTAAAAAAATATATAAATAAATAAATGCCCGTGACGCCAGGGCACACCTGCACAGTCACTGTCCAGCCCCAAACATCGGCAGGACACAGTGACCCACAGTGGTCATCTTAGTCCCATTCCTTTAGCCATCCATAGGCCTACACGCATGGGCTCAGGATGTAGTTGTGGCCAGTTGGGCAGGGGGGATCCTCAGAGGGCCCCTGGGAGAGCCCCACAGGAGGAGTAGTTTGTAACTTTTAGTTAAGGAAATAATGCAGGGAAACTAAATACTAGGGGAAAGAAGACAAAATTATATGCAAATGACATGATTGCATAATTTAAAATCCCAAGAAATTCAACCAAAAAGAAACCCTATTAGAACTAATTAGATAATTTGGTAAGGTAGCTAGTGTTAAGCTACGTTATGGACTGAAATTTCTCCACCTTCAAAATTCCTATGTTGAATCCCTAACCTCCAATGTGATGGGATTTGGAGGTGGGGCTTTTGGGCGGTGATGAGGGTTAGATGAGGTCATGAGGGTGGGGACCCCATGATGGGATTAGTGTCCTTGTAAGAGAAAAAGACACCAGGGAATTCCCTGGCAGTCCAGTGGTTAGGACTCCCTGCTTTCGCTGCCGGGGGCCTGGGTTTGACCCCTCGTCAGGGAACTAAGATCCCACAAGCTGAGTGGCATGGCCAAAAAAAAAGAAAGAGAGACACCAGAGTTTGCTTTCTTAGCCACGTGAGGACACACTGAGAAGGTGTCCATCTGCAAACCAGGAAGAGAGTCTTTACAAGGAGCTGAATAAGCTGGCACCTTTGATCCTGGACTTAGCCTCCTGCACTGTGAGAAGATAAATTTCTCTCCACGGCAGTACACGGTAAGTGCCGATGGGCTCTGACTTACACTTTTATACTGATCGACACTTTGCAACTATGAGCCAGATAGGCTATCGATGCGAACGTGAACACCCAGGTTTTCGAGTTGGGAGGAAAGTTGGGCTCTGTTCTGAGCCTCTGCAAGTTCCAGAGGAGGGCCTGGCTATCTGGAGTGTCACCGGCTTGCCCAAGACCCAGTGGCCGGAGAGAAGCCAGGACCTTGCAGCGTCCAGCACCTTCTCTGCACACAGCCCGTTTCCTGGTAGGGACTGACCGTGGGGAATGCCCCGGGTGAGCCAAAAATGCCATCAGGAGGAGGAGGTGGGACAGAGAAACCTAGAGAAAGCAGCTGATTCTAGAAAATTCCCACCTGGCCTGGATTGGGCCATTTTGACGGCTGCCTCGTCCCCAGGAGGTGCTGAAGACTTTGGGTCTGAGGTCTTTTGGTTCCGTGCTAAATGGTGAATGACTTGGTGAAAAGTGGCGGCACTTCTGTCGACCTTCTCTCTGGTCCCAAGTCTCAATTAGGGACAGTGCTGACACTGTTTATTTACATTTGCATTTTTTCAGAATGAGGGGCAGAGGAGTCAGGCTCTGGAGGCACGGGATTGGCAAAGAATTCCTTGACTCCTGTATTCGCTCACTGTTGTGGCATGCTAAGATTTTGGAGTTTTGGTGTGCGCCTGTACTTACAGGGTACGCAACATAAATTGAAGAATAAATAACCGTGAAGCCCGAAGGGAGCATGATATACTGCTGTGTGCAAGCCGCTTGTCTGTGACAAATGGCGTACCAGGCACCGCGGGACCACAGGAAGCCTTAATCAATGGAGGTAATAGCCGCCAATGCATCAGCCGTGCGGGTGTCACTGAGGGACCAACGCTGGAGAAGAATCAACGGAACGTGAAAAAGGAATTGTTTGTAAATACAATCAACAATTTTGTGTTCGTGAGAAAGCCATTCATCATTTGGAAACCACCTTTAGTAAAAAATGCACCTGGCTTCTCAGTGAGACGGGGCCATCAATCCCACCCAAGTCATGGGGCCAGCTCAGGGCTGTCAAAGGCCCAGGGAACAGACACACATATTTATTCTTATTTGAAGGCAAGTTGAGAGTCATTTGGGAAAAAAAAAAAAAAAGAGCCACTGAGAGCATTGGCTGCAGAGGGCACCTGGAAAAGCCACCTGGGAGCAGAGAGAGTGCCTTAGAAGAGTCTCCTTCAGGGCGCCCAGCCCAGGGCCCTGGTGGGAGGGGCTCTGTGGGCCCTGAATACCCACCACACTCTGGACCCTTCCCAAGCCACGTCTGTGCTCTCGCCCCTCCTGGACGCAGAGGTGCACGTGGGGAGGGAGGGAGAGGTCTGTCTCCAAGCAAGGACGGTGGCTTCTGGGAAAACGGCCCTTTTCGGGAATGAGGTCCAAGGAAAGGGGGTGGGTACAAATTATTGTCCTTGTAAGTTTGGCATCGTGGCCTGGCTCCATGGACATTTTTCTGGCCACTTTGGGGAACTAGCTTTATCCTTTGAACAGTGCGAGGTGAGGATGCCCAGGGCTCCCCAGAGCGTGGTGTTTACTGGTCTGATCCCTGGCAGACGGCTGAAGGCACCTGCATGTTCTCCCCCACTGAGGCCTCCCCACGACCTTCTGCAGAAAATCCTGCTGCCGAAGGACCACCCTGGGCTCTGGAGGAGTGGAGGCCAGGTGAGGCCAGGTGGGGAGCGGGCTGCAGGCAGGGCCACGTGTGGTGGGGCAGTCATGGGCAGACAGCTTGGCAGTTCATGGCAGTGCCAGGAAGAGGAGGAGCAGCTGGGCCAGATGCCCCCCAGAAACCTGGGGATGGACACGGTCCGAGGAGCACCCGTAAATGAGGCATCATCCCACATTGCTGATGGTCAGCGGGATAAGGCCAGGGAAGGTGGTGGTGGGTGTTGGAGACCTTGCTGGGGGCCATCTCAGTGGGGTGTGGGGACAGAAGGCTGCCTTAACGGGGATCAAAAGTGAGCCAGAGGACGGGAAGTGGACACACGTCTGGGGAGTTCTGCTTGGCAGGGGGCGGGGGGCAGAGAACTGGTGGGACACGTGCTTGTGGGGTCAGGGGAGGGCTGAGAGCCTTCAACAGAGGTTCGAACAGTCCAACCACAGCGACAGGAGGAGGCAGAGGGATGGCAGACACAGGCAGGGCACACGTGGGGCTGGGAGGGTGCGGACACTCCCTGTGCGCTGTTTCTATGTGTCGATGACATAGGAAGCAAGGCCCCCGCTGAGAGTGGGCCGAGGAGGGGTGCTGGAGGTCACAGGAGGCAAGAAGGAGGATGGCTAAGGACAGGGGGGTGGGGCTTCCCGGTGGGGCGGGGGCCCCAGCTGGCATGTGGCTGCCCGGAAGGCAGAGGGCTCGGTTTCACCAGGGTTTAAGGGGGTGAGAGGCCGCAGGCAGCCGAGTGACGCTTTGCACACTCAGCCTCACTGATGGGCTGCGACACCTAAGAGAAGGAAAACACCCGTCATTCCAAGGACTCATTCGTGACCCAATCCTGAAAGATTCAGATTCTGGATGGCGGTAACTCTGATGTCACAACTGAATACCTTGTTGTCAGACGGTTTTGGATATAAGTTATAAAGTGTTTTGTTTTTTTTTCTTCGTGGTACGCGGGCCTCCCACCGCCGCGGCCCCTCCCGCCGCGGAGCACAGGCTCCGGACGCACAGGCCCAGCGGCCACGGCCCACGGGCCCAGCCGCTCCGCGGCACGCGGGATCCCCCCGGACTGGGGCACGAACTCGCGCCCCCCGCACCGGCAGGCGGACTCCCAACCACTGCGCCACCAGGGAAGCCCTATAAAGTGTTTTTGACACCTGCCCAGTCAGTCAACTGACAACAAGGCTCTTACCCCAAATCTGGGACCACCTAGACATAGCTAACCTCGAAAATATATATCATTGGAAAATATGCATCCTTTATTTACCAAGCAAAAAAGAGGCATAATTCAGTGGAACCAAAGCTTCCTTTTCCCTGAAAACCTGTTTCTATTTTCCACGTATGACTAATTTTTAATCTCAGTGACTGAGCGGTAATGCCATTGTCACTGATGCTGACAATGGGGTTTTTAAAGAAGCATATGATAGATGTTGCCTTCACGGTATCCTTTTTTGGTTATCGTTCCGTGGCGTTCTGAATAAAATGAGTTGAGCCTCCGTGGGGCTCTAGCAAATCCAGGCGCAATTGTAGATTAGATGCCATCTTTATGCAAAGCTTCCGCAGCACACACTGGGCTGGCAGTGAGAGGCCGTCGGCACGACAGAAGGCTTCCGTCTGGCCATTATTCACCAAAGCAGGAAAACAGCCATTTACCTAACGTCCATTTGTTAAGAAGGCAGGAAAATGGCATCTTTAATAACGTCAAACAAAAGCACCAGAACTTATAAAACAACAACCAAATTGTAAAGTAAGGAGCATGTTTGTAATAGCCTCCTCTGTTTTCACCAGAGGTATGTTTTTAGGCGGTTTTCCTGTGATGGGGTTTTAGGGTCAGAGGACAGCCCCACCCATGCAACCATGCAAACTGGAACACTGGGTGTCATCCTCAACTCCTCTTGTCCCCACCTCCACCATCCTCCGCTGGCCGACCTCATTGCCGTCTCCCAGGAAAACAGGCACTGCGTCTCCCGCAGGCCTCTCTGCCCCAAGAACTGTCCTGCCCACTGAGGGTCACTCATCCCTCTAAATGCAATGGGAGCACGCTGTCTTTCCTAACCTGACAGTCCCCGCCCCCCCTCCGCCTGCACCATCACATCCACGCCCCGCCGGTCCTTCCCCAATCCCAGCCCGCGCACGCAGGTGCACGTGCACGCTCACACACCTGGGCCAAGATCTCCCGCGGGGCCCTTGACCCTGGGCTGCCCCCTCGTCGCTCCTACCCGCCCTGCCAGGGCCCAGCTCTGCACCCCCCACCTCCCGCGCCGCCTGCGACTGGGAGTTCGCGCCCCAGACCCCCAGCTGCCAGTGCCGCGCAGGAGCCCCGCCCCACGCTTGCGCCTCCTGCCTTCCCGGCGGCCCCCGCGCCGCTGAGGCGCGGCACGTGGTGGTGGCGGCGCCGCGCACGCGCGGACCTGACGGCAGGAGATGGCGCATCGGTAGACGGTGCGCTCGCTGCGGAGCCCGAGGCTTCGAGGAGCCGCAGGTGGGACTTCCGGAACGCGCGGCGGGTGGGGCCCGGAGGGGGACGTTTTCCCCAGTCTCCCCTTCTCCAGGGGGACGTTTTCCCCAGTCTCCCCTTCTCCGCACGATCCAGCGTGGCCCGCGGGGCCTCCTGTGCCTGACCAGCTCCCTAGGAAATGGGTGTGGACCGGCGCGGACGCACGCAAATCCCTCGGTGCCCCGGGCTCCAGTCCCCGCCGGAGGCCGCCCTGGAACCCGAATATCCGCCTTAGGGCCTGGGTTGCCCTCCTCGTGGAGCCGCCCGCCCCATTGCCTGAGTTCTGATCTGCCTTCTTTGTCTTTACCACCTGCTGGCGTTAATCTCGTTAACACCACGAGTTTACAGCTTTCTTTTCCTTTTCCTTTCGGTCTGATGCATCTAAAGCCATAAGTACTCAGCTGGAATTGGCAAACAGGCTATTTTCAGTGCAGTTGTTGCCTGCCTTCAAGATAGTTAATCGTGACGTTTCAAAATGTAAAGAAGATGATACATAAAACGCGGCAAAATGCTCAGGACCTGTTAACTGAAGCTGTTCTTTTTTTTTTTTTTTTTTTTTTTTGCGGTACGTGGGCCTCTCACTGTTGTGGCCTCTCCCGTTGCGGAGCACAGGCTCTGGACGCGCAGGCTCAGCGGCCATGGCTCACGGGCCTAGTTGCTCCGCGGCATGTGGGATCTTCCCGGACCGGGGCACGAACCCGTGTCACCTGCATCGGCAGGCGGACTCTCAACCACTGCGCCACCAGGGAAGCCCTGAAGCTGTTCTTGGAGACTGTTTCTGTAGTAATGAGGTCAAGAGTGACACGCATCTCCTGGTGCGCCTGTTCTATAGAGACCTTGTGAACGGTGGGCCTTTGCTCTTCTCTTAGTCGTGGGTTGATGTGAGTTAGCTGTTGACCTGTTTTAGATGTAGACTCAGCCAGTGGGACCACCAGCCACAAGCATGACAGGCCATAGAATGTCCCTGCACATGGGCCCAGGCTCACATCCTTTCCGCCTGACCTGCTCCTCACCTGGGGTCCTCTTTGATGCATCTCAGCTCTGTTTTCTCACAGTTGGAGACACGCGATTACAGGTAAAGAAGAGGCTATGGGAGATGGTCAAATGTCCGATTTGCAGCCATTCTCGGTGAAGGGTGAGGTTGCCCTCACAAGGTAACTGAATGTTTTTGGGAAGAAGTGGCCTTTGCTTAGTGGATTGTGATTTTTATTAACGAGCTGGCTCACCTCTTGAAATGCCCTAGTCTAACTGACCCCATCCCTGCACTAGTGGAAAATGGGATGGGAAGAGTGTGTGCACACAGACATGGCCCAGGTGGTGTCGAGCAAGGAGTCTGGTGTCAGGCTGGAGAGGGAGAGGGCGGGGTGATCCTATCGCTTTTCTGTGCAGTTTGTATTTCTTCAAGCCAGAGACATCCTTTCAATGTTGGCTTTACATTTCCTCCCTTGGGATTTGCATTAAAATTTGTTTTTCATTAAAGAAAGAGGGAGAATACTGACCACATGAACCTAGAAAACCTGAAGAAACAGAAAGTGAAGGAGCCAAACCAAACCATCAGGGAAGATGTGGGAGAGACCAGGTCTGAGTCTTTCATTTACTGTTAATGTCCTGTTTTTAAACTTAACGGGCTTCAGTAAGTTAAATGCTTCATTTTTTTAAATCTGTAAGCCTTTCTTAGTCTCTATGGCATTTTGATAGTTTTAAAAATGTACACTTTGTGTGTAAAGTACATTTATTTCTAATTTCGGAAGGCGCGCTGCTTTGTGTTGTGCCTGGGCCTCGGAGTCAGTTCTGGGAGGGGTGGGTTCGGTTACGCATTACTCAGAATCCTTTGAGTGGCTGCCACCCTCTGGCTGAGTTCTAAGGACCCGGAAGCTGCCGGCTGGGGGCGTCGTGGTGTCCTGGACCTAACTTGCTCACTTGCTGAGGGTCACGTTTGCTCTTCCCAGGGGCCACTTCAGGACACATTGGTGGTGGTCTCTTTAGTGTTTTAACAGAAGTTCTAACCATTACTGCAACATGGAAATGTTCTCAGTAAAACTTTCTGTCTTCTTGTGACTCGTAGCAGTGCCTGAAGGAAGAAAGTACGTTCTCCATTTCAGAAGATATCAGGTAGGGTTTGTTCTGTGTCCCTTTCGTCTGTGCAGGAGGTGAGATAGGGTGGTGAGGATGCAGCAGTGGAAGGGGCAGCGACATCACCTTCAGTCCTGAGTCCGGCCTTGGCATTGGAATTGGGACCTGCACTCCCTGTTTTTATCCAGTCTTTGCTCTCACTTGAGCAGAAGTGAAGAATCTGGTAGAACCACAGAACGATTGGTAATGGGAGCTGCTGGCTGCGCGCAGGAAATCAGTCTTTTGCGCGTTCTGTGAAGGCCTTCTGTGAAGGCCGAGGACTGGCCCCCTTCATCTGCTGTCGGTCCTCTCTTTTGTGGTTTTTATTTTATCAATAAATAAAGGATCTTGTCAGAAATAATTGTAAACTAGTTAACAATCAACGTAACCACATCTTTTTCAAAGAATAGAACCAAAAATTGTTTAAAAGGCATTAGGCATATGGTTGTCTCTGACCTTTCTTTACCTCTCCTGTTTTCTACCACTTTCTTGTCTCAGAGGACAGTATAAATAGCTCTCTTTGTCCAGTAGAACAAAGAAAAAACCTGATGGAAAAAAACCGTGGTAGGTTTTGCTTTTGGAAACTTTGGTGTTGGAAACACGTGTGGCTTGATGGTGATGGAAACACGTGTGGCTTTGCGTATCAGTTCATGGTGAAAGGGGTCCAGGCTTCAGAATCAGGCAGTTGAAGCTGTTGTTCTAAATAGTATTTCCAGTTTTGGGTGAAGCACCTGGCCTCGGAGTACAGGAGTAGTTTAATTTGATGTTTTCTCTGAGTCATGTCAAATCATGTTTATTAGTTTCCCGTAATCGGGTGGGGGGGAGTGGGGTGGGGGGAGGGTGGGCCCCTCCCTTTTCTGGCTGCCGTTTGCTCCCTCCCTCCCTCCCTGCTGGACCCCCGCCGTGAGTGGTGGATGAACTTCTGAGCAGGCCCCTGGGTATGCAGCTCACACACCATCGACGTGGGGATCGTTATGGTGAAGCGTCTCAGATGTTAAATGTTGCTGAAATTTTACAGAACTCCTTGGCCAGACAGACAGAAACGTGTGCGACCTAGGTCTAGCTTGTGGGCCTCATCGTGCGGCCCCCGTGCTGTGAACAGAGGCAGGATTTCTCCTGTGCCTGGTGTTCTGTCCCAACTCTTCTTTTTCTCTCATGGAAAATGTCAGAAATTTTGGGAAACTTTCCTTTTGTGTTTGTTTTTGTTGTGATAACATTCATATAATGTAAAATTCATCATTTTAACCATTTCAGAGTGTACAATTCCTTGGTACTAAGGACATTCAAATCTTGGGCAGCTATCAGCACGATCTAATTCCAGAATTTTTTCATCACCTCAAAGGGAAACCCCATACCCCTCATTTCCCTCTTCCCCCAGCCCCTGACGACCTCTCATCAGCCTTTTATTTGTACGAATTGGCCTGTCCTGGGTATGTTGTACAAGTGGGTCACACAATATTTGTCCTTTTGTGTCCGGCTTCTTTCACTTAACATATTTTCAAGATTCATCCACATTGTAGCACGTATCAGCACTTCATTTTTATTTATGTAAAAAATTATTTATTTATTTTTGGCTGTGTTGGGTCTCCGTTGCTGCGTGCAGCCTTTCTCTGGTTGTGGCGAGCGGGGGCTGCTCTTTGTAGCAGTGAGTGGACTTCTCATTGCGGTGGCTTCTCTTGTTGCAGAGCACGGGCTCTAGGTGCGCAGGCTTCAGTAGTTGCGGCATGCGGGCTCAGTAGCTGTGGCTCGCGGGCTCTAGAGCGCAGGCTCGGTAGTTGTGGCGCACGGGCTTTGTTGCTCCACTGCACGTGGGATCTTCCCGGACCAGGGCTTGAACCTGTGTCCCCTGCATCGACAGGCGGATTCTTAACCAGTGCGCCACCAGGGAAGCCACAGCACTTCATTTTTATGGCTGAAAATATTTTACTGTTTGAGTGTAGCACCTTTTGCTTATCCGTTCATCTGTTGATGGACATTTTGGGTTGTTTCCACCTTTGGGCTCCTGTCAGTATTGCTGCTGTGAACATTCCCTCACAGTATTTGTGTGAACACCTAGGAGTGGAGCTGCTGTGTCTCGTGGTAGCTGTGTGCCGCGCTCCGGCACTGCCACACTGTTTCCCGGGGCGGCTCCACAATTTCACATTCCCACCTGCAGCGTACGAGGAGCTTGAGTTCGCCACACGCCTGCCAGCACTTGTTATTGTCCATCTTTTCGCTGTAGCCGTCCTAGTGGGTGTGAAGTTGGTCAGTCGCCTGGTCGCGGGCCTCCCTTGCCCTCCGTAAGCCAGTGCCTGGCCCCCCAGGGCCTGTCCCCATGGTGGTGTTTGGGTGGCGGCTGCAGGGGCTGCCCCGCGCTCCTGCTCGGGCCTGTTGTGTCTGATCTCTGTGTTTAGTTTGGGTTTTGTTTCTGAATGTGTTTCTCGCAATTACTGCTTCTTCAAGGCTACTCTTGAAGGACCGTTTTTCTAAATTGATGATTTCCTGGCAGTCGTAGTTTTTTTTTCTTTAATTTTTAATTTTTTTGGCTGCGCAGCACGCGGGATCCTAGGTCCCCAAGCAGGGATGGAGCCCGCGTCCCCTGCATTGGAAGCGTGGAGCCTTAACCATGGACCACCAGGGAAGTCCCATGGCAGTCACAGTATTGACAGGGGCCGGGGGTGGGCAGAGGTGGACCTGGTGGGTGACAGGGCTGGCTGTGCCATCCGCTCTTTCTGCAGCCCCCGCGGGTCTCCTGTCGGCAGGACGTGTGCCAGGGGTGCTTTTGCAGCTGCCAGCAGCTCCTTAGTGTCAGACTGGAGTTGCGCTCATTCGCCCCCGCCCGCAGATGTCCTGTGAATATGCTCATGTTCACCAAACATGTTGTGAAAAATAGAGAGTCCACTGGAAAGACTGGAGACTCTGTAGTCTGTAATGTAGGTTATTTATCTGTTTTCAGAATGGTGGGCTTCCTAAGTGAGCAGCAGATTTATGCATTTACGTATGGTTTTGTGTTCCAGATCTGCACAGGCCGCCAAGCCTGTGAAGACGCGTAACAGTGCAAAGCTTTGCAAGAAACAAGGCCAGGTGACGTCTTCAGGAGTGATTCTCGTGAGCAGCTACAAGGCCAGGTGACGTCTTCAGGGGTGATTCTCGTGGGCAGCTTTCTAGGCGCGCATGCTTGCGTGTTTGTTCTTGCAAGTGTAAGAAGACAGTGAATGGGGATTTCCCTGGCAGTCCAGTGGTTAAGACTCCATGCTTCCACTGCAGGGGGCATGAGTTCCATCCCTGGTACCGTGCGGCGTGGGCAAAAAAAAAGACAACGAATGACTTTACTGTCTGACTTGTCTGACTTTCTTTCTTTTTTAAAAAAGATATTTATTTTTTTAATTTTTTATGGCTGTGTCAGGTCTTAGTTGTGGCATGCGGGATCTTTTGCTGCAGTGCACGGGCTTCTCTCTAGTTGTGGCATGTGGGATCCAGAGCACGTGGACTCTGTAGTTTATGGCACACGGGCTCTAGTTGAAGCGCATGAGCTCAGTAGTTGTGGCACGTGGCATTAGTTGCCCCGTGGCATGTGGGATCTGAGTTCCCCGACCAGGGATTGAACCCGTGTCCTGTGCATTGGACAGTGGATTCTTTACCACTGGACCACCAGGCAGATCCCCTGTCTGACTTCCTAATAGGAATGTATTGTGAAATGAGTCTGTGGAGCCTGGGTGGGGGAAGTGGCATTGGAATAGCTGCTCCTCCTGTGCCCTTTCCCAGTGGGGTTTGTGCCTGGGGGCAGTGCACTGCCCTGGGTTCCACTTCTGACAAGGGCCAGGAGGGCTGAGACACAGAAGCTATTTTCTGAAGCTCCTTTGGAGGCAGTAGAGGCGCACAGTCTGGATGTGTTGCTCCTCTGATGGAAGCCTCTGTGGGGAAGGGCAGGGCAGGATGTGGTGAGTAAGGCAGTCACTGGGGTCTGCGACCTGGGTGGGTGCTGCCTGTGGGGTGTGGCCCACTCACAGTGTGCTCTCTCTCCTGCACAAGGTTCCGAGGCTGCAAGGCCCTGGGGATGAGAGGAAGATGGCCCTTGGTGATCTCCAGGTGTCCTCTGAGGATGGGGCACTGCAGGCTGTGCCCAGCGGCCAGGATGGTGGGAAGGCTGTGTGGCCCAGCACCCTGGGAGAGGGAGACAAGGAGCAAGTGGACGCAAGCCAGGGAAAGGATGGGGTGAAAGTGAAAAGCAAACAGAAAAAAAAAAGGAGAACATACCGGAAGAGCAAAGGCGGGAAGGGCTTAAGGAGAAAGGTGCTGGGAGACAGACCAAGGCTTCGAAGCTGGAGGAGGGCAGCGGGGACTGGAGGGGTGCATGTGGCCACAGCAGGAGGGTGCCTGCGGAGAGGGGGCGCAGGCCTAGCGGGGAGGCGGTGCATGGAGGCGATGGGGACGCGGGAGCCGAGAGCCGCAGGGAAGACGCGCAGGCGGGGGGGGGGGGGGGGGGGGGGCGGCGGGGGGGGGGGGGGCGTCGACCTCGGGGGGCGGGGGGGGGGGGGGGGGGGGGGGGGGGGGGGGGGGGAACGTCCACGACGGGCAGCTAGCCTACACCGAAAAGGTGGGAGAGTTGGTGGGGAGGAAGCAGCTACAAGGGAATGTCGAGGAAGGGAAAGACATGTGGGCTGGAGAAACTAAGAAGAAAATGAAAAATGTGGTGCTGGTAACGAGTCCGCATCAGAGACTGTGGTTTCCAGAAAAGTCAAAAAAAGGAAGAAGGACAGCGTGGGCGGAGCAGGGGCTCCGGAAGCAAAGGAACAGAGACAAGGGGATGGGGAGCTGGCGGGGGATGGGCGGGCGGAGAGGGCCATCAGGTGTGGACTGGGCCGCCCCGGGAAGGATGTACGGTGGGAGAAGCGACAGAGAGAGGAGATAAGTCGGTGTGGCCTGGAGCAGGGCAGAGGCCAAGAGGAGGAGCCGGTCGGTGCAACGTCCAGAGGGAGAGACAGGAAAAGGGACCACGAGGCCACCAAAGGGCTGGAGGAGGAGGGAGAAGGCAGGTGGAGATGGTAAGCCCGCGCCGGCCCCGCCCTCGCCCTGGCCCCGCCCCCACTGCCCATCACCACCCCCTGCAGGCCGTGCCCCGCCCCTCACCCGGTCACCACCCCTGTAGCCCCGCCCCGGGCTCACGGCCCGCCTCCGCCCCACCCCCACCCGCGGTCTCTTTCACGCCCACGTGTGGGCATAAAGAGAAGGTGGCTGTAAGTGCTGGCTTTTGCTGCGGCTGTGGGCCTGTCGGGGAGGCGTGGTGGGTAACGCCAAAATATTGTAGGGCAGGGGCAGCTTTGAAATGTAGGTGTTACCGGGTGCTAGTGAGAACCAGCGTCTGTGATGCACTTGGCTCTGTGTCTCCATTGCTTTTGGCCAGTCCTTGGCGAGGTAGGTGCTGTTATCTCCACTTACCAGGTTAGGAAACTGAGGTACAGAGAGGTTAAGCAACTTGGCCGTGTCACAGGGACACTAAGCAGAGGAGCACACATTGGACACCGCCGTCTTAACCACTCCTCCTGGGCCGTCTAGCCTGCAGCCACCAGCCGCGTGTGGCTGTGAGCTCCTGAGATGTGGCTGGTCCCGGTGGGGACATGCTGTGGGTGTAGAGTTCATGCTGACTTCAAATAGTAGGAAAAAGAATGTGAACTCATTTTTTTATATTGATCACACATTGTAGTGACAATATTTTAGATATTTTGGTTGAAATTAAGTATATTGCAAAAAATCAAATCGGTTTAAAATTCACTTGTGGCTTGTGTCACATTTCTGCTGGTCAGTGCTGTTTCACACCTTGTGAAGGGGGCAGCAGAGACCACAGGTGGGGCTGCCAGCTTTGGGATCAGAATGGTCTTTATTGGTATCAGATCCTGCTTTCAGCAACGATATGATTCTGGGGAAATTAGATTTTCTGAGCCTCTTTTTTCTTGTATGTGAAATGGGGTACTCTTTGTGGAGTTGCTAGTATGAGGAGACATGTGAAGGCTTATGAAGTGGGTGGGTGTGAAGTGGCCTCTCATGGTGGGTTTGATTTGGATTTCCCGGATGGGTAAGGATGTTGAGCATCTTTTGTGCTTATTGACCGTTTGTATATCTTTGGAGAAATGTCTGATCAGTTTCTTTGTCTATTTTTTTTTTTTAGTTGGGTTATTTGTCTTTTTATTGTTGAGATGTAAGTGTTCTTTATATATTCTGAACACTAGATTCACCAGATACATGATTTGCAAACATTTTTTCCCTTCCTGTGGATTGCCTTCTCATTTTCTTGATGGTGTCCTTTAAAGCACAAAAGGTTTGAAATTTTGATGAGTCCACTTTAGCTGTTTTATTTTTCCTTGTACTTTAAAAAAAAAATTGTTTTATTTTTGGCTGCGTTCAGTCCTTGTTGCTGTGTGTGGGCTTTCTCTAGGTATGGCGAACGGGGTCTACTCTTCGTTGTGGTGTGCTGGCTTCTCATTGCAGTGGCTTCTGTTGTTGCAGAGCGTGGGCTCTAGGCTCACGGGCTTCAGTAGTTGCGGCATGTGGGCTCAGTAGTTGTGGCATGTGGGCTCAGTAGTTGTGGCACATAGGCTTAGTTGCTCTGCAGCATGTGGGATCTTCCCAGACCAGGGATCAAACCCGTGTCCCTTGCATTGGCAGGCGGATCCTTAACCGCTGCGCCACCAGGGAAGTCCCTGTTAAATCAGAATGTGAGTCCTCTAACCTTGTTTTTCTCTTTCAGGATTGTTTTGGTTATTCTGGATAGCTTGTATTTCCATGTGAATTTTAGGATTGTTGTCAGTTTCTGCAAAGAAGCCAACCTTTTGATGGGGATTAGGTTTTTCTGTGGATCACTTTGGGGAATATTGCCATCTTAGCAAAATGAGTCTTCCAATCCATGAATATGGGATGACTTTCCATTTACTTAGAGCTTCTTTAATTTCTTTCGGCACGTTTTGTAGTTTAAAGTTTACAAATACTTTACTTTTTTGGTTAAGTTCACTCCCAGCTATTTTCGTTTTTTGGTGCTGCTGTAAATGCAGTTGTTCTGTGCTTTCCTCAGGTAACTCACTGCAGGTGGAAGGGAAGAAAAGCAATTTTTGTATATTGATCCTGTACCCTGCGACTTCGCTGAATTAATTTATCAGCCCGAATAATTTATCAGCCCTAATAATTTATCAGCCCTAATAATTTATCAGCCCTAATAATTTATCAGCCCTAATAATTTTTTGTTGTTGTTGTAGAATCTGGTGGGTTTTCTATACACAAGATCCTGCCATCTGCAAATAAAGACAGTTTACTTCTTCCTCTCAAATTTGGATGCCTTTTACGTCGCTTTCTTGCTCGTGTGCTCTGGCTAGAACCTGGTGTGGGGACAGGGCGCCCGCTTGTGGGCTGGTGCCTGGCTGCTGGGTTGGTACGGGATGCCGCGTGGCCGGTGTCCAGGGCAGAGTGGAGCTCCCCTGGCCTGCGGGGACGGGTCAGGGATGCGCAGGTCCCCAGGCCGAGCCATCCCCACGGGGCCACCCGCACGGTCAGGCCCCTGCCCAGTCTCTGCTCCCACGGTCAGGGCCCTGCCCAGTCTCTGCGTCTGCTCCTCGGCAGAGTCGGTTTTGAAGCGCCTGTCCAGCTCTGCGTGTCCCCCCGTTGTGTGCGGGAACCCTCTTCCTGCCACTCCCACCCCCAGCGGGGGCTCCTGGACATGGGCCCAGGGGGGATCTGGGGAGGCCTCCTCTCTGCCTCTGTTGGGAGGCCCTTGGACTAGGTGCGGACCCTGAGTCCTGTCCTGTGAGGTCCTTCCTCGGGGCGGCAGCGGCTGTTGTCCTGTGGCTGCCGCTGCGTAACAGACTCCTGTTTTCTAGCTGAAGACAGCGTAGCCGCTAAGATTCTGTCTTACAACCGAGCAAATCGGGCCATTGCCGTTCTCTGCAACCATCAGCGGGCAACTCCCAAGACCTTCGAGAAGTCGATGCAGACGCTTCGGTCAAAGGCGCGCGGCGGGCACGGCGGGAGGGCCTCTGGGGTGACTGCGTGGCTCCCCTCCTCTTCCCTCCCTGGGAGCGCACGGCCCTCGGAGGGGCTTGGGCACATCAGGGCTGCCCGGGGCCAGGTGCTGGCCAGGAGGGAGAACCGGCTAAGGGAGGGCCAGAGGCCATCCTGCACGGCCTTCTGGTGTGGAAGGGCCTCTAGCCCAGGAGGGAGGTCAGCGGAGCAAGGGGGCCGGGTCTGGCTGGAGCAGGTGGTATGTCTGGGGCCGCTTGGCCTCACCCTGTCCCCTGGCCACAGAGTGACCAGTCAGGACCAGCGCTCCAGCACCCTGAATGGGCAGAACCCAGGGGACCTGGTCAGCTGGGCCCTTTCAGGGCATAGGGCCTGCAGGCTGTGGACGGTGGTCCCTGGGGCTGGACCAGGGTAGGCAGGAGCAGCCCTGACTGGGCCCCTCTTCTTTGCAGATTGAGGTGAAGAAGAAGCAGGTGGCCGAGGCCAAGGCAGAGCTGAAGGAGGCAAGGGCCGAGCACAAATGCAGAGGGGACGGCAGGTCCAAGAGGCAGGTGTCCGGAGGCCCCGGCCCGTCCAAGTCGTGGGGTTGGCAGTGAGCCTGCTTTTGTCTTCACCAGTTCTCTGGTTTTCTTTTCAATCGTATTTTCTGATTCAAAAGATACAAACTATATTTGCGCCAAAACGTGAAGCAGGGCAGAAGTGCAGGAGGAGAAGCGCCTGTCCTCGGGCCCCTGAGCTCCGGGCCACGCGGTTCTCCTTCAGAGGCTCTCGGCTCTGGGCTGCGGGCGAGCGGTTCCGGCTCGTTCACAGAGCTGCGCAGCCATTTTAGAGCGTTTCCATCGCTGCAAACAAACCCTCTCCCCTCCCCCAGCCCCTGGACATTCGCACAAATGGAATCCCACCATCTGTGGACCTTGTCTGGCTTTTTTCGTTCAGCGTAATGTTGCTGAGGTCCACCCGCGTTGCAGCCCGTCAGTGCTTCAGTCGCCGAATATTCCGTGTTTTGCCGTCCCTGTGTCTGGACGTTGGGTGTTCCCGCGGTGTGGCTTTCGTCGTGGAATTGTCGGGTTACTCCGTAGCGCCGCGGTTTAGCGTTTTACGGAAGCGCGCTCGCGCTCGCACCGGCCGCGCTGGGCCGGCCTCCCCGCAGCCTGGCTGCCCCCGTTCTCGTCTGCCCTCGCTTTGGTTACAGTCCGGCGGATGTGGGTTTGCTTCGCGCTTCGCCGCTGGCTGACGACGTGTGAGGCTCTGTTCTCTGCTTACCGGGCGTTTGTGTGTGGTCTTTGGAGAAATGTCTGTTCAGTCCTTTTTCCGTTTTTCAGTTGAGTTCTTTGGTTTTTTTTTTACTGTTGAGTTATAAGAGCTCATTATTCACTCCAGATACGAGTCCCTTTTCAAATATATGATTTTTTTTTTTTTTGGCCGCGCCACGTGGCATGCGGAACTTCCCCAACCAGGGATTGAACCTGCGCCCCCTGCAGTGGAAGCGTGGAGTCCCAACCACTGGACCACCAGGAAAGTCCTCAAATACATGATTTGAAAAGGCTCTCTCCCATTCTGTGTGTTGTCTTTTTACTTTCTTGGTCGCGTGCTTTGAAGCACAAAAATCTTGATAAGTCTAGTTTCCGTTGCTTATTCTTTAGGTATCGTGTCTAACAAGGCTTTGCCTGAGCCGAGGTCATAAAGATGCATTTCTAGGTTTTCTTGTAAGAGTTTTATAGTTTCAATGTTTGCATTTAGGTAGTTGATCCATTTGGAGTTATTTTTTGTACATGGTGTGAGGTAAGGATTCCACTTCCTTTTTTCTCACGTGGACCCGGTTTTCCCAGCTCCACTCCCACCAGCTGAATGGTCTTGACACCTTGTGGAAGATCAGCTGACGGCAGGTGTTTCTGGGCTCCGTTCTGTTCACGTTCATCTGTCTGTCTGTCTTCCTGCCAGTACCACTCAGTCTTGATTCCTGTAAGTTTGAAATCAGGAAGTGTGAGCTCCGGTTTGGTTTTCTCATTAAAGATTGTTTGGCTATTCAGGGTCCCTTGAAAATCCAGGTGAATTTGAGGGTTGGCTGGGCACTTTCTGCAGGGAAGTCAGCCTGGGTTTTGATTGGGGTGCAGAGCCGCTGGAGGTCCGTTTGGGAAGTACCGCCTTCTACGCAAGGCCAAGCCTTCCAGCCTGTGAGCGCTGGGATGTCTCTTTAGATGCATCGTTCTTCTTTCATTTCGTTTAGCAAAGTTTTGGAGGACAAGTTTTGCACTTTGGGGGGTTAAGTTTATTTGAAAGTGTTTTATTTTCGTTGCTGTTGTAAATGGAATTGTTCTCTTCATTTCACTTTTGGGTGGTTCACTGCTGGCTTTGTTGCATGTCCCCGAGCCCACCCACAGGTTCAGTGATTCACCAGGAGGACTTCCAGGACTTGGCACTGAGCTGAGATCCCTCACAGTGTCAGGACACACGGACGGTTCTCAGGCCCGCGGGCCGCTGCACACGACCCATTCCCACTCCCTGGGCTCAGAGCCGGCACTTCCGCCCTCCTCCCCAGGGACCAGGATCTCAGGAGTGTCCCCCTTGTTGTTACAAAATCATGTTCGTGGTCAGTCATCATAACTTTGCATTGCTTTCTTTCCCAGACCTTTCATCTGGGTTCTGTGCACAAGGGGCAGAAGTGTTGCCACAGAGAAACGTTTGTATGCATCTGGGCCAGAAAGACACACCACATCCAGGCGCTGGCGGGACGGACGCTGGATTTTTCACAGAGGTTCTCATGTTCATGTAACGTCTACGTGTGTACGGCTGTATCCTCCTGCTGATCCAGTGAGCAGCGGAGACAAGATGGGCTGCATCTGGGGGTCCACCTGCCCCACTGGGCTGAGTGCCGGGGCAGCCCCCTCCCCTGCTACGAGCTCCCCTTACCTGGAGAGTCTCAGGTGGAGCGCCGAGGCATCCCTGGGGCGGCTGTCCCTGGGATGTGCCCCCCCG
Source organism: Aethalodelphis obliquidens (assembly GCF_003676395.1). Lineage (NCBI taxonomy): Eukaryota > Metazoa > Chordata > Mammalia > Artiodactyla > Delphinidae > Aethalodelphis > Aethalodelphis obliquidens. The sequence continues at coordinate 16,599,906 of NW_020837985.1, read as the reverse complement.
CCCCCCGCTGGCACACATGCAGGATCACAGCCTGGGCCGTGGGCAGTCTCTGCATCAGAGACACACGGCCCGGCACCCTTGATTTCTGACTGCCCCGCCAGAAAAACGGGCCTTTTCCTGGGGGCATCTGCAGGTGGCCCCAAGGTCCAGCCAGCAGCTATGTCTGCATGGTTAGGGTCCCACGAAGGGATGTCCTAAATCTGCCAAAACCCTGGGGTCTGAGGTCCAGTCCTGGAGCCTCCGTCCCACTCGCTCTCCTGCTGCAGACGGTGCTGGGTTTCTGCCTAGAGTCAGGCCCAGGCAGCAAGACCCGAGATTCCCAGCAGACCGGTCGCTTTGCTGCAGCAGCAAAGTGGAGACGCCGCAAGTCCAAGTCACAAGGCTTCCCTGAGCCCTCAGTCGCTTGTCCATCCGGAGGTTAGAAGTTGATCTGCTCCAAAGGGCACGCATCAGGCCAGGTCACCAGCCTGGGTCCCATCTCACGAGAGCTCGTTAGAAATCCACCAGCTCTCCAGACTCCAGGACGTGTCTCCCTCTCGGGAGAACCCCCTTCCTCACGTGGACTCCTTCCCCAGAGATGTCAATAGGCAACTCAGAGTAAGAAACCATCGTTTATGGAGATGTGTTTGCTGCACTCAGAGTTTGGATTCTAACCCTCCCACAGGCTGCAGAGCACGGCTGTTGAGTCCCCTTGACACTTTTCCTGCGCATCCTTTCTGATTGGGACGATTCCTCTGGCATTTATGAAGTTACACGGATTTTCCTTCTTCTTTTGGCCGTGCCGTGCGGTGTGTGGGATCTTAGTTCCCCGACCAGTGGAAGTGCGGAGTCTTAACCACTGGACCGCCAGGGAAGTTCCAGCCATTTTACATTTTGTGTCAGCTTTTTACTCTGCGTCCAGCTGCGGTAGCCACAAAATACAGAGCCATTGCAAGCACTGTACTGTTTTTCTTTTTCTTTCTTTTTAATATTAATTAATTTGTTTAGGCTGCTCCGGGTCTTAGTTGTGGTGCGCGGGATCTTCACTGCGGCACGCAGACTCTTAGCTGCGGCACGCATGTGGGATCTAGTTCCCTGACCAGGGATGGAACCGGGCCCCCTGCAATTGGGAGCACAGAGTCTTACGCACTGGACAACTAGGGAAGTCCCTGTCCTGCTTTTTCTTACTGCTAATTTTTTCAAATCCCTAGCAGGTAAACCTTTACAGGGTTTTAACGTTACAGCTGCCTGGGAAGATCCTAGCTGGAATGGGGGTTGGGGAGGGAGAGGGGAGAGCAGCAGTCTTTTCTAAAACTTTGTTCCAGGCTTTTCTGCTTGGAGGGGAGAGCCGTGTAAACTTCTAACAGTTTTGGCCGATCCAGAGCTCAGTTTTGGGAATCTTTGGGTCCTTTCTCCCACCTGGAGAACAGAAGCCCAGGCATCACCTGGGCTGTATTTTCGCCCCTCACTTCAGCCGTGGTGGTCAAAAGCAGCCTGAGGATCTGAGCCCAGTCAGCTGGGGTTGGACCTGTCATCTCCAGGCTCGCCTTCTCACAGCAGGCAGCAGCTCTCCTGCTGTTGCACACTGGGTGAGACTCTGGGCCACTCAGGGGCCAAGGGCGTGTCCTGCCCCAGCCCTTCGTCCTTCCTTTCCAGAACAGAGCTCGTGCCGTGTTTCACGGGTCAGAGTGCCAGCGAGTCCCACTTTCCCGCTGACTCCCCAGACCACCTGTAGGTTCAGTGATTCCGTAGGACTCACAGGACCCTGCACGGTCACGGCTGTGACTTCGTACAGTGAAAGGTCCCGTGGGCACCCTCTGCCTGGCACATCCCGACCTTCCAGACTCCGGAGGAAAGCAGTTCAGCGACCTGTACTGTCGGTACACAGCTTCGGGCTCCGTGAGCCTCTCTCTCCTTACTGGTTAGGGAGGCGGGCGCCCTCCCGACATCCAGCCTCGTAGGCAGGCCTTTCTCTCCAGGGTTGGTCGGGCCTGCTGTGTTGACTCGTCCTCTGCAGACCACACAGAAGTAGAGTTGATGCGTGTGGGCTGGCCTCACACCCTGCACCCCACTGAACTCACCTGTTAGCCTTAGCAGTTGCTTGGCGGATCCCTTCGGGTTTGAGATCACGTCGTCCTCAAGCAGACAGTTCGCATCTTCCTTTCCAGCCCGGACGCCTTTTACTTCTTCGTCTGCCTGGTGCTCTGGCTGGAACCTCCAGCGCAGGTTGAGGACAGGTGGTGTGTGTGGCCCCCTCGTCTTGTTGCCACCTGACGGGCCGAGCTCGACTGCTGAGGAGGACGTCAGCTGTGGGTTTTCTTAGGTGCTTTTATCAAGGTGAGGACGTGCCCTTCTGTTGCTTTTGTCGAGGTTTTTTTTTTTCCTGGAAGGTGCTGGATTTTGTCCGATGATTTTTCTGTATCTGTTGAGACGATGCAGTGTTGCACTAGTTGGATTTCGGGTGTCACGTTCTTGCATCCCAGGGATAAATCCTGTTCGCTCGTGGTGCAGAATCTCTTTTATGCATCCTGGATTAGGCTTGCTGTTGTCGTGACGAGGATTTTTGCTTCTGTATTTACACTGGATAATGGTGTGTGGCTTTCCAGTGACGTCTTTGGTTCAGTGTCAGGGTGACGCTGGTCTTGGAGGGACATGGGAAGCGGTCTCTCCTCTTCTGTTTTGTGAAAGTTTGTGAAGAGTTGGAGTTAATTCTTCTTTAACCATTTGGTAGAATTCACCAGTGAACGCCTCTGGGCTTGGGCTGTTCTTTGTGGGAAGTTTTAAAATTGCTGAGTGATCGCTTTGCCTGTGTTCCCTGTCGCGTCAGCACTGGTGGCATGTCTCCCGGGAGCTGGTCTGCCCCACCAGGACACGGTCGTCTGTGGTTTCCCTCATCTTCCTGGTTTCTGGCGGGGTGCCCCCTTTTATTCGCGGCTGCTGTGGCTGTGAAAGCATGAAAGATTCCTCAGGTGCAGGCAGGTGCTTCTTAGTCGTGGGGTGAGTGTGTGAGAAAGTCCGGCCATTAGACCGAAGGGCATTCGTGTTCAGAGGCAGCTGCTGGGAAGGGAAGCCTCCTGTGCCTTCCGGGAGGACTCGCGTGCACCCCCCGCCCCTCCGCTCTTGGTGGCACCAGCAGCCGCCTGCCGTTTGCCGCTGGCGCCCTGGCGTTCGGTTGGTGCCCTGGTGGCCACTGCAGAGCGGTGCCTGTGGCTGCGGCCCACCCTTGTGCACAGCCTGGGGAGAGACCCGGTCTCACACGCTCCGCTGTAGTGTCTGTCGGGGCCGCTCAGCCTCTGAGAGCGGCGTTTCCTCCACCCGCGGTCCTTCCACACGTGTCCAGGTGGGTTCGGAGCCGGAGTTCCCGGAACAAGGACTGGGGTCGAAGTTCACGTGCACGTGGATGTCGTGGCTGTGCCTGTCCCGTGTCCTCTGCAGGGTGCCCTGTCTGGCGTCTCGGGACGGGCGTGTGGAGGGTGAAAGGAGGCTCCTGCCTTGATAAATCCGCTTTTCTCTAAGGCAGTAGGGTCAGGACTGAGCATCTTTCACAGGTGTGGAAAGGCTTTTGTATCTGATTCTGTCCTTTGCCCGCTTTGTTTGCTTGTGGCCTTCGGGCGCTTCCTGTGAGGTCAGGTCTGGGTGGATGGTGCCTGCTTCGTGCCCAGGGGGTTCCAGCCTCCGGGGGCTCCCCCGTCACTGGGCTCGCCTGGCCTGAGTGGGGCTGGGGGGTACCAGCACGGGGGCTTGTGCCCCTCCTTCTCTCCAGCTTCCTGGAGAAGAGGGGACGGCTGCTGGAGAGACTGCAGGAGCAGCTCGGGAGGCTGAGCATGCAGGCCACAGACGAGGAGGAGAGCAAGCAAGTGGCCCTGGGCACGTCCAAGCTCAACTACCTGGACCGCCGGATCAGTGTCTCCTGGTGCGTGGGCCCAGGCCGCTGCGCCCACTCGTGGCCTCGAGGAGGGGACTGGACCCCTGAGTGGCCCCAGTTCAGTCCCCTGGGCCCTGTGGTCAGCACAGGTCCTTCCTGTGATGGGACCCGACTGGCTGGTGTGTTTAATGCTGAGTCCTGGGTCACTGGTCCTCTCTGCCCGAGAGCTCTGGGGCAGTGGAAGGCTGGGGTGGGATCCCAAGCCGCATACCAGCCACAGAGAGCCCAGCCTGCCCACTGAGGGTGGGGTGACTGGGTCGCCTGTGTGCCCTGTAAGCGTCCCCTGAGCACCCCGCTCGGAGGACAGCTGGGCTGCACTGGGGGACACGGCCTCCTCCCTGCTGCCCTGGGCTGGTGGCCGTGCTGTGGGTGCTGTGCCCAGGAGGAGCAGGTTGGGTAGCCTGGTGTCCTGACCTCTGTCCCGCTCCTCCCAAGAACCCCGGTCTCCTCTTGGCAGGTGTAAGAGGTTTGGGGTGCCCGTGGAGAAGATCTACAAGACACAGAGGGAGAAGTTCGCCTGGGCTCTCGACATGGCAGGCGAAGACTTTGAATTCTAAATGAGCGTCTCTGTGCCTCGTCGGAACTTATTTTTTTTCACCATTAAAGCGGATTGGGGAATTTTGTACAAAGTAGTGTCATCACACAGAAGGTGGCTGATGCCCGGCCGGGTGCTTTCAAGTGTCCCCTCCCCCATCAGGTGTCCCCTGGCCTGGCTGGGAGCTGGTGTGGCAGCGTGCCTGGTCCCAGGCCGTGACTTGGGGAGGGCCCGACTGTCCCGTAGAGGCCTATGCCTCCCCACTCCCAAACTCTGCCCCAGCACCGGGCAGGGACCCCGAGACACGCTGCACCTGTTACCTCAACAGATGGGACGGCGGGGCCCTGAGTGCCCATTGAGCCTGTCTCTCTCTGGTGGGTGGGTGGAATCCACGTGTCCCGAGAGAGCAGCTGGCAGCACGTGGGGCTGTCCTGAGTTCCAGGCCAGCAGGAGCTGGGGTGTCTGTGCCCTCAGGCCACCTGGTGCGGTGCACAGGCCCTCAGGGGCTGGTTTCGGAGTCACAGGGAAAGATCTCGGGTGGGTGTGTGGCACTCAGTGGCCAGGGACATATGGGCGTGGCTGACGATGGATGGGAGCGCCACTGATGTGGGGTGGGAGGGACATCCCTGCCGCAGCCAGGCCTGTGGTCTGCCTGCAGGCTCCTGGAGCTGGAGGTGGGCAGGGGCTGGGAGGTGTCTTTTTTCAAATTCTAGGTTTGGGGGGGCAGATAATTTTTCTTTGTAGTTTATACGTCTCTGGCTCAAGAGGCATCTCATCTACACCCAGACCAGGTGAAACTCACCAGAGAAGAGCCTTTGGATGGGACTTCCGGGTGCCTTAGGGGCGGGCATGTTTCGTGTGGAAGGAAAAGTAAGTAAGCGTGGCTACAGCGTGGAGTGTAGAAAACTAAGTGGTCCCAAGTCTGCAGATCCTTGTCATTCCCTGGGGCTCTCTGGGCCCTCGCCACTGTCTGCAGTGGACTCCCTGCAGGCCCCACCCACCCCTGTCTCCCAGCTCCTAGTGTGTTAGGGGATCTTCTTTTTGTGGCCTCCTGAAAAAAAAAGTTTCATGAACAGCAGTGAAAAAATTTCAGTTTGCATGTCTGAAAATACTGTCATCCGACTGTCACACTGGACTCACGACTCCATACGTGTAAACTTACAGGTTGCAAATTATTTTCAGTTGTAACTTTCAAAGCATTGTTCCATTGTCTTCCGACTTGGGACGCACTGTTGGGAAGTTCCCCGGGATCTGATGCCCAGTGCTCCGTGGGATCTGCCGTCTGGCCTGCCACCTCTGAGGTCTGCGTCACTGATCCTCGTGTGTTCTCCACGTCGAGACTCCGCGTCATTTTCCTTTGTTGTTTGTGGAGGGACTGGGAGGGGCTTTCGCTCTGGTGATTCATGTCTCTTAGTTCTGGGGTAAAGTTAAGATTATTTCTCTGATAATTTCATTCTCACCATTTTGTTTCCTTTTCTTCCCCCTAGAACGCCTGTTAGTCTTAATCTTTCTGTCTTATCATCCACCTCCTTGTCTTCTTATTCTTTTAAAAAGATTTTCTCAACTTTACCTCTCAACCGTCTTACTAATTTTTAAAAAAATATTAATTTTTATTTGGTTGCACCCGATCTTAGTTGCAGCTCGAGGGCTCCTTAGTTGCAGCATGCGTGTGGGATCTCGTTCCCTGACCAGGGACCGAACCCGGGCCCCCTGCATTGGGAGCACAGAGACTTAACCACTGCGCCACTAGGGAAGTCCCCTAATTTGTGTGTGTGTGTGTGTGTGTTTTAGATTTATTTATTTATTTATTTAAGTTGTATTTTTGGCTGCGTCGGGTCTTGGTTGTGGCATGCGGGATCTTTCATTGTGGCGTGCGGGCTCTTCGTTGTGGTGCACGGGTTTCTCTCTAGTTGTGGCGTGTGGGTTTCTTCTTCTCTGGTTGTGGTGCACAGGCTGCAGGGTGTGTGGGCTCTGTAGCTTGTGGCACATGGGCTCTAGTTGAGGCGCATGAGCTCAGTAGTTGTGGCGTGTAGGCTTAGTTGCCTCGCAGCATGTGGGATCTTAGTTCCCCGACCAGGGATCGAACCCACGTCCCCTGCATTAGAAGGCAGATTCTTTACCACTGGACCACCGGGGAAGTCCCCCCTAATATGTTTTTAATTTTGCTTATCACATGTTTTTAAGATTTGTTTCCTTATTTTGAATTGTTCCTTTTAAAATACTATTCTGTTCTCTCTTTTTTTTTTTTCCTGCAGTGCACAGCATGCGGAATCTTAGTTCCTCGACCAGGAATTGAACCTGTGCCACCTGCGGTGGAAGCATGGAGTCCTAACCACTGGACCACCAAGTAAGTCCCCTATTCTGTTCTCTTTTAGTGGACACAGTTCCTTCTTGATCTCGTTGAAGTTACTACCTACCATCTCGCTCACCTTTTCTACGTTTCTTGCACTATCTCTGTTTCCTCTGAGTTTGTAAAAAGCTCCTTTTCTGGTCTGACCTCGCATGCGCATCGAGAACCTCCTCAGCTGTCTGGTGCTGGCCTTCCATCCATGGGGACGGGGTGGGGGCGTTCTGAACCCAGGGGAGCCTTGCTGCCTCTGGAGCAGCTGAATGTGGTTGCCACTGAGGTTGGTCTTTATGGCAGGACTTTGGTGTTTCTCTGAGATGGTTCCTGTTCTCTGGTGAGGACCCTGCAGACCCGCCGTCTCCAGTCACGGAGCCTTCCCAGAACTTCGCACAGCAAACTGGCGGGCGTCTCACCTCCGGAGGCCCCTTGGCCCCTTGGTGGACTCCTGCCTCTGCCTACTTTATCTTCACAGGTACTGTGGTTCTTAGTTACAGGCTCCTCCTGCCAACCTTACTGTTTTAACTGGACATTGCATCTAGTTAGGTTTACCGTGATTAGGAACCTATTTGGGTGATTTCTACCATCTTACTCTGATTAGTTTTTTTCAGATTTTTCTTTTCCTATTTATTTTTTAGTTGATATAGTAAGTTTTTGTTCCTTTTAAATTATTGCATTTTTTTCTATTGGACTGGAAACGTATACACCGTTTATATTTAGTAATTAAGCTTAAAGTATGCTATGCATATTTAAAGTCTAAAATTAAAGTGTGTTACAGCCCTTCCCAACAAAGGAGGATCTTAGAAAGTCCCTTCTGCACCCGTGCAGGGCCCAGTGGACGTCCTCACACACAGTGTGGGTTTACACTCACATCGATCTTCTTCTTTGCTCCAATTCCATCTTGTATCGAAGGCTGTCATTCTGAAATCATTTTCTTTTTCTTTTTCTTTTGTGGTATGAGGGTCTCTCACTGTTGTGGCCTCTCCCGTTGCGGAACACAGGCTCTGGACACACAGGCTCAGTGGCCATGGGCCCAGCCGCTCTGTGGCATGTGGGATCTTCCCGGACTGGGGCACGAACCCGTGTCCCCTGCATCGGCAGGCGGACTCTCAACCACTGTGCCACCAGGGAAGCCCTGAAATAATTTTCTTTTTGTAGTACAAATTTTAGAAGTCCTTTCAGTGAAAATTGCTTAATGAAGAACTGCCTCAGATTTTACTTATTTATATTTTACTTTACTTTTATATATTAATATCTTTTATATTATATCATATAATTATATATATCATATTATATATAATAATATATATAATCATATATATTTTATATATTATATATTAATATAACTTTTATATTATATAATTATATATCATATTATATATAATATATAATTATATATAATATATTATATAATCATATATAATACATATTATATAATTTATGTATTATATATTAATATAACTTTTACATATTAATTTATTTATTTATAAATTACTTATTTATAAATGCCTTATCTATAAAAAATAATTTTGCTGGGCGTGCAGTTCTAGATGGACAGGTATTTTCTCTCAACGCACTGAAGACACGAATCCACTGTCTTCTGTCTCTTACTGTTGCCTTGAGCAGTGTGATAGTGTGACTGTGATGGTGGTGATGGCGTGACTGTGATTGCTGGTGATGGCGTCTTTCTCTGGCTCCTCAAGGTCTTCGTCTTGCTGGTCTGTGTTCTCACTGTGTTGTGTCCAGGTGTGGATTTCTTTTTATTTGTGCTGTTGCATATCATTATACTTCCTGCATCTGTGAATTTATGTTTTTCATTAAATACAGAGAAGCCTTGCTGGAACACCGTGAGTGGGGTGTAAACTGCAGAGTCACAGTACTGTGATTGTGGCACAGGGGCCACCAGAAGTTGCGGAAGTCCATCCAAGCAGTCAGGCCCTCCATTCTCAGCTGTAGGTTGGCACGACTTGTTGGCAGTTGTCCACTCTGGCTTAAACACTGAAGATATTGATTCTGGGTCTTGAGAATGGCTGGAACTTCCAGGACATAGATAACAATTTCAACAATCTCTCCTTTAATTGATTGTTTCATTGGCCTGATTTTACGGGGAGACTGGTTGAGGTTAAAACTGGGGATGCAGACACTCATCTTCACCAGATGGGGTTGGCTGTTGTTTCTCTGCCTGGATGGCCTGTGGGAGAGGATCTGCATACTCATGGGGGTCAGTGTAGGGTTTTGCTGTATCTCCTCTCCTTCACTCTCTCCTCCTGGGATTCTTGTCACATCTATGTCAGACCTTATTATCTTCTACAGATCTTTGAACATTTCCTTCATGTTCCCCATCTCCTCGTCCCTGTGGTATTCTGGGCCTCCCTGCATGTTTCTTCCACTACACTAATGCTTTCTTCAGCTGTGTCTAATCTGCTACTTAACCTACCCATTGAATTCTATTTCAGTGATTATAATTTTCATTTCTAAAAGTTCTACTTTAAAAGCCTGCCTTTTCATGAGTGGTAGTCTCTTATTGCTTTCTTGTCACTGTGTCTGTCTTCTTTTTTATTCTTTTTTTAAAATTGAAGTATTGTTGATTTACAATGCTGTGTTTATTTCTGGTGTATAGCAAAGTGATTTACATTATATATATATATATATACATATATACACACACATATATGTTTTTTCATATTATCTTTCATTAGAGTTTATTACAAGATATTGAATACAGTTCCCTCTGCTACACAGTAGGACCTTGTTGTTTATTTTATATATAGTGGTGTGTATGTTAATCCCAAACTCCTAATTTAACTCCCCAACTTCGGTAACCATAAGTTTGTTTTCTATGTCTGTGAGTCTATTTCTGTTTTGTAAATAAGTTCATTTGTATTATTTTTTTTTTTTAGATTCCACATGTAAGTGATATCATATGGTATTTGGCTTTCTCTTCCTGACTTACTTCACTTAGTATGATAATCTCTAGGTTCACCCATGTTGCTGCAAATGACATTATCTCATTCTCTTTTATGGCTGAGTAATATTCCATTGTGTATGTGTGCATATATACACGTAGATATATATATTCGTTTGGCCAAAAAGTTTATTTGGATGTATGGAAGAACCTGAATGAACTTTTTGGCCAACCTAATACCACATCTTCTTTATCCATTCACCTGCTGATGGACATTTAGGTTGCTTCGATGTCTTAGCTATTGTGAATAGTGCTGTTATGAACATTGGGATGCATGTATCCTTTGGAATTAGTTTTCTCCAGATATATGCCCAGGAGTGGGATTTCTGGATCATATGGTAACTCTATTTTTAGTTTTTAAAGGAACTTCCATACTGTTTTCCACAGTATGGAAGCCAATTTATAGGCCCACCAACAGTGTAGGAGGGTTCCCTTTTCTCCACACCCTCTTCAGTATTTATTATTTGTAGACTTTTTGATGATGGTCATTCTGACCAGTGTGACGTATTACCTCATTGTAGTTTTGATTTGCATTTCTCTAATATAATTAGTGACGTTGAGCATCTTTTCATGTGCCTGTTGACCATTTGTGTGTCTTCTTTGGAGAAATGTCTGTTGAGGTCTTCTGCCCATTTTTTGATTGAGTTGTTTATTTTTTCTGTTAATTGAGTTGGATGAGCTGTTTGTATATTTTGGAAATTAAGCCCTTGTCAGTCACAACATTTGCAAATATTTTCTCCCATTCCATAGGTTGTCTTTTGTTTTGTTTATGGTTTCCTTTGCTGCCCTTTCAAGCTTTTACATTTGACTAGGTCCCATTTGTTTATTTTTGCTTTTATTTCTTTTGCTTTGGGAGACCTAAGAAAACGTTGCTATGATTTATGTCAGAACGTTTTGCCTGTGTTTTCTTCTAGGAGTTTTATGTTGTCATGTCTTATATGTCTTTAAGCCATTTTGAGTTTATTTTTGTGTATAGTGTGAGGGAGTGTTCTAACTTCATTGATTTACATGCAGCCGTCCAACTTTCCCAACACCACTTGCTGAAGAGACTGTCTTTTCTACATTGCATATTTCTGCCTCCCTTGTCGAAGATTAACTGATGGTAAGTGTGTGGGTTTATTCCTGGGCTCTCTATTCTGGTGATCCGTATGTCTGTTTTTGTGCCAATACCATGTTGTTTGATTACTGTAGCTTTGTAGTATTGTCTGAAGTCTGGGAGGGTTATGCCTCCTGTTTTGTTCTTTTTCCTCAGGACTGCTTTGGCAATTCTGGTCGTTCATGGTTCCGTATAAATTTTAGGATTACTTATTCTAGTTCTGTGAAAAAACGTCATGGGTAATTTGATAGGGATCACATTAAATCTGTAGATTGCTTTGGGTAGTATGGCCATTTTAATAACATTAATTTTTCCAACCCAAAAGCCTGTCTTTCCATTTTAAATCATCTTCAGTTTCCTTTATCAATGTTTCATAGTTCTCAGCATATGAGTCTTTCACCTCCTTGATCAGGTGTGTTCCTAAGTATTTTGTTTATTTTTTTGATGCGATCTTAAAAGGGATTGTTTTTTTTTTTTACTTTCCCTTTCCAATATGTCATTGTTAGTGTAAAGCAACAGGTTCCTGTATGTTGATATTGTATTTTGCTACCCTGCTGAATTTATGAGTTCTAGTAGTTGTTGTGTGGACCCTTTAGGGCTTTCTATATACAGTATCATGTCATCTGCATATAATGACAATTTTATCTCTTCCCTTGTAATCTGGATCTTTTATTTCTTTTTCTTGTCTGACTGCCGTGGCGAGGACTTCCAGTACTGTCTATGTTGAACAGAAATGGTGACAGCGGGCATCCTTGTCTTGTCCAGATTTTAGCGGGAAGGTATCTGGTTTTTCAAACACTTCATGTGTAACTACTCTCTTGCCTGCATTATCTGGCAATTTCAGTATCTGCAGTTTTTGTGGTTTTATATCTGTTCTTTGTTGACTTTGTAGACCCCCAGTCAATGAGACTCACCTTCCTGTGTACTTGGTGATTTCTGTAAGCTCACTGCTTTGATCTCATGATCAGGGACACTACAGGGTCTAAGTAGGAAAAATTTTCCTCCAAAGAGCTACCTGGGAGGCACAAACCTGGGCCCTGGCTTAGCATGGGAGCTCTAGGCTTAGCTTTCCACGTTACCTTGGCTCAGGTCAGCAGCCCAATAGCTGTGGTGCCTGAATGCACTCTGTGGGCAACTCTGCCCCTACAGGCTGCGCAACCCTGTAGCCTAAGCTCACACCATAAAAGAAACAAGGTGCCAACAAGAGCCCTAGAACTGAGCTACTATTTTGGAAGTCCCAGCCAGCTACAGGACCCAAATAATCCAGTCAGTAGTTAACTAGAGCAGACAGTTCCCACAAAGTGGCACCAAACCACAGCTTGACTAGGACGGATTTGGGTCCTGCAGCTGGACCCCCAGGACTTGTGGCCAGGTGACTGCTCAGATTTGTCTTAGTCATTACAGTAAACTTTCAATAACATGACCTCACTCAATTTGTTACAGCAGTTGTATGATATGTACAGAGTATCATCCCCAACAAAGACACCTGTCGCTTCCTATCTGGCAAATAGCATTTGTAGGTATCTGTAACACTACCGTACTGTGATATGAAATAGCAGATCATGAGCAGTGAGCTCACCTAGACTACTGTTTTACATACACTTTTTGTCTGACCTCCCAGCTACGAACTGGAAGGTCCTATGGGTGAGCACACTTCTCATGCTCTTCACGGTCCGCTAGTGTGCCCTGACCTTTGCTCTGTACACATTTAATCCATCTGCTCAGGAATCCCCTCCCCTGGGTGTTCACCCCCGTTTTTCCCTTGCCCCAGTCTTGTTTACTGCGCTCCTGTGTCACTAGTTCCCTCTATATACTTCTGTTACTGGACTTTTACCTACAGTCCTTGAATGCAGCCAGCACAGTGGCTTTGTGTTTCCTACAACAGTGGCGTAGAGCCTGGACAGCTAAGTGCTTAGGAAATGTCTGTTGGAAGTACAAACATCTTAAACTTGTTTTATCTTATACTACCTTCCTGAGCCTGAGAAGAGTTCTGTATACTCCGAAATGGCATGAAAGCAAGTGAACCAGTACCTCCTCCTTCCAGCCAAGCCTATGGTCTCTCCTCTATGCCTGTCTTTCATAAACTCCCCTGCACATTTCAGGTACTTATTTTTTTGTGGAGTGCACGTCCTGTATCCGGGGCTGTGCTAAAATAATTTTAGCTACAGGGGCTCATACTTTGATAAAAGACACAGACATAAGCATATAGCTTTGATACAGGGTAGAAAGTGATTCTTGACTTCTCAAAAGAGCTATGAAACTGAAAAAAAACACGAAAGAACCCCCAAAACCTACTGATACATGGATAAACCTCAAAAAACATTAAGCAAAGGGAAAAAGACATAAAAGAGTATAAATTATATCACTATTTATATAACGTTCTAGAACAAGCAAAACTATAGTGACAGAAACGAGATCACTGGTTGCCTCTCAGGATGAGGGGCTGACTTGAAGGGGCACAAGGAGACTTTCTGGGGTGATGGAAATAGTCTACATCTTCAGAGTGTGGTGGTTGTAAAGGTCAAAGCACATTGTACTGTTGAAACTCATAAAACCAAACACTTAAGATTTATGTGTTCCACTATATGTAAATTATACTTCAGGAAAAAACCCAGTGCTGTGAAAATGAAATAAATTAACTTCCGAGGCACATGTTGCCATCACGTCTCCTTCCCCAAGGCTCCTCTTTCCTTTCCAGTGCTCCTGGCAAGGCGGCGGCAGACAAACTGCAGGCCTCCACGGGCAGGCTTGGAGACCAGCAAGACAGTTTTATCCTCTTCCTGTGGGGCAAAGTACATAAAGCTGGGGGAGTGGGCAAAAAGTGAAGGGTGTTGTACCCACACTCCAATCTTCTTTACTCAATTTTCCACTCCATGTTCACCCCCCAACAGGCTCACTCCGTGCCGTGAACTCGCTGGTGCTGGATAAGATGAAAGCTCAGGCGGAAGGCCCTGCCACACCTGGCACAGTGGAAAGGCTTCTCCCCAGTGTGGATCCTCTGGTGCCGGAAGAAGCCCGACAGGGCCCTGAAGGCGCGGCCACACTCGCCGCACTCGTAGGGCTTCTCCCCGGTGTGGATGCGCCGGTGCTCACTGAGGAAGGAGCTGCGGCTGAAGGCGCGCCCACACTCCTGGCAGGCGTAGGGCTTCTCCCCAGTGTGGACCCGCTGGTGCTGAATGAGGTTGGAGCTCTGGCTGAAGGCTTTCCCACACTCTTTGCATTCGTAAGGATTCTCTCCGTGGTGAATTCTCTGGTGTCGGACGACATTTGAGCTATGGATGAAGGTTTTCCCGCACTCGCTGCACTCATACAGCCGCTCGCCAGTGTGAATTCTCTGGTGCTTAATGGCATCTGACCTCTGACTGAAGGACCTGCCACACTCAGCACATTCGTAGGGCTTCTCTCCCGTGTGGATTCTCTGGTGTCTGATGAGGTTGAAGCTCTGGCTGAAGGCCTTCCCACACTCCTTACAAACGTAAGGCCTCTCCCCGTTGTGAATGCGCTGGTGCCTGACGACGTGGGAGCTGTGGATGAAGGCCTTCCCACAGTCGCTGCACTCGTAGGGTTTCTCCCCAGAGTGAATGCTCTGGTGTTTCACCACATCTGAATAGCATTTGAAGCTCCTGTCGCAGGTGCTGCATCGGTAAGGCCGTCCTTTCCAGTGGCCTCTCCTATCGGCTGTGGAGGCTGCATTCAGGGTGACCTCTGACCCGGACACACTGTCCTCACGGCCATTCTGCCCTCCAGTTTCCTCATAAACAACTGGTCCCCGAGGGGAACCTTTGGGCCTCTCTCTAGCTTCCTCATTCCCACAAGGGTCTGGAAACCGCAGTGTCCGGGGAGGCCCCCGTAACAGTCCTGGCACAGCCTGTCCACGGCGCCCCCCTTCTTCTAAGGTTGCCTGTCGTAGCATCAGCCCTGGGCTCTGAGCCCCTTGCTCAGCCACCAAAGCAGCGTAGCAGGAAGCCGGGCCGCCACTCGGTGCCTGTGCTAGGAAAGCTGGAAAAGGGGGAGAGATGCACAACTTAGAACTCTGCTGACGACACATGGATGGCACGGGAGAGCCACGTGATGATAGGGAACAGTAAGACGCCACTGGGCAGCAGAAACCCATTATCCCGCCTGTCCTCCTCCTGCCCAGCTCTCCTCCCCGACTTCTAACACCTGTGGTCGCAGGAATGGACAAGGGACTGGGAGAGAGCTAATCAGCAGGCTTCCCTGTGACTCCAGAAAAGGCCCAAGCCTCTAACCGCAGTCTGCCTGGTCTCACGAGTTGGGGGTGACAGACCCCCAGGCTCTGGTGACACCCTGGTACAGCCTCATGGCCTGGAATGCAGAGAGAAGAGGTTGGCAGCAGAGCAGGCACGTGTGGCCATGTTTGAAAACACTTCCGGTGTCACAGTGGGCAAGGGGCACTCCTGGCACCTAGTGGGGAAAAGCCAGGGAGGCCGCCCCCAACAGAGGCACCTCCAGCCCAAGTGCCCAGGAGTGTGCCCAGAAGGCAGAACCTGGGCTGCCAGACGTCCTAACCAAGAAGCTCAGTCCCCTGGCACAGATGCTGGTCACCACTCTGACACTGGGGCCCAGCCCTCAGCCTCACCTCCCTTCAGGCCGTACATCTCATACTATATGCTCAGGCCAGCAACCCAGACAGGGTGCTTTCTCTTTATTCCTTTTCTGAATGGGATGTTTTTGGTAACCTGTTTTTTCCTCCACACACTGTGTATGGTGGCATTTGCTAAAATCTAGCCCCAAATTGTGAGACTGAAGAGTGCTGTCTGGGCCAGATCTGGTCAGGAGTAGGGTCAGACAAGGGAGGGAGACAGTGGCCTGGAAGTACTGGGCCTGAAGGGTGGCTCCATGGCTGCACCTCTGGGTCATCCCCAACTCACACCCTGAGGGATGAGGTGCAGGGACACGGTGGCTGAACCACCCGACACGGGGGTTCTGTGACTTCCTGGGAGAGCAGTTCCAGGTGTGTTTGGGGGAGCCACGGTCATGTTCTCCCCAGGCTCCCACTGCTGAACCAGAACCTTAGGGTAGAGTATGATGGGGAAAAGCTTGAAATGGCATGTGTCTTTGCCAAGGGAAGATGGCCTGGTTGTTAGCACAGGTCATGTGACAATTCAACAACAGCAACAACAGGCAACTGAATATGAGCCCTCCCCCAAATGTGGCCTGAAATCTTCAGAACAGAGGGGCCTGGAGCCCGAGAGGGAGGTGGCCAGTGGGCGGGAGGCCAGCCAGATTGTCATCCACCACACACTTCCTGGTCACCAACCCTGAGCCTAGGCCAGTTGACACTGCTGGGCCCTGGTGAGACAAAGCCAAGAATTAATACTCTTGTTCCTCAAAGCTGGAGGCATAACCCTCCCAGACTTCAGACAATACTACAAAGCTACAGTAATCAGAATAGCACGGTACCTACCTAGGGAGACAAAAGACCTGTACGCAGAAAACTATAAGACACTGGTGAAAGAAATTAAAGATGATACAAACAGATGGAGAGATATACCATGTTCTTGGATTGGAAGAATCAATACTGTGAAAATGACTCTACTACCCAAAGCAATCTACAGATTGAATGCAATCCCTATCAAATCACCAATGGCATTTTTTACAGAACCAGAACAAAAAATCCTAAAATTTGTATGGAGACACAAAAGACCCCAAATAGCCAAAGCAGTCTTGAGGGAAAAAATCGAAGCTGGAGGAATCAGACTCTACTACAAATCTACAATAATCAAGGGACAATATGGTACTGGCACAGAAACAGAAATATAGATCAATGGAACAGGATGGAAAGCCCAGAGATAAACCCACGCACCTATGGTCAACTAATCTATGACAAAGGAGGCAAGGGTATACAATGGAGAAAAAGCCTCCTCAATAAATGGTGCTGGGAAAACTGGACAGCTACATGTAAAAGAATGAAATCAGAACACTCCCTAACACCATACACGAAAATAAACTAAAAATGGATTAGAGACCTAAACGTAAGACCAGACGCTATAAAACTCTTAGAGGAAGACACAGGAAGAACACTCTTTGACATAAATCACAGCAAGATCTTTTTCGATCCACCTCCTAGAGTAATGGAAATAAAAACAAAGATAAACAGATGGGACCTAATGAAACTTAAAAGATTTTGCAAAGCAAAGGAAACTACAAACAAGACGAAAAGACAACTCTCAAAATATTTGCAAATGAATCAACGGACAAAGGATTAATCTCCAAAATACATAAACAGCTCATGCAGCTCAATATTAAAAAAACAAACAACCCAATCCAAAAATGGGCAGAAAACCTAAATAGACATTTCTCCAAAGAAGACATACAGATGGCCAAGAAGCACATGAAAAGCTGCTCAACATCACTAATTATTAGAGAAATGCAAATCAAAACTACAATGAGGTATCCCCTCACACCAGTCAGAATGGCCATCATCAAAAAATCTAGAAACAATAAATGCTGGAGAGGGTGTGGAGAAAAGGGAACGCTCTTGCACTGTTGGTGGGAATGTAAATTGATACAGTCACTATGGAGAACAGTATGGAGGTTCCTTAAAAACTAAAAATAGAACTACCATATGACCCAGCAGTCCCACTACTGGGCATATACCCAGAGAAAACCATAATTCAAAAAGACACATGCACCCCAATGTTCACTGCAGCACTACTTATAATAGCCAGGTCATGGAAGCAACCTAAGTGCCCATCGACAGACAAATGGATAAAGAAGATGTGGCCCATATATACAATGGAATATTACTCAGCCATAAAAAGGAGCGAAATTGGGTCATTTGTAGAGATGTGGATGGATCTAGAGACTGTCATACAGAGTGAAGTAAGTCAGAAAAAGAAAAACAAATATCGTATATTAACGCATGTATGTGGAACCTAGAAAAATGGTACAGATGAACCGGTTTGCAGGGCAGAAATAGAGACACAGATGTAGAGAACAAACGTATGGACCCAAGGGGGGAAAGCGGTGGTGGGGGTGCGGGGAGGGTTGTGGGATGAATTGGGAGATTGGAATTGACATGTATACACTGATGTGTATAAAATGGATAACTAATAACCTGCTGTATCAAAAAATACATAAAATTCAAAAAAACCCCACAAAAACCCAGCATGGTATTTGCACAAAAACAGACATATGGATCAATGGAACAGAACAGAGAGCCCAGAAATAAACACACACACCTATGGTCAATTAATCTTAGACAAAGGAGGCAAGAATACAATGGTGAAAAGACAGTCCCTTCAGCCAAGTGGTGCTGAGAAAGCTGGAGAGCCACATGGAAGTCAATGAAGTTAGAACACTCCCTCACACTACACACAAAAATAAACTCAAAATGGCTTAAAGACTTAAACATAAGACAGGACACCATAAAACTCCTAGAACAGAACATAGGCAAAACCTTCTCTGACATAAATTGTAGCAATGTTTTCTTAGATCAGTCTCCAAAAGCAAAAGAAATAAAAGCAAAAATAAACAAATGGGACCTAATCAAACTTAAAAGCTTTTGCACAGCAAAGGAAACCATAAACAAAACAAAAAGACAACCTATGGAATGGGAGAAAATATTCGCAAACATTGCGACTGACAAGGGCTTAATTTTCAAAATATACAAACAGCTTATCCAACTCAATAACAAAAAAACAACTCAATCGAAAAAATGGGCAGAAGACCTAAACAGACATTTTTCCAAAGACATACAGATGGCCAACAGGCACATGAAAAGATGCTCAACATTGCTAATTATTAGAGAAATGCAAATCAAAACTACAATGAGGTTTCACCTCACACTGGTCAAAATGACCATCATCAAAAAGTCTGCAAATAATAAATGCTGGAGAGGGTGTGGAGAAAAGGGAACCCTCCTACACTGTTTGTGGGGATGTAAATTGGTGCAGCCACTATGGAGAACAGTATGGAGGTTCCTTAAAAAACTAAAAATAGAATTACCATATGACCCAGCAATCCCACTCCTGGGCATACATCCAGAAAAAACTCTAATTCGAAAGGATACATGCACCCCAGTGTTCATAGCAGCACTATTCACAATAGCCAAGACACGAAGCACCCTAAATGTCCATCGATAGATGAATAGATATGGTACATATATATATAATGGAATACTACTCAGCCATAAAAAGAATGAAATAATGCCATTTGCAGCAACATGCAGCAACAGATTATCATATTAAGTGAAGTCAGTCAGACAAAGACAAATATCACATAATATCACTTATATGTGGAATCTAAAAAAAGGATACAGGGGCTTCCCGGCTGGCACAGTGGTTAAGAATCTGCCTGCCAAGGCAGGGGACACGGGTTCGAGCCCCTGGTCTGGGAAGATCACACATGCCGCGGAGCAACTAAGCCCGTGTGCCACAACTACTGAGCCTGCACTCTAGAGCCCATGAGCCACAACTACTGAGCCCAAGTGCCACAACTATTGAAGCCTGCGTGCCTGGAGCCCGTGCTCCAAAACAAAGAGAAGCCACTGCAATGAGAAGCCCGCGCGCTGCAACGAAGAGTAGCCCCTCTTCCCTGGTGACGCAGTGGTTGAGAGTCCGCCTGCCGATGCAGGGGACACGGGTTCGTGCCCCGGTCCAGGAAGATCCCACATGCCGCGGAGCGGCTGGGCCCGTGAGCCATGGCCACTGAGCCTGCGCGTCCGGAGCCTGTGCTCCGCAATGGGAGAGGCCACAACAGCGAGAGGCCCGCGTACCGCAAAAAAAAAAAAAAGAGTAGCCCCTGCTTGCCGCAACCAGAGCAAAGCCTGCGCGCAGCAACGAAGACCCAATGCAGCCAAAATAATTTTTAAAATAAAATAAATAAAAATATGGGGCTTCCCTGGTGGTGCAGTGGTCGAGAGTCCGCCTGCCGATGCAGGGGACATGGGTTCGTACCCCGGTCCGGGAGGATCCCACATGCCGCGGAGCGGCTGGGCCCGTGAGCCATGGCCGCTGAGCCTGCGCGTCCGGAGCCTGTGCTCCGCAACGGGAGAAGCCACAACAGTGACAGGTCCGCCTACCGCAAAAATAAATAAATAAATAAATAAAATTAAATTAAAAAAAATGATACAAATGAACTTATTTACAAAACAGAAAGACACACAGAAAACAAACTTATGTTTACCAAAGGGGAAAGGGAGCGGAGGGAGGCATAAATTAGGGGTTTGGGATCAGCAGCTACACACTGCTATATATAAAACAGGTAAACAACAAGATCCTACTGTACAGCACATGGAACTATATTCATTATCTTGTAATAACCTATAATGGAAAAGAACACGAAAAAGAACATGTACATATAACTGAATCACTTTGCTGTACACTTGAAAGTAACACAACACGGTAAGTCAACTATAATTTAAAAAATAAAATTCTTGTTCTCAGAGGTCTCCAGGTGGGGGGACCAGAGAAAGAGAGAGCAGGGTATAGAGTGTGTCCAGGAGAACAAAGGAGGGAGGGGCTGAGGGAGCACAGCAGGCATGGAGGTGGGGAGCTGTGATGGTTAGAAGCTGTGATGGTTAGTAGCAGCCAGGCAGATGGACTTGGGAGCCCCGATTCCTAAGCTGTCCCCACGTCCCTGACCCCAGGATGGCCCTCTGGGCCTGCCTGCCTCCCTCACCTGTGCACGTGTCCATCAGGGTCGCCTCTCTGGGGCGTTCTGTGGACTCAGGCTGGGGCTCTGCTTGCTGCTTGCCGCAGAAACACCAGTAGTAGGACACCTGCCTGGGAGAAAGAGAAAGGAAGGGTGCGGGTGAGGTCAGAGTGCCTTCAGAGAAGGGAGGCTCAGAGCCTGCCCAGAGGGCCCTGAAGGAGCCACCTCACTATAAACCAAGGTCTGAATAAGCAAACATCCCAGAAACCAGTGTTCCACGGGACACCCTCTGGGAACTGTCTAGGCCATGCTGGCTCCCCCACCCCCGCCCCCCAGCAGATCAGGAGCAGAGATAGATGTGGCAGCACCTGTTACCTGCCCACTGTGGTCTCAGCTCCACCAGGAACCAACGAGCACCTTTAGTCAGTCCTCGGATGTGTGGAAAAATTTCTATGCATTTATATTTTTTCTTGATAATAACAAAAGATCTGAATATAAATATATGAAACCAAAAAAGTAACGATCTGAATGGCGCAATTCTGGATTGAGGAACGCTTTTGCTAAGCTTGCCACCAAAGGTAAAGTGTGACAGATCTAACTACACAAGGATATTTACTGTCAAAAACAAAAGGAAAAAAAAAAAAAACGGAGGGATATTTGCAACACAAAGATTCATATCCTCAATATCTAAAAACCCACTATATATACATGAAAAAGCACAAAAAAACTAGTTAAAGTTATGGACAGGTAACCAGCAGAAGAAAATAAACAAGTAGCTGGGACCTCCCTGGTGGTCCACTTGTTAAGGAACCGCCTTCCAGTGCAGGGGACACGGGTTCCATCCCTGATCGGGGAACTAAGATCCCACATGCCACGGAGCAGCTAAGCCCGAGCGCCACAAGTACGGAGCCGTGCACTCCGGAGCCCATGCGCCCGCAACTAGAAAAGCCCAGGTGCCACAACGAGGGAACCGCGTGCCTCAGCGGAAGTTCCCCCAAGCCACAACTGAGACCTGACGCAGCCTAAAATAAGTAAATATTAAAAAAAAAATAAGGCTTAAAAACAGTGGCACCTTATGAGCATACAGACAATTAGGGGAAACAGGCACCTTCATACACCGCTGGAAGAAGAAAAAGTGCACTGGACGGCGGATAATTCGATGATTTACAAAGGCCTTAAAATTAAACTGTGATTTCACTTCAGGGAACTGTCTGAGGCTGTCCCGGGGCCTTCACACTGGTCGTCACAACGGGCGGGGAAGGCTGTCCCCGGGGCCGTCACACGGCGGGAGTAGGGCCGCCCCTCGCTTCCGCTCTCCTCCCGGATGTGAGCCCTTTCGCAGGGAGAGCCCAGGACAGATAAGGGCCCCATGCCCCGTAGGGACGGCCCGTCCTTGCGCCCATATTTCTACTTCCCTCGCGGGCGCGGCCCATCGTCTGCCAACCCCTTCCCAAGCCCCGGTCCGCCACCACTTACCCGGAGCCCCCGCCGCCCGCCGGAAACGCCGCCTCCCTCTCCCGGGCGGCTCGGGCACTTCCGGTGACGTTCTAGGGCGCCGGAGGACCCGCACTCAGCTGCCCTGGAGGCCGCGGGGTGGGGGTGGGGGTGGGCCTGCCTTCGCGAGCTATGCGCGGATTTCCTAGCTTCGCATGCAAGACCCTCGGTTGCTGTCCGGCCACCTTCACACCGACCGCTCCCGCCCCTGCAGGGCTTCACTTCCCGCACCTCTGGGACGCCTCCCGGACCCCCCCCACCCCCCGGGCCGCGTGGCCTCCACCAGGTCCAGGCCTGTGGTCCGGGGAGTAAGCCGGGTTAGGTGACCTTGCTGACTGCGGAATAAGCGAATGCACGGACGCATGAAGTCAGCGCCCGTGGAGAAAGGGGGGAGGGGAGGGCGCCCCGAGCCTGCCCGGCCTGGGCGCCAGAGCCTCACAGCGGCTGGTCCTCCGCAGGTGGATCCCCCTCCTAAGCCGGGGGCAGCGCAGAAATCCCCTTCCTCCCGCGCGTCGGGCCGCTGCGCCACATTCTCCGGGTTTCCCTCACCGCTGGTTTTCAGTGACCACACACTTAAGGGCTTGAAGCATCATGGGTTTATGATCTCACGGCTTCCTTGTGTTGCACGAGTCCGGGCACAGCCTGTTCGGTCCTGGGCTGGGGTCTCTCCTAGGCTGCAGGCAAGGTGTTGGCCACGACTGGGGTCTCCCCTGGGGTCTCACGTGGCTGTGGGCAGGATTCAGTTCCCAAGGTCGGGAGTTCTCTGGGCTCCACACGTGACGTGGGGCTGCAGGCTTCCCACAGGAACGGTGGCCTTGGGGTCCTCTGCAGAGTGGGTACTCTTGTGTTTAATCCCGGCTGAGGAACCTTCACAGCGTCTGCCTTAAACACGTGTCGTGGGGCTTAGGCGCCGAATGTCCTGTCCCCAGCCCATCGCTGAGTTGTCTCTCCGTGCTCTGGGCACTTTCCTGTAGATGACTCCTGTGGTCTCTCCTCAGCCACCTCATTCTAACCTGCTTCCAGAAACCCCACAGCCCAGAGAGCCCTTGAAATGACTCCCTGCTCCCTGACAATGTCCCTCCGCAAGAGTCTCCTTCTACGGAAGTCGCTGCTCTGGCACCCACCCCGGGTTCTTAGCCCAGACAGAAGCACGGGTGCAGACTGGCACCCTCACAGCTGGGCTGGGCCTTTGATGGTGGCCCAGTGCCCGGATGGCAGCAGACCTTACCTCCATCAGCTTCCACCCACCTGTCCAGTGTCACCTCTTCCTCCAGCTCCCCCCAACTGTGAAACCAGTCACCGCTCCCTGAACACGCCAGGCTCGTTCTCGCCTCCCTCTGAGCTTTGCCCATTCCCTTCCCTTTCCGCATCACTGGACACAGGTCGCACCTCTCCAGCTGGAATCCTGCAACCACGTGTCCTCTGGGCGTCACGTGGAGGGACATGGTGTCCACGGGCTCTTCACTGGCTAGTGACCATTTTGATCACACGGTCAGTGTCCTCTGGTTTTTTGACCATGTGGGCACCATTTTCCCCTTGCAAGTAATAAATCATCTCGGGAGAAAAGAAAGGCTGAGGAACTGCTCCACACTATAGATTCCTCAGGAGACACAGTGACCACAGGCAGGCTAGGATCCCAGAATGGATGCTGGGTTGGAGGGAAAATGCCACGAGCACAACGAGAAGGCTCGCTTTGCTGAGCATTGTACCAATGTCCAATTACCGGGATTTGGTACCTGCACTGTGGTTTTGTAAGAGAATGTCGTTGAATATAGGAAATACACACTAAAGGGTTACGGTACCAAGAGACATAATGGATGCAATCCATTCTAAAAAGATTCGGGGAAGAAATCTGTATAGATATAAAAAAACTAAAAGGTACATTTCTGCCATGTGGTGTGAACTAGTGTGATTTCTTTCTACTTTTCCCCATTTCCCAAATTTTCTATGACATATTCTGTTTATATAATAGGGAAAACGGGCTTTGTCAAAAGTTTTCTCAAAAAGTGAAATCTTGACAAACAGCAGTCATTGATGATCTTGTAAAACACGGAGAAAGCCTGTTTTGTTTTTAAGCCCCAAAGCATATCATAAATTGCATACTGAGTTTGTTTTCCGATGGTGCAGATGAGGCTGACAACCACACCCCAGGACGCAGGTGGCGAAAGGTTTTTTTCTCCAGATGTTCCCACGTGTCCCAGTCTCCTATCACGCACGTGTCGCTTCTACAACCAGGTGCCCGGAGGGAGCTTTCTTGTTCAGAGGCTACGACGACGGCTTCCTCATGGGACACACACTGGCTTTTCTTTTCCGAAAGGTTCAGGGGTGCATCTGGGGGCCTGTGGCTTGCTTCTGCTCGGGACCCCTTCCTTCTGGGAATGCTCCTCTCCCTCTCTTCCCCTAGGTCACTCTGGAACCCCCACCACCCGCTTCTCCAGGAGCTGGGGCGAGAGAGGGCGCTGTACTCTGCAGCCCGGGCTGAGATGGTGTCAGACCTGGGGAAGGCCGGTCAGCGGTTGGAGCCCGAGGCCACATGGGGCCTGCAGAGATGAGAGGCAGGGAGGGGCCAGAGACCTCTCTGACAGCCTAGAAAATCCAGATTCCTGGGGGTCCTGAAGCGGCTCCTTAATCCTGTGTGCTGCCCGAGCCAGTGCCGAGGGGCTTCTGTCGCTTGCTTTGTTCATGGGTAGTGGGACCACTCAGCTTCCAGGACCAGGCCCTGGCCGGTGCCCAGAGGGCCGGACAGGCTTCAGTGGTGCCAGGGCTGGGCCGGCATGAGGTGCGGAGGGCTGAACTCAGGCTGGCCTGAGGCCCCAAGCGCGCATGTGGTCTGTCCCTCCACTAACAGCCCCAGGGGGACGGTGCAGATACCACTCAGTCTGCCTGCTCCCAGCCACACTCTCCTTGAACAGCCCTGCACTGTGTTCATCTCCTCTTCTGATATTAACCCCCAGAGAGGCTGTGTTTCCAGAGGAAGGAGCTGGGACATGGAGAAGGCAATCACCACACCTCATTCAGTCAAGCCTGACTGCACTGTGCTGACAGATGGGCACTGAATCTCCCCGCTGGAAGCCAGGGGTCCCTGTTCACCACTGGTCAGCGGCTCTGCTCTGCCCGTCTTCCTCCATCCAGGGCCAACAAAACAGGTGCCACTGGAATGCTGCTGCTGGTCGCTGCGGGTGCAGGACAGAAAGGTGGACGAAGCCCGCTGGGTCTTCCCAGTTCCCTTTTACTGCCCTGAGCAGCTGGGGAGAGATGAAGGGCCGAGCACAGTGGACAGGCCTTCCAGCGGGCGGCTGGGTGGCAGCAGCAGGGCCAGGAGGGGAGGAACCAGGTAGTCTGGACCTGCACCAACAGCCTAAACAGTTTTCTCTTTGGGACCAAAACCAGCTTCAGAATGCAAGAGCTGATGCCGGAGTAGCCCTGAGCTTCCTCAGTACCTGCAACCTGCAAGCCGCAACCTTCCCAACTCTGGACTCCCCGCCATCCCCGGGGCCCCTGTGGAGCCTCTCCCGCAATCCCGCCCAAACGGAGCTCCCCGCACCAGTCTCCTGCCAGCCCACCCTATGTGTTGAGGCTTTTCACTGCAGAGGCATCAGTAAACGCTGAGTACATGCCCACCACGCACTGCATTTATTTGTAACAAATTATAAAAATCATAAAGCACACATAAAAATTAAAACATCTTAAAAAGATGATCTAGGGACTTCCCAGGTAGTCCAGTCGTTAAGACTGCGCACTTCCAGTGCAGGGGGCCTAGGTTCGATCTTTGGTCAGGGAACTAGATCCTGCATGCCGCAACTAAGAGCCGGAAAGCCGCAACTGAAGATCTCCCGTGCAGAAACAAAAAGATCCCCCACGAGGCAACTAAGATCCCGTGTGCTGCAACTAAGACGTGGCGCAGCCAAATAAGTAAATAAATAAATAAATATTTTTAAAAAAATGATCCAAAAACTAGAAATAAGCTTGCCGACGCATCACAAGGGAAAACCTCCAGTATCGTGAGGGCTACTCTTAGCAAAAGCAACACTCCGAAAACGCCAGCCCGACTTCCGCTCCTGAACATTCGCTCCCACAAGCCACGAGGCAGTCGAGGGGACTCACCTGAGCGCAGGCATCCGGAGAGCCACTGCGGCCACTTCCCACGAACGTTATCCATGTCCGGGCCTGTGCTCTAGCCTCTTCTCACGGCACCACAACCAGAGAAAACACCCACTAGTCTCAACTAAGCTCGAAGCTCCAAACTCTTCAATGGTCTTCTGTTCCTGCTCTCCAGGGTC
>NW_020837985.1:16463358-16573270 GCF_003676395.1 Aethalodelphis obliquidens | reverse complement strand
TGCGGCGCCCCGCCCCTTGCGGCGCCCCGCCCCTTGCGGCGCCCCGCCCCTTGCGGCGCCCCGCCCCTTGCGGCGCCCCGCCCCTTGCGGCGCCCCGCCCCTTGCGGCGCCCCGCCCCTTGCGGCGCCCCGCCCCTTGCGGCGCCCCGCCCCTTGCGGCGCCCCGCCCCTTGCGGCGCCCCGCCCCTTGCGGCGCCCCGCCCCTTGCGGCGCCCCGCGCGTGCCCTGGCCTCAGAGCGCAAAGTGCTCGCTGCCAAGTGTCGGTTAACCCCGTGCATTTCTATGAAAGGGACAAGACTGTTTCGGGTCGGGGATAAGTACCCGTAGTACAAGCCCGCAAATATTTCGTTCAGGACATGTGTTCGTTCGTACATGTCTTTTGGGCATATTAATCCTATTTTTAAAATAACCCTTAACATGCAAGTCCGTTGGTCGCCTGACAGCTGTACACCATCTTCCCTAGTGCCTGAGCTCTCCTGTAGGCCTCGGCCAGGGCTACCATTAGGGGGACCACGGGGCGCTCAGGCCCTACATTTCCCTTCGTGTCTGTCAGCAGCAAAGCCGCTAGGTCTCCCAGGAAGAGAAAGGGCGTGGCCGCCTTGCGTCGACCTTCTGTCCCGCCCGCGACCGGGACTCTGTTCGCACTTGTTTCCCTGGGCGGCCCTGGGGCGGCGAGGGCTGGGGGAGCGTGCGGGCGAGGGGGCGAGCGCCGGCATCTTAACTGGGGTGCAGGGGCCACCTTCAGCGATGGTCCGCGTGCTGCTCTCCCCGCGCCCCCAGCAGCGCGCGGCAGGCATCCATGGCGTCCACAGCGCCCTCTAGTGGAAGGTCGGCTTGGCGCGGCACAGGCCCCGGTGGACCCCTGCGGTCCCAGTCAGCGGAAAGGGTTCTCCCGGGTGAGGACGCGCTGGTGCCAGAAGCAGCCCGACAGGGCCCTGCAGGCGCGGCCGCGCTCGCCGCACTGGTAGGCCTTCTCCCCGGTGTGGACCCGCTGGTGCTGAACGAGGCTGGAGCTCTGGCTGAAGGCCTGACCGCACTGCTGACACGCAAGGGGCTTCTCGCTGTTGTGGAACCGCAGGTGCGGCGTGAAGTGAAAGCTCTGCACGAAGGCCTTCCCGCAGTGGCCGCACGCGTAGGGCTTCTCGCCAGTGTGGACCCGCTGGTGCTTCACCAGGTCCGACTTGCGGCACTGGGGAGGCTTTTCCCTGCTTGGAGGCTGCCACTGCTCCAGGATGTGGGCCCCTCACGGGGCGGCCTCGGGGCGCACGGCCCGGTGCAGTGCTGCTTCGCCCGCCGGGGCTCCCCACGCCTGCTGGATTCTGAGCGGCTCCTCCAGCTGGGTCGCAGCTACCCGGGCTCCCTCCTGCGCGGTCTTCCTGGCGGGTCACCAGGCTGGCTTCCTCGGGACTTGCCTGGTGCACGCAGGCCTTGTGTGGCAGCCTTGCCCGCCCCTGTGAACCCCGATGGCTTCTGCACGGCCCGGCAGGTCCCTGGACCTGTGGCCCGGACCTCAGAACCTTTGTCCCCGGGACACCCTGCGGTTCTGCCCGGAATCTGCTCCTCACTCTGAACTCCGTCCTCATGGTCTGAAACCAGAAAGGGAGGCAGCAAATGACACCAGACTCTGAACCAGAGCACGGAGAGACTTCGACAAAGGCCGCATCATCTCATTTAAATCAGCGGGGCGGGAAAAAGGAAATTAGGCCCCCTGTCTGGGATGGGGTTATGCAGGGATCAAGGTCAGGGAGCGGAAGGGTGTTAGGACACAAACTCCCAAAACACTCTTAAAGAAAAAGAAATCTGGGAGCGCTCCTAACCACTTCCAGTTTGGTGCTCTCTGATTCCAAATGATTTTTGCTCAAAAACTCTTAAAGTTAAGACAAAATTTTAAAAAAAGAAAAGAATTCTGTTAAAACCTGTCCTCCTTGAGGACTAGCCTTCCATTTCCCCTGAGATCCGGGGCCTCGCTGATCCCTGTGGCAAGGCAGCAGCGCTGGGCGGGGGGGGGGGGGGGGGGGGGGGGGGGCGCTGGGAACAGCCCGAGGAGGCTGCACACTGAATGACAGATGTTAAGGTCAGGATCTGTGGCCCAAGGGACAATGACTGGGGCTCGAGAGGGGTGTACCATGTCCCTGGGTCCCCGCCTCCGGAAGAGGAGAGCCTGGCCCGGTCCCCTCGGCAGGCAGAGTGGGGGTGAGGTCACAGCGGGTGACAGCGCTGCCATCGGTGAGATGAGGATTCGTGCTGATCCGTGGAGAGGTCCTGGGGAAAACACAACCCAGCTGTGCAGATGGGGCCGTGCCCAGAGCCAGATGCTCTCCCCAAGGGCACATTGGCCTGGACTTAGCAAGGTGCACCTGGACACTCCAGGATGAGCTTCTCTGAAAGGGAAACCCGGGCTTTCCCGGGATTTTCAAATCTTCCAGCGGACTCCCTAAAATAAGGAGTGGGAGAAGCATGGTTTGGGAACCTGGCCTGTGGCCGTCCAGGCCCTGGGCCCAGCAGGCCGGGGGCGCCCTCTTCGCGCACGGACGAAGCTCGGGCGCCGGGGGTCGAGGCCGCCGGCCATGGTACCGAGAGCGGCAGGGGGCGCGGCTGGCTGGTTGTGCTGACGGCGGGAGGGAAGGCCTGAGGGAGCCGGGCGCGACGCCGCGTCCCCCGCCGGCCCGGCTGCAGGGCCCAGCGACCAGCACCGCGGGGCCTCTCACCCACCGCTCCCCGGGCCCCGGCGGGAGAGCCGGAAGCGCGCGCCGCGCCCACAGGGAGCCCCGCCCCGCGCCGCGCCGCCGGCACTTCCGGGAGCTCTAGGAAGCTCAGGGGACCCTCTCGGGGGTCCCCGCGGGGGGACTCGCCCAGGGGAGCCGCCGGGGGGAGGGCTCCTGGGGCGGAGTTCCGGGTTGAGGCTCGGGGGACCCGGAGAGCCTCAGGGCCGTGGACCTGCGCCCGGAGGCGTGCGCACGTCCCTGGAGCTGTCCGAGGTGCTGGGCTGCACCGCCGATGGGGCCTCGGAGAAGTCGGCGAGGCAGAGACCTTGGGAGGGAAAGAGCAAGGGGACCGGGCGTGTAGGGCCAGGAAGGCCGTAGGAAGGGCTCTGGGGAGGAATGACGCACGCTGGCTTGGACTGAGGTGAGAACATTACCGTCCATTGCTAAGGCAAGTCCACAAACCCTGCGACCAGCTGAGGGAACTGAGTGCTTAGAAAAGAACCGCAGCGGGGAGATGGACCCTGGCCTGACCACTACCTTCAGATCCTGAGGGTTCTTCCTACCAGTGAGTACAGCCAGGCTACGACAGGCCCAGAGGGCAGAGCTGGGAGCAGCTGGCGGTGAGAGGGCAGATCCTGGCGCAAGGCAGAGCTGTCCAGCAGTTCGGGTTGCCTCTCCAGGTGGTGTCTGAGTGGGGCTTGGACCACTGCCTATGCAGATGCACCTGCTTTGAGGGACTAGATGATACCGGAGGTTCCCAAGCCTGGCACACTGTCAACTTCAGTGGGGGTGTCAGAACTAAATCCGGATTCCCTGACTCCACCCCAGGCCTATTGAATCTGTCTTCCCTGGTGTGGAGCCTGGGAATCTGTGTTTTTCAGCAAACTCTGCCCCCAGGAGGAGCCTCTGATACTCTTTCCTCAGGGGTCTGGGTCTGGCATAACCCCTCCTTCAGCTCAGAGACCCCTGAAGAACAGTTTGTCTCACTTTCCCTAGTGGAGTTGGAAAAGTCCGGCCAGATCTGATTTAGCCTGCAGCCTTGGGTTTAAGAGATAAAGTCAGGGGATCTGACCATTGATACACTTGGGTGACCCCAGTGACTGTTTAACCGGGCATCAGTGCACAGGCCGCCACCGTGCTGCGCACCGAGGACGGAGTTGGGTGTGACGTGCTGTGTGGAAAAGCAGCCTCCTAGATGGGGACGTGCACAGCCCAGAGCAGGTGCTCCGAAAGGGTTTACTGAATGAATGGGATGGAAATAAATGAGCGTAATAAACTATCATGAGGGAGGATGTGTATTTTCCAGGTGGGAAGTGGATGTTAACTTCTGCTTCTGGCCTGTGCTCTGCTGGTTCTTCACATGATGGTCTAATTTAGCGCTCACAGAACCTCGTGATGTATCCCATAGAATCACTATCGCCAATTTACCGATGCAGCTTAGAGAGGATACGGACCTTGCCCAGGTGGCATAGAAATGAGTGGCAGAGCTGGGCTACGAAGTAGAGTGAGTGTCCTTAGAAGCTGGCTGTGGGGAGAGCCGCCTTCCTGCCCACCTGCTTGGGGCACACGGCACAGGGCAGATGAGTCCATAGACCACGTCTTGGCTTCCACCTCTGGGCCATCATTAATCTGGGGTCTCTCAAAGTCCGAAACCCTTGGGATACTGAGGTAGCCCGATATGGAATGTTGCATAGCAACTGAAAAAGACAAGCGCGTGGACAATACTGGTACTGAAAACGTGTGCAGAGGACCTTATGGTTCTGTTTGCTCATCCCAGCATCCTGCAGCCAGCCATGGGTGTGACCTTGAATCAGGCTGAATGACGATCTCTGGGCCACCTCCCTGATTACAGCCCTTGGCCCAGGGACGGACAGCGAGCGCACGAGAGCCCAGCAGGAACCAGCAGAGCCCTTCCCCGGGACGCTTCCCTTACCGTTCTAGTGGTGAAAATAGATACGAATCGGTCTGGGGCTGCTTTGAGCTCTGCTCTGCGTCACGGGGAGAGGGCACATCCGTATCAGGAGGAATGAGGCCAACCCTGTGGCATTAAGTACAGTCTTATCCTTGCTTGAGACGGTTAATTCTATGCGTCAACTGGACGGGGCCACAGGGCGTCTAGATATTTGGTCAAACGTTATTCTGAGTGAGATCAACATCTGAGGCAGCAGACTGAGTAAAGCAGGTTGTTCTCCCTAACGTGGGTGGGCCCCAGCCAATCAGCTGAACGACTGAATAGGACAAAAAGACAAAGTAATACGGAACTCCTGTCTGACTGTTGAGCTGGGGCGTCAGTCTCACTCTACCTTTGGACTTGGACTGAAACACTGGCTTTCCTTGGGTCCTGGGCCTGCCGGTTTTCAGACTGAACTATGCCATCGGCGCTCCTGGGTCTCCGGCATCCCGACTGCAGGTCTCAGAACTTCTCAGCCTCCATATTCTCGTGAGCCAATTCCTAAGAATACCTACCTACCTATCTACCTATCTCTCCAATTGAGTCTGTTTCTCTGGAGAGCCCTAATACATCTTTTTCTTTTTCCTAATTAGAAAACAAATTTGGGGACTAATAGCTTGTCCAACCTTACACTTCAGTGTAGAGTTGGGCTTTAAGTTTCAAAGTCGATTCTCTTAACCATCATGCCACACTGCTTATATCATGTAAAAATAAAACCCCTTGTATCCAACTGAAAAGTGTCCACATTTAGGCCCAGCTTTGTCGTTATTTCCCGACTCACAGGCACACGCAGCCCGCTCTGCGCCGCACAGAGCCCGAGATGGACTGTCAGCTCCTGGACCCTCTTCCCTGTGCGGCGCCCTGGGAGCTCCTCACAGGGCCACCTTTCTTTAGGGCTCAAGCTCCTATAGGGCTTTTATTTACTTCTAGGGCCGAAAGGAGATACTGCCCCTACACAAGTGACCACTTCCTGGGCTCTGAAATGCACAGGGACCGCTTTCCTGGTGCCTCACTCTGTCTCCCTCAATGTTTACACTCGCCGTGGCCGGCCCTGGCCCCAGGTGGCTTTCTGCTGAGGCTGTCCATTAACAGTGTTCCTGACCTGTCCCTGGTTGTCGACAGAGCCTTTCCAGGAGCCCCTTTTATGGGTTTTTGCTGTGTGCCTGGTGGCGTGCAAAGGATTCTATGGCCATCCTCCCAATCACCCTGTGCGGTGCCAACAGACGGCTGCCCCTATTTCCAGAGGAGGAAACAGGCTCTGTGAGGGACAGTAAGTGCCTGGGCTGGCATCAGGGCAGCCTGGGCAAC
This sequence comes from Aethalodelphis obliquidens, assembly GCF_003676395.1. Classification (NCBI taxonomy): domain Eukaryota; kingdom Metazoa; phylum Chordata; class Mammalia; order Artiodactyla; family Delphinidae; genus Aethalodelphis; species Aethalodelphis obliquidens. The sequence goes on along the minus strand of NW_020837985.1, from coordinate 16,567,307 downwards.
CCTAACCCTGGTCTCCCGGAGACCAGTGGGTCACTTCAGGGAACAGCATGAGGCTGGCTGGAGCCGAGGACACGGGCCCGGGTGGGAGGGAGCGCAGCCCATGGGGTTGGAGATAACAGGGTCAGCGGGAGGCGAGGGACAGTGGCCGCTGAGCTAGAGACACTCGCACCCAGGGCGGATAGAGGCTCCAGAGCAGGCCGGGGCACAGAGCTGGAACCGGAGGATGACCATGGCGGGGGAGGAGGGGCGTGACGCCTGTGCCGGACACGAGGCAGGAGGACAGTGCAGAGACTCCGGGCTGTACCCACGTCCCAGGAGCGGTCAGGGGTCGAGAACCATAACGTCCTGTGCAGCCAGATACTGATAAACCTGGGCAGCCACAACGGGCAGAGAAGATGCCCTGAGGAGTCCTCGTCTCGGTCCTGCCAGGCGTTCAGGGTTCCCGGGAAGTGCTGAATGCATCAGACAGAACCCTCGAGAGAGAACCGGTCCCAAGCCGGCAAATGCAAATGCCATTCAGCCCATCTCGGCGGGCCGCACGCGACAAGGGAGGACACAGAGCCTTTGCTGAGAGTTTATCTCCTGGCACCGAGGAGCTGCAGCTGGGGGCGGTTGATTCCACGCTCCCCTCCTCCGGGCAGCCTTCCTAGCTTGCACGCCTGCTGCTCAGTGGCCTGGGAGCTCCCGCCCTGTCCCTGTCCCGTCACCGAGGGTCTGCCGGGCCACCTCCAGGACAGTCTAGGACAGTGTGGAGGACCGCCAGGCTCTGCTCTGGGGCTGCCCGCTAAGTCCGGTTGTGGTGCAGGTATCCGAGTCCAGCCTTGGTGCTGAGGCTGCAGGATGACCCTTCTGGAGCACAGGCTGAGCCACCGCTCCCCGGAAAGCCCTGGGGGCTCTGCTCGCCCGCTCCGCGGCCTGGCTGCCCAAGGTGGAAGCTTCACGATACCCAATAGCCACGTGGTATTAGGGACAGGGGGCTGGGGAGAAGGCGATGTCCCCCATCTTCCAGGGTGTCACAGTGCACCAGCAAAGACGACTCAAGGAGGTGTTCTGACCCTCGTGGGGGAGTCCAAAGCGCTTGATGGCCTCGGGGCCCTGGGAGTGTAGCCTGGAGAGGCGGGGCAGCCCAACCACAGGGCTCTCCATTGGGGTCACTGGGAAAGAGGATGTGGAGGCGAGGCGGAGTTATACCCTGGAGAGGGGCCGGGCAACTCCTCCGTGTGTGGTGCAGGCGGCAGGGGTGGGGGTCCAAAAGCTGTCCAGGAAGGAGCAGGCAGGAAGGCAGACAGAAGGCGCCCCACCCAGCTGGGCTCTCCCCTTTACCACAGGGGCTGGGGAGCTACAGGGCAGTCATGGCAGATCTGAAGCCGGCTACAGCCAATGCCCAGCTGCAGTCGCCTAGACCTGTCAAGCGGGGAACCCCCTGGGGCCCCGGCTTCCTGGGGCTGGAGGCAGCTATGAAGGCTGGGCAGGGCCACCTTCCACTGAAGCCCGCTGGCCTCAGGCAGCCACCAGTAGGTGCAGAGGCAGGGTGAGAAGGCAAACAGAGCAGATCCGAGGGCTTGCTGCAGAGAGAACATGCCACACACATTCTCCCAGATGCATGAGGAAACCAAACCGCCAGAGACTACAGCCCAGGGGGAGAGCGGGCAGCCCGGGCCCCCCCACCCCAATCTGGAAACCACCCGTCCTGGGGTGCCTGACCCCGCCCTGGCTATGGCTCTGGTAAGTCACGACGCCCGCAGGCCTCGGCCGCTAGGGCACGCGGTGGGCTCTGCCGACAGGAGCCCTCAGGGATGGGGGGCAGCCACGTGGCCTTCCTCCCGCGTCCGTCAAGTACACAGACTTTATTCGGGACACGCACGAGATGCCGGCTGCGCCAGCCAGGAGGCGCGAAGGCAGGAGCCCTCCGCGGGAACTCGCCTCGACCTCAGGCTGCTGACGCGCGGCCCCGCGCCCGCTACTCCCGGTAGTGCACCCTCTGGTGCTGGATGAGCTGGGAGCTCTGGCCGAAGGCTTTGCCGCAGGCGCCGCAGGCGAAGGGCTTCTCGCCCGTGTGGGTCCGCAGGTGCCGGAAGAAGTGCGAGCGGCCGCGGAAGGCCTTGCCGCAGTCGGGGCACTCGTAGGGCTTCTCGCCCGTGTGGATGCGCTGGTGCTCGATGAGCACCGAGCTCCAGATGAAGGCCTTGCCGCACTGGCTGCAGGCGTACGGCTTCTCGCCCGTGTGCAGCCGCTGGTGCCGCACCAGGTTGGAGCTCTGGCTGAAGGCCTGGCCGCACTCGCCGCACTCGTACGGCTTCTCGCCGTTGTGGATGCGCAGGTGCTGCGTGAAGTGCGAGCTGTGGCTGAAGGCGCGGCCGCACTGGCCGCACTCGTAGGGCTTCTCGCCCGTGTGGATGCGGTGGTGCTGGATGAAGCCCGACCAGCCGCGGAAGCGCTTGCCGCACTCGTGGCAGGCGTAGGGCTTCTCGCCCGTGTGGATGCGCTGGTGCTTCAGCAGCAGCGAGTTGTACTGGAAGCTCTTCCCGCAGGCCTCACACCTGTGCGGCTTCCCGCCCCGCGGGCCACTCTGCCGGGCCCCGAGGCCCGAGCCCCGGCCGAGGCTGCCCGCCAGCTCGTCGGCGCGCCCCGGGCCGCCCTCTGTCCCCGAGGCTCCCTGCAGCCCGAGCGGCCCACGCCAGGTGCCTCTCTTCTGGGGGCGGGGCCCGGCCCCCGGCGGCTGGCCTAACGGCCGCTCCAGGCTGCACTCCTGCCCCAAGCTGTCCCCACACCTGGGTCTATGGGGAAGGCTCCTCAGAAGGGTCCTGAGCACCCCCGTGTCCTGGTCCACCTCATCTTCAGGATTGTGCGGCTGGGGAGACGACGGGGCCCGCTCGCGCTCCAACTCGGGATCTGAGAAACGGGAGAGGCGGAGAGCACTCAGCCGCCCACCAGGCTGTCCGTCCGCGGGGACCCCCGCCCCGTTCCAGATGACAGCACCAGGGTGAGAACACACAGGGTGCGCGCGCATGTGGAGGGGGGAAACCTGACAGGAGATTCAGACTCAGAGCCAAGCAGAAAAGCCCCTGATCCTGAGGACGCTGCCCACACGGCCCCGGAGCTGCTCCACGGATCCCCAGAGGACACCCCAAGGGCTTCTCTAGGGGAGAGAGGCGGGGGGTGGGGTGGGGAGGGAGAGAAACGAGGAGCTGAGGGCCTGGATGAGCGAAGCCCCAGGGGAAGGGGGTGGGGACCAGAGCTCGATTTAGGGGACAAGTGGAGGTCAAGGGCAGTACACAGGGGTGCCAGGACGACTCCCCGATTGCTGGCCAGTGTTCCCAAGTCGGACACTCTAGCCGGACAGGCAGGTGGATATGGGGGTCTGCGCTGCTCTCACAGCCCAGAAAGTGTCAGCAACAAGACCGGGACTGAACGGGGGGAGGGGCTGTGGGGGACAGAAGTGAGCGCTGAGCCAGGGACAAGTGGGGCCCCGGGGCCTGGCAGCGGTGGTGGGCGCTGCACAGAGCCTGGAGTGCAGCAGCCGCAGGTAAACGCGCTTCTGGGCGGGGCCCCGCGGCAGGTTCCGCTTGCTCACCTGGCCAGCAGGTGTCTCTGCCAGCCTGGACCTCCTCCACGTCCCGGAGATCCTCCTCCTGTGGTGGCTGGGAGGGCACCTCAGGGCTGCAGCCGGGGAAGCCTGAGGGTCACAGCGGGGCTGGGGCTCATCTCCCCCTCCTCTAGAACGGGTTGTACCCCCCAACACACCTCGTTGCCCTCTGGAGGCTCGCTGAGTGGGACAGAACACATCTACCTGGGTCCTCGTCCTGGCTACCAAGAGCTGATTTGTGTCCTCGACTGTGAGGGGAGTGAGGCCAGGCCTCCTGTGGGACATGGGGCAGGGAAGGGACCCCGGACTCCCTGACGGCTGCGTGTGAGCAGGGTCCAGGGGCACCACACACCGCAGGGCTTGGACATCCTCCCCGACCAGTTGTCGGCTATTTCCACACCTGGACACCCCCAGACCCTGCCGGGGGGCGGAGCAAGGCTGATGGTTCCATCCCTGCAGGTCCCTGGGGGTCCCCACCCAAACCAGCTTGCCCAGAACTCTGGAGACCATTTTCCTGGCGTGGGATCAAAGGCTCGGAGAGGGAGATAAGGTGACTGACTCCTCTCACACAGGCCTGGCCATCGAGGCTTCTTTTTTTGCACCCCTCATCCCCTAAAGAAACATTCTCCAAGGGACTGTCCTCTAGGGAGCCACTGCTCACACAGCTCGACCCCTAGCCTCAAGCACTGCTGCCCGAGTCCCGACCCAAGCACCAGGGTGCAGGAGCCCCAGCGCCCAGTGAGCTGCCTGCCCGCAGTGACGGTGCAGGGAGGCAAGTACCATGTTGATGGCCGTGGAGGTGAAGCTGGGCCTCGTGGCGGTGGCAGGCTCCAGGTGTCTCCGGTGACTCGAAAGTGACAGTGGACAGGACATGAGGGGGCTCCTGACTGTCCCCCAGGGCTGCCATCTTCCCCCAAGGCCTGCTGGAGGACTGCACACCTGGGAGCCGGGGAAACGAAAACCACGGCGACATGAGGGGGTCAGAGGGATGTGCGGGGTGGGGCCGATCAGCCACAGGTGAGCTGGAGGCTCCTCCCCCGGGGGAGGAACTAAGCGCCAGGAGGTAACCTGTGGGGCCCACCGTGCGAGGCCACCGGGGCCCCTGGTGTGTTCTACCACGTGCACAGCACCAGCGCACCCACACGAACTGAACCCAAGCTCTCCCCCCAGCAATGCCCGCAATGTCCTCCCAACCCAAGGCCTTGCCCATGGAGAAAAGCAAAGCTGGTTCTCCCGGAAAAACCTCCCCCGTCACAGCTGGGGGCCGCTGGCCCTGGGGAGCGCAAAGAACTGACTTTGCCTGCCGGAGCAGGAACGTCCTAGGTTAAATCTTAACGAGACATTTCCAGAGAGGAAAACCCCCCTCAGAGGCCGCAGACTGGGACCCCTCACATCCCAGCCCCGCCTAGGGTGCTCCGAGCCTCCTCTGGGGTCAAAGATACTTTTCTTTAGTCTGGTTTGCCGGAATAGGTTGGTCTAAAATGAGGATTTTTCTTTCACACTTCCATGAAGTAGGAGGCCTTATCTGGGAGTGAAAAGGGGCAGGGGAAGGATGAAAGGTAATGTACATCCAATAACGGTGCAGGCAGTACCTGCTTCAAGGAAGCAGGGAGGCAGACGCCACAGGGCTCCTCACCAGTGGGGGCCTCCTGGGTCAGCCCCCGACCTCAGCCCCTAAAGATGGGAAGGATCACCCACAGCCAGGTAAGTGGACACACGGTGGGTCTGCAGTGCTGACATCTGGGTATGCCACATTTTAAATATCTGGGAAAGGGCACGGTCACCCCTAGCCGGGCTCTGAGGGGAGGTGGCGGTCACGAAGGGACGCCAGTGCAAACGTCTACGCTGCTGCAACAGGCTGAAGGCAGAGGGGACACAAACGGCACCGGCCCAGGAGCAAACCCTCCTCCACTCCGCCTCCCAGCTTGGAGCCTGTGCGCCGCCGGAAAGAGCCCGAACTCGGGGCGCTTGGCAGCGGAGAGCAGGGTGCCCCGGCTGAGTCCGGCCACGGACCTCGGGCCAGGGGCAGCTCTGAGCCTCTTTTCCATCTGCAAAGTGGGCATCACCACAGCTCCCGTCCCTGGGGTTCCGGGCGCGTGGGGAGGCGCCCCGCAAACGAACACCCGCGATCGTCAGGGGCCAGTGTGCCCCCTGCGTCCCGCCATCCGCGCCCCCCACGCCCGGCCGAGGCCAAGGTCTTGGCGGCTGCGGGGACAACGCGCGAGCGCGGGCTGGGCCGAGGGTGCCCCGCAGCCGCCACCACCGCCGCCCGGCGCCCACTCACCTTCCGATCGGGAGGTGGCCGCCAGCCCGCCCGCCGGCCGGAAGTGCTCCCGCGCCCCGCCCGCCCGGCCTCGCGCACTTCCGGGACGCTCTAGGTCCCCGGCGGACCGGTGCCTTGGTGACCTCGGGGGCTATGGGCGGGGCAAGAGGACACCTCGGGGTTCAGGCAGGAGGGAGACGGGGAGATGGCAGGGGAGAGGAGGGGGCTTGTGATGGAAATGCACACAACCTAATTCTCCTTGGATGTGTCCTCCCCGATGGTGGACAGCGGTGGCCGTGGGCCGGACTTTCACCCTTTCTCGTCTTCAGTCTGTCCCGCTGGTTCAGTTTCAGAGGGATGGGGGCAGCCTTCTGTTTCCCATGAGGGTGGACAGGCCTGAGGGGTTCTAATTACTCCCATGGAGACTTTTAGCCAATCACCATTTTTCTTCCCACCTCTGCCCCACTGTCAGGGTTACCCGCGACCCCATCCCCAGGCCCTGCCAGCCTTCTCAGCCTGGACGTGCACCTTGTCAAGTGTGTAGGCTTCTGCCGAAAGCTGCTTCTCCTCATTTTCCAGCTTCTGAAGCCTCCAGCCGACAGCGCTTACTCTTCTCTCTCCGGCCTCGTGAATCTTCTCTTTGGCCCTTCGCCTAAGTCACGGATCTAACTCGGGTCCCCACCCTCAGCATCCTGGGCTCTTTAGGACGCTGAACAGCTTCCCTGCCCCCCGCAACTGACAATAGTACCTCCCCTCAGTTGGGACAACCAAAAAAATGTCCCCAGGTGTTGCCAACGTCCGCTCCTGAGGGCAGAATCGCCCCTCGTGAGAACATCTGCTCTAACAGAGGCAAAGTGAGCAGGGGCACAGAGGGGAGGACTGACAGAGCGCGTCAGAGCTCAGGACCTGAACGGGGTGCTGACAGGGTCTGGGGGCAGGCAAGGTCACGTCACACTGTAGGCATGAAGCAACGACAGGGCCTAACTTTGTTTCCCAGGGAAAAATGTCCCCTGCTTTTTGAAAGTTCTCTTTACACCACTTTGCTTTTACAAGAGACCTACATTAGTACCTGTTTTCCAACAAAGCCAAACAGGATTTTAGCTTTTTTTGAATAAAGGCAAAAAGTGAAAACAGCGCTCAGCATTTGTTCTGCAGCAGCTGCAACCGAGGCAGCGAGAGCGGCCCCTGCCGAGCTCCTGTGGGACTGCACTCAGCACCAGGCTGCCGGGGCTGCGAGCCGCGTCTGGGAGCGTCTGCGCTTCGTCTCGATTTGCCCTGTGCGCCGTGAGCAACACGTGTCCTAACAAGGTAACTAAGTGCCTCTTCGCTTTATGCCATTTCGGCCTTGGAAGGTGTCACAGGAACGCTCTGCTTTTGGATAGCAGGGGAACCTGTATCCAGGCTCAGAGAGGGGTGTCTATTGAGGGACACGGTATTTTGCTGAAGCAAGGGGTCATGCCCATCCTAAGTTAGCACATTCCTTTTCTGATTTGTGTGTTGGTCTCTTACAAGTTTGGTTAAGATGAGGCGGCCCCCAAGAGACACATCCAGAGGCAGTGACCAGCTGGGCCTCTGGCTCTGCAGGCCTGGGCCAGACCTTGAGCTGGGAGATGGTCTCTCCCTTGAGGCAGTGGCACCTCCCTGGGGACTCTTGACTGTGGGGAGAGCAGCTGAATGCAGTGAACAGGTCAGAACAGATGTTTATTGTAGGAGAAAACAAGATCCAGAGGCAGCAGGACAAGGAAGCACTGACGGATGCCCAGAGCATCTGGGAAGAAACGTGGGGACCAGCGCAACAGCCGTCTGGGTTAAGAGAACACCGCGTGAAAAGCAAGCCCCGGGAAAGCGAGGAGAGAACAAAAGAGAACATCTACCCCAAAGGTAGACCACACTTGCTTTCCACGGACTGAAGGATGTGAAAATATAATCAAGTAAAAGTTCAACAAATTTGACTAGTTGGAAAGTTGCATTTCTAGGACTAAAAATAACAGTCAGCAACACTAGACTGGGGAAAGCATCCGCCCCAGCACAGGCCCAAGGCCACCCGCTGTGCACAGGCGTTTGTAGCCCATGGCCACCTCGGTCCACCAGGGGTCATGAGACGAGCAGCACCCCCAGTGCTGAAGCTCTCCAGGAAACAAACACGCAGTAACACCAAGAGGCAGGACACTAAAGGCAAACAGGACCAGGATGCTGCGTGGGTGAGGCTGCGGGGACACAGGCCACGCGGGCCCACAGGGAGCTCGCAGGTTGTGTCGGACGTACCTGACACCGGGGCCTCCCAGTGCCGAGATCGCTGTGGGCAGTGGGGCCGGGGCGCTGGGAGCTCATCCCGAGGGACGGCTGTCCTCAGGCCTTGGAAATCCCCGTCCGTGGAGTCCGCAGCGTCAGCCTCGCCCTGTGGCTGGGCCTGGATCCTGTAGGGGCTCTGGTCAAGGGGAGGACCTCCGGCTCCCGGCTTTGCTGACAGGTGGCTGGAGTTTGTGCGCAAGCAGCCAGGAGGCAGTGAACTCCGAGCTCGGGGCAGGGGTCCTTGAAGACACCGGCTGCCTCTCAGAGCACAGCCCTGACCCCAGGCAGTGGATCCCGGGTCACTCCCGCCCTGTCCCCCGCCATTTCCCTCTCTGGTCCCAACACTGCTTCCGTGGGCCTCGAGACACCCCCTTTACCCCGCCATCTTAGCTTACTGAAAACCCCACCCTCACCGTGACCTCTGTCTGTGCTGCTCCAGAGCAAATGCCCAAGTGCCCCCACACCAGGGGCTTCTACTGCAAGCAGGGCGACTCGGAGCCCTGGCCTTGCCCCCAGGGCCCAGGCCAGCCCAGTGTCACTCTGCAGCGCGTCTTGGTGTCTAGCTCACCGGCAGAAGAAAGGAATGATCACATCTCGGTGCCCAAAATGGGGACAGACATGAGCGGCCATTAGAAATGAAGCCCAGGTGACATGCTGGTGCCCAGAGCCTCCCCAGGGGTGCAGTGGAACTGGCGAGGGCGACCTGGGCTGAAGCCCATCGGCCCCGCCTGCTCCGTGGCCCGCACCGCCAGCTGCCCTCAGAGCACAGGGTCTGGCACGAAGGACCACAGACGTCACGTCCCCGGGACATCCGCAGGTGTCCCCACGCCCGTTCAAGGTCCTCTGTGCCTTCGCTCTGACGCCAGGTCATGCCGTCCCAGCGCCCTCCGTGCTGGCCCCGGCAGCGGGGAGCCTGCGCGGTAACTCAGGTGCCCTGACGTGTTTTTGCGGTCGCTGCTTTAACCGTTCTCCTGTGTTCAGTGGGGAGGGGACACCCTGAAGGGCGTTTGCCGGGACAAGCTCCGAGGCCAAGGAGGTTCTGACTTGGCCTGCAGCTCTTTCCTCCTGGAGCCTGTCCTACAGCACTCCTGGCTGAGGGGGAGGGGCTGAGCGCCTCAGAATCTCGAGACGTCTCCCTGCGGTTGCTTCCCCTTTTCATCTCACTGCCTTCACACGGCCTATCAGACGGAACACTTCCCTCCACCTCCACCTGACCCGACGGCAGGCACTGCCCGAGGGTGGAGTGTCTGCTGCCCGGCCACCTGCCCTGCGGTGACAATGCCTGCCCTGTAGTGACAGCGCCCGCGCTGCAGTGACAGCCCTCCGCGCCGTGTCCCCGCACGCCCCTCCTGCAGCCTAGCCATGTGGACCGCAGGGGTGTCCTTTCTTACCACGGCCTTTCTCTTCCCTTCCTTCTTGATCTCTGTTCCTCCCTGGAGCTCAGGAACGTGGAAGTTTTGCTAGTTGTGAGGTTCTTTTTCACGCATATTTCATCAGGAACTTCTTGCTTTGGGGCGGATCTGCTTTCACAGCCGAAAAAGGACAGAAGTACCTTTTGAATAAATAAAGAAGCGCAATTATCACCTGGTTGATAATTGGGAAATGATCAACAGTTGGGCAATGCCAACGGTGTGAATGAGGCCAGGCTCTGGGCACATGGACACGCGGAGGCTGGTACTTGGTGGGGATAACGGCCACAGGGGCTGGAGGAGAGCAAGGTGGGGAAGGGGGCGCGGGCTGTGGCTCAACCCATGTAACCCACCCTGGGTGGTAACAAGATTTCAAGGAAAGTGCTTCAAAACTTGGGACTTCCCTGGTGGCACAGTGGTTAAGAATCTGCCTGCCAATACAGGAAATACGGGTTCAAGCCCTGGTCCGGGAAGGTCCACGTGAATATTAATAGTGATGGCAGAAACTCTGTACTGCTTGTTTTCAAAGAGAATGCCGTTTAACATTTAACCTTAAGGTTTAATTTGCTATAGACTGTTTTGTTCTTTGATTTTTATTTTATATTGGAGTATAGTTGATTTACAATGTTGTGTTCGTTTCAGGTGTACAGCAAAGTGATTCAGTTATACATACATATATGTGTGGGTATATATATATATATTCTTTTTCAGTTTCTCTTCCCATATAGGTCATTACAGAGTATTGAGTAGAGTTCTCTGTGCTCTACAGTATGTCCTTGTCAATTATCAATTTTTATATATAGTAGTGTGTATATGTTAATTCCAACCTCCTAATTTATCCCCCCCCCCCACCTTTCCCCTTTGGTAACCGTAAGTTTGTTTCCTAAGTCTGTGAGTCTATTTTTGTTTTGTACATAAGTTCATTTGTATCATTTTCTTTTAAGATTCCACAAATGAGTGATATTATATGATACCTGTCTTTCTCTTTCTGACTTACTTCACTTAGTATGATAATCTCTAGGTCCATCCACGTTGCTGCAAATGGCATTATTTCATTCTTTTTTATGGCTAATAGTCCATTGTATATATATATACCACATCTCCTTTACCTTTTCCTCTGTCAATGGACATTTAGGTTGCTTCCATGTCTTGGCTATTGTAAATAATGCTGCAATGAATATTGGGGTGCATGTATCTTTTGAAATTATGGTTTTCTCTGGATATATGCCCCATAGTGGGATTGCTGGGTCGTATGGTAGTTCTATTTGTAGTTTTTTAAGGAGCCTCCATGCTGTTCTCCATAGTGGCTGCACCAATTTACGTTCCCACCAACAGTGCAGGAGGGTTCACTTTTCTCCACACCCTCTCCAGCATTTATTATTTGTAGACTTTTTGATCATGGCCATTCTGACCAGTGTGAGGTGAAACCTCATTGTAGTTTTCATTTGCATTTCTCTAATAATTGGTGATGTTAAGCATTTTTCATCTGCTTTTTGGCCATCTGTATGTCTTCTTTGGATAAATGGCTATTTAGGTCTTCTGTCCATTTTTTTTTTTTTTTTTTTTGCTGTACACGGGCCTCTCACTGTTGTGGCCTCTCCCGTTGCGGAGCACAGGCTCCGGACATGCAGGCTCAGCGGCCATGGCTCACGGGCCCAGCCGCTCCACGGCATGTGGGATCTTCCCGGACTGGGGCACGAACCCGTGTCCCCTGCATTGGTAGGCGGACTCTCAACCACTGCGCCACCAGGGAAGCCCTGTCCATTTTTTTTTATTGGGTTTTTTGATATTGAGCCACATGAGCTGTTTCTATATTTTGGAGATTAATTCCTTGTCAGTTGCATCGTTTGCAAATATTTTCTCCCATTCCGTGGGTTGTCTTTTTGTTTTGTTTATGGTTTCCTTTGCTGTGCAAAAGCTTTTACATTTGATTAGGTCCCATTTGTTTATTCTTGTTTTTATTTTCATTACTGTAGGTGGATTCAAAAACATCTTGCTGCAGTTTATGTCAAAGAGCGTTCTGCCTATGTTTTCTTCTAAGAGTTTTATAGTATCAGATCTTACATTTAGGTCTTTAATCTATTTTGAGTTTATTTTTGTATATTGTGTTAGAAAATGTTCTAATTACATTCTTTTACATGTAGCTGTCCAGTTTTCCCAGAACCACTTATTGAAGAGACTGTCTTTTCTCCATTGTATGTTCCTGCCTCCTTCGCATTGATTAATTGACCATAGGTGCGTAGGTTTATCTCTAGGCTTTCTATCTTGTTCCATTGATCTATAAGTCTGTCTTTGTGCCAGTACCATACTGTTTTGATGACTGTAGCTCTGTAGTATAGTCTGAAGTCAGGGAGCCTGATTCCTCCAGCTCTGTTTTTCTTTCTCAAGATTGCTTTGGCTATTCAGGGTCTTTTGTGTTTCCATACAAATTTTAAGGTTTTTTTGTTCTAGATCTGCAAAAAATGCCATTGGTAATTTGATAGGGATTGCCTTGAATTTGTAGATTGCCTTGGGGAGTATAGTCATTTTGACAATATTGATTCTTCCAGTCCAATAACATGGTATATCTTTCCATCTGTTTGTGTCAGTTTTGATTTCTTTCATCAGCATCTTGTAGTTTTTGGAGTACAGGTCTTTCACCTCCTTAGGTAGGTTTATTCCTAGGTATTTTATTCTTTTTGATATGTAGGCAATGGGACTGTTTCCTTAATTTCTCTTTCTGATCTTTTGTTGTTATAGAAATGCAACAGATTTCTATGTATTAATTTTTTATTGTGCAACTTTACCAAATTCATTGATGAGTTCTAGCAGTTTTCTGGTGGCATCTTTAGGATTTTCATGTATAGTATCATGTCATCTGCAGACAGTGACATTTTTACTTATTCTTTTACAATTTGGATCCCTTTTATTTCTTTTTCTTCTCTGATTGCCGTGGCTAGGACTTCCAAAACTATGTTGAATAAAAGTGGCCAGCGTGGACATCCTGTCTTGTTCCTGGTCTTAGAGGCAATGCTTTCAGCTTTTCACCACTAAGTATGATGTTAGCTGTGGGTTTGTCATATATGGCCTTTATTAAGTTGAGGTATGTTCCCTCTGTGCCCACTTTCTGGAGAGTTTTCTTTTTTTTTTTTAAATCATAAATGGGTGCTGAATATTATCAAAAGCTTTTTGTGAATCTATTGAGATGACCATATGGTTTTTATTCTTCAGTTTGTTAATGTCGTGTATCACACTGATTGATTTGCGAATATTGAAAAAGCCTTGCATCCCTGGGATAAATCCTACTTGATCATGGTGTATGACCCTTTTAATGTATTGTTGGATTTGGTTTGCTAGTTATTTTGTTGAGGATTTTTGCATAATATCAGTGATATTGCCTGTAATTTTCTTTTTTAGTGGTATCTTTGTCTTGTTTTGGTATCAGGGTAATGGTGGCCTCGTAGAACAAATTTGGGAGTGTTCTTTCCTCTGCAATTTATGTCGTCTATGCATCTCTGAATTTATGTCATCTATGAAAGCAATCTGTCTGGTTAGAGGATTCTTCAGGCTATTTCCTCGAGTTGGCTTCAGTAACTCATCTTTCTTCTATAACCCACTTCATTTGAGTTCTCACATCTCTTGGTTCGACAGTTTATCCTTCTAATCTCTGATGTATCTGCCATTATCCTCCCCTTCTCACTCCTAATGGAGCTCTCCTTCTCACTCCTAAAGGAGCTCCTTTGCTCCTTCCTTCTCTCTTTCTGGATTCCACTGCCAGGGAATGTCAATTTTCATAGTCCTGTCAGAGCACCAACTTTTATTAAAAATGCTCTCCATTCCCATTAGTCGTATTAATTTCTATAATTTATTGCCTCCATTCTACTCTGAGTTTATTCTGTTGGCCTTTTTTCACTTTTAAAGTTGGATGCTTAGCTTGTTGATTTCCAGCTCTTCTGCTGGTCACATAAGGCTACAAATTTCCGTTTGGCTTTAGTTACACCAGAATTTCTGGCAAGTTGTATTTTCATTATCATCCAGGTTTAAGTATTTTATAACTTTCATTATATTTTTTTCTTCTCTCTTTTAAAAAATTTATTTATTCTTGGCTGTGTTGGGTCTTCGTTGCTGTGTGCAGGCTTTCTCTAGCTGCAGTGAGCGGGGGCTACTCTTTGTTGCGGTGCGCGGGCTTCTCATTGTGGTGGCTTCTCTTGTTGCAGAGCACAGGGGGCTTCAGTAGTTGTGGTGCGTGGGCTCAGTAGTTGTGGCTCATGGGCTCTAGACAGAGGTTCAGCAGTTGTGGTGCACGGACTTACTGCTCCGTGGCATGTGGGATCTTCCCAGACCAGGGCTCGAACCCATGTCCCCTGCATTGGCAGGTGGATTCTTAACCACTGCGCCACCAGGGAAGCCTATGTTTTTCTTCTTTGACTCAGGCTACTTAGAAGGTTTTCTTTTTCTGGAATTTGGGTTTCATTTGAAGAGCAATAGAAAAAAAACCCAAAAAACAAAAAACCCATCAAAACAGATTTATCTGAAAGATTTGGGTTCAGTGCTTGGTGGTGATGTGGTGTCATAATGGTTAACTCAGAAGAAATGGGAAATGAGCCTGTCTGTCTGAACCAAAATGACAGGAGGCAAAAAAGACGGTGGACTGATTTTAGTTTGATTGTGTGATTTATTTTCTCATGTCTCTCTTGTTTTCCTGGCTGATTTCATTCTCTTGAGAGAGGGACTGATGGCTGTCTGCTTGCACAGCCGCCTCTCATGCCTGTGGAAAAATGTCCGCTCACTAAGGACACTAACACGTGACCGGAGCTGACAGCGGCTGAACTGGGGGTCAGCACGGCACTGAGGTCACACACAGTCACTGACCAGGCTGAGCACTGTCAATGCCTCCAAGTCATCTCTGAGGAACCATAGGCACAAGGAGGTGAAGGACGGGCCCAAGGTCCCACATCTCCAAGGCACGAGGGTCGAGTCAGTAACCCCTGGCTCCAGAGACTATGCTCTTTGCCACCTGCTTCCTCTCTAGAACTCGAAGACACCAGATTAGAATGCTTCTTCTCTCCCATCAAATTGGTGAGATTAAAACCCACCTGCTACCTGTGCACTGCTGGGGCACTTATGCAGCACAACCTGGGGGAAGGCAATTTGCCAGAATGATCTCCCCGTCAGCTCATTTCTGGCAACCCGTCCTGTTGGCCCTAAATGTGGAGATGTTTACTGCCTTGTTTTTATTGACCTAAACTGGAAACAGCCTACATGCCTTTGTTAGGAGAAGGTTAAGTCAACGTTTTATTTAATGGATCATTATGCAGCCACAAAAAATGCTTCCCGTTGGTATTAACGTGGAAACATAATAACATAGAAAATGAGAATTTTTCTATAGTACATGTGATGTGTTGTAATTTACGGTACATTTATACAATATTTTACATATAACAATATATCCATCATGGTATATTATAAACCATCATAAATAAAAACCAAACCAAACCGAAGCAGATGCAGACACCCCTGGAACGTGTCACATACCCTTCATCTGAAACTGGCCAAATCCGGCCCACCACCTGCTTCTGTAAATAAAGGCTTATTGGCCGTTCCTGTGCTGTAATTGCTATGGCATGTCATGGCTGAGCTGAGTTGTGGCAGAGACCTTATGGCTACAAAGCCAAGAACAGTTATTATCTGTCCCTTAACAGAAAGTGTTTGTCAACCTGCCAATCTGCATTGTTGTTATTGCTTCTTTGCTCAGCCTTTGAGAGCAAACTGCAGATGTCATGACCCTGTGGCCCTTAAGACCTCAGCATGCATCTTTCATGACAAGGACGTTGTCTGGGATGGCTGCAGGCCATCAAACCAGGGAGCTTTGACACTGATGTGCCCCCCCACCTCCCCTGTGGACAGTCTAGACCCAACGTTTGCCAAATGTCCCAGTGACCTCCTTTATAGCAACCTTTCCCCACCCAGGATCACAGGTGTGTTTTCCCTGAGCCAGACCCTGGCACCTGTTTGAACAACTTTGCCTCATCACATCTCCAGTTCCGGGACTGTGAGAGCAGGATCACAGGTCACACCTGGGGCCTGCCTGTCGGGGTAGGAGGAGGGCCTGCCGAGCTGTGAAGCAGAGGTGCGAGCTCAGGTAGAGCTGTTATAACGTCATAGCTTTTAGAAAGAACAAGAGTACAAATCTTAACCTGGAGGGATGTTTCCACTGGGAGCACTCTCTCCTGTCTCCTGATGGAGGGGCCCCCAAGATCAAGGCCATTATTAGTTTTCTGGGTCTAAAGAGCTGAAAATGTAGGTGTCAACATTTTCCTGATAAAAAGCCCTATTACTTCCTGGATAACAGTCACCTCACCCCTCTTATACTGTGCTGGAATTCTGGGACAAACCACACCCTCGCCCAGGAGAACATGGAGCCCATCCAGACCACTCTTGGAGGGAAACCAAGGGCAGGCACAGCATGTGGATGTGAAGGGGGTAGGATGGAAGCTGGGGGCCAAGCACAGAGAAGTGGAACTAACCTGCACGGAGAGCTGGCCCTGGGGGGCAGGCCCACCGTCTCGTGTCTGAAAGGCCGCATGGCAGGCAAAGGCTGCATCCAAGCTGCCGTCAACATCCCGGGGCCTCACACAGCCAGGGCAGGAAGCGCCCACAGTGGCAGCATTTAGTGTCCTGAGTGGTCCACCTGGTGAGTCAAGGCTGCTCAGCTGGGATGATGGCTGATGTGGGAGGACACACAGAGAGCCCAGTTCCTGGGAGCAGGGGCCAAGTTCAAGGAATGGTTCTCCAGAGAGGAGGGAAGGCAGAGGACAAAGCACAGCACCGCCACCAGAGCCAGCCAGGGGGACACTGGGGTCCCCAGTGCTCGCTGCGGAAGCACTGCCATCCAGCTCAGGGCCACAGGCCTCCTGCCGGGCTGCATGGAGATGGACTTGGGACCCAGTGGGCCAAAGGTCTGCAGCACAGTCTTCAAAGGAGCCAGTGGGAGGGCCGAAGCCAGCATGGGAGTCACAGGCGGAGGTGGCAGTGGGAGGTGCTGACTGTGCTCGGGTCTGAAGCCTGTCCCCTGGACAGCAGTTTGTACACTCGCCTCCCTGGTGCCACAGCTGTGAGGAGCTGCCTTGTTATCATGATGTCTTGCCCTGGAGATTCTCTAGACCAGAAAGGTCTCTGGCCACACCGGTGTTTGCTGACCTGGCTGGGGCGGTTTTCCTGGTGACGGCAGGACCCCCAGCCCGATCAGACGCCAGGGAGGAGGAGCCCCAGGCAGGCCTGCCAGGACAGTTTTCGCGGGCACAAGCTCTGAGTCTGGATGGCTTGCCCACACTCAGTGCTTCTTCCGTGGGTGACGTTTCCGATGGCGAATAAGACATGAGCTGTAGGCAAAGGTTTTCCCACATTCCTTACATTCGTACGGCTTCTCTCCAGTGTGGGTTTTCTGATGTTTTAGGAGATTTGAGCCACAGTTAAAGGCTTTGCCGCACTCACTGCACTTAAAGGGCTTTTCTCCGGTGTGAATCCTCCGGTGCTTGGTCACGTCTGAGCTGTGCCTGAATGTCTTCCCGCACTGGGCGCACTGGAAGGGCTTCTCTCCAGTGTGGACTCTCTGGTGGCGAACGTGATCCGTCTTGTGCTTGAAGACGCGCCCACATTCGCTGCATTCGTAGGGCTTCTTCCTCTGGAAGGGAGTGAACACAGGAACCCCCTCAAAGTCATCTTTAAATGTAGCACTGAAGGCCTCAAACATGTGTTCCTCGTCCTCACGACTCAGGCTGGGTTCCTTACTGTGCTTTTTGGCCAAAGTGGATCTCTGGTTTGGCTTCTTTTTCCTAGATGCTTTATCTTCCTTGGGAGTGTCCTTCTGAACACGCACTTCTTCCTCTGGGGTCTGTGCCTTCTTTTTTTTGCCTGTGGGCTTTTCCATCCTTCTTGTCCCCAGGAGAGAGGAAGGACCACTGGAAGCCGGCAAGGGCCAAGGAGAATGGCCAGCAGCAAAGTCCTCCAGCCTCACGAACCCCCTGGTGACTCCACTTCTTCAGAAAGGTCTTGCTTTAGGACACAATGCTGTGCTTCCCAAGCTGGTAACTGCAGCTCTGGAACAGAAACTGCAACAAAGAGAAGAGCACCAACAACCCTTCTGAGGCTGGAGAGAAACAAGACCACGAACATCAGATTAAACGAGTGTTTGGGAGGAACACAGCCATGAGGTCTCTGAGTGCTGAGTTATGAAGGGGCAGATGGGCAGGGAAGGGGTGGGGGAGGCATGGGAACATGGCCCCCTTCCCTCCCCTGCTCACGTATCCCACCTGGACCTCTAACGAGTCTCAGGCTGGACATGACCAAACAGAGCACTTATTTCCCAGAAACCCACCCCCCACAACCTCACTGTTCCCAGTTTTCCTCATCTCAGTCGATGGCATCATCGTTTACTCAGTTGCTAACCGAGGAATTCTCTTCTTCTTTAATTAATTAATTTATTTATTTTTGGCTGCGTTGGGTCTTTGTTGCTGCGTGTGGGCTTTCTCTAGTCGTGGCGAGCGGGGGCTACTCTTCGTTGCGGTGCACGGGCTTCTCACTGAAGTGGCTTCTCTTGTGGTGGAGCACAGGCTCTAAGCGCGCGGGCTTCAGTAGTTTTGGAATGTAGGCTCAGTAGTTGTGGTGCATGGGCTTCATTGCTCTCCGGTATGTGGGATCTTCCCGGACCAGGGCTCGAACCCGTGTCCCCTGCATTGGTAGGCAGATTCTTAATCACTGTGCCACCAGGGAAGTCCCAACCAAGGAATTCTTATTCCTCTGCCAGGGGCCAGCATCTCCACACCTGCGTCCAGTAGGACTCATGTGTACCATGGACCAACGACTGCCGCGTGGTCCCCAAACTGGAGTTTCCCCCCGCCCTTTACTTGCTCCTTCTCCACTTCTTGTATTTGGGGCCAGACAACGTGCTTTTGGAGTTACAGGCTGCGGGAGCCACATGTGACCCTCATGGAAGGTACCTCCCATCACTTGGAGCCTGGATTCTGAGCTGGATGAAACTCGCTCCCACCCTCACCCCGGCCCTCCCCTGGGTCCATCCTCCACAGAGCAGCCAGTGAACCCCCGTCACATCTCTGCCCAAATCCCCACTGGCTCCCCTCACACTGCTGCCCCTGTGCTTCCCCACCCCCGCAGCCATCCTTAGGTTTGCCACACGTTCCTTCCTGCCTCAGCGCCTGGGTGCTCCTAGAAACAGGTCCTGAGAGGAGGTGTTGGTGGTGCTGGCCCCTCACTCATTCAGAGCTCTGCTCTGAGGGCCCTTCTCAGGCAGTCCTCCCTGACCCCACTCCCTGGTTCCCTTACGCGGCTCCCATTCTCCTTGTGGCACTTCACTGGAGCCAACTCATCCACTGAAGGCCAAAACCCCAGGGAACAATCAACTACGATCTTGCTTGCACTGTCTAAAGAATCCGACATTCTCTGTCTCTAATCCCATCTAAAAGAATTCCAACTTCACCACGAGTTCAAACAGGAATCAGTCGGTTCCAGTGGCAGGTGCTTGCAGAAGCATCACCAGCATGGCTCACGTCTCATTGGTTAAGAACCTTCATCTATTGCTTTTCTGTATTATTTCTGAGTCTTGTTGACCTGCCTCTTCCCTCAGTGCTAACGAATGCAGTTCCAGGATAAAGCCTTGACAAGCTTCAGGCTCTTTAACTGCTAGCAAAAGAAATCCTCCACAAGATTAGGAGAAAACACTTTCCAAAGAAAGCAGATCGTGTTCTGAGTCCTCAAATCATCCCTGAGAAGACCTCCCATGACCTGTGCTGGTCACCCGATCTACTGGGAGGTCCATCTCCTGACAGGCTGTCTCACCCTAAAACGTGGTGCTCTGGGTGATAATGTCCCAAGTGACATACGTTTTGAGGTACAAATGCTTTGAATTCCCTTTAAGTTAAAGGGGGTACTTGGGCTTTCACCCACTCTCCCATGCACAGAGGCAACGCATAAAATGACTGGACAGGCTTCCCAACTTGACAAGAGTTTGAGAGTCTGGTTTCTTCTAAATGAAAATGCTTAGATACACCTGACTTGGATTCAGGTAAACGTCATTCTCTGAAGGCTCTATTGGAGGTAGCTTCTGGGAGGTAGCATCAGGTGAGAGCCAGAACTGAGGGTGATGGAAGGCCATCTAGGCTGAGGGAAGCATGCACAAATATGGGAGCATCTCTGCCGGGGAGGTAGGCGGAACCAGGGCAGAGGATCACGGCCCCAGTCAGCCAGGCTGGAGTTTGAGCTCAGGTGTAGGAAACAGATGAGAACCAAGAACCAACAGGAAAGTGATATCAGCCCTCTGGCCCACGGCTCCCCAGGGAAGGCGCAAACTCAGCTTGGCTCTGTGCTGACCCACTTGATGGAGAGGGGTGGTCCTTGAACCCCCTGAACCCGACAACTGCCGGCTGTGCTCCAAGAACTGTGCCCCCACCAGGACTCCTGTCACTCCCGTGTGGCTTGTCACTGACGTGGCAGTCTCCCGACGAGCCGAGGGCTCTTCAGGGCAAGGATCGTGTCTTTTTCATCCTTGAATCCCTAGTTACTTGGCTGTAGCCTGCACATACTGCTGCTCAGGAAACATTCTAGATAATCGTCTTGTCTGCCTAACTCAAGCTGGCAGGTGCTTAATGGCAGAGACTGGACGTACTCACTTCTCTAAGTCCCGTGCACACCAAGGAATAAAATATTTAATTATTAAAAGCGGCGCAGACCTGAGGTCATTGTCTTGGTCTTTTCGTTTCACAGGCCTGTAGGCCTGATGACTGCTACAGCCATGCAGAAAACTCAATCCACCTTGCCAGAGCAGACGAGAACCCTGGCCTAAAGGCCGGGGTGCTGGTACCTGCTGTGCGACTCCAGTGTAGCTCCTTCACTCTCTGTGCCAGGCCTCTTGTAACATGAAGCTTTGGGTATCCCCCTGCAGCAGGATACTCCGTGGTAACCTCACTTGTCCTCAGAAGCCGGGGTCTAAGGGAGAGACTGGATTACTAGTGGTGGGAGATCCAAGGGCAAACGTGCACCCAAGCAGTGTGTGGGCCCGCAGCGGTGTCGAAGCCAAGGAGAGGGCGCCGCCTGACAGAGCTTCGCCAGCCTTGGGCCCGGGGACTCCACCTCGATCCGCACGGAGCTGGTCTTCGAGCCTCGCCCTCCTCCCCGTGGCGCCCAGGAGCCTAGAAAGGAGTGCCGTTGCTCTGGGCAGGGGGCCCACGCGACGCCAGAGGGACGCAATGAATTCCTGCATGGAGGCTGGGGCGGGCGCGCCCCTCGCAGGGTCCCCGGGCCAGGAGGGACGCTTCCTCCCCGAGCCCCGCCACTCCCCAGCTGCCCAGCGCCGAGAAGCTGCACAGCCGAGCAACCCCGCCCATGCGCCGGCCGGAAGGGCCCGCCTCTGGCCCCGTCCCTTCCGGCGTCGCTCTAGGAGGCGAGGGCCCGGGCCTCTCTGTGGTGCTCCCGGGAGGGCTCCGCCCCTCAGCTGGTTTCCCATTTCAGGCGATCCCCGCTGGCCCACCCGCCCGCTCGCCTTCGGTGCCCGCAGGAAGAGCCGGCTCCCAGCCGGCCGTTTCCGGTGCCGCTCTAGGTGGCGAGGCCCCAGCATCTCGGTGGTGCACCACGGTGGACTCCGCCCCCGAGCCACCTCCTCCCACTCCGCTGGGGTCCCACACGCCCCCTCACGCAGCCACCCTCCCATTAGCTGCACCTCAGTCACCTCTGCGCCCGTTCCCTTACTCTTGTGCCCCCTTCCTCCTGTACTCCATCACTCACTTCAGCCCCCCTCGCTCCCCCCGCACCCCCTTCCTTCTTCTTGTGGCTCCCCCCACTCACCCCAGCCCCCTCCCTCACTCGTGCCCTCCCCGCCAACCACCTGTTTGAGTTCCTTAGAGGCAGCAGGCACGCTGTGGCATGCGTTCAGTTGCACTGGCCACTCCCTCTGCCTGGGACACTTGTCCCCAGCTGTCTGGTTGGCTAACTCCCACTTCCATCTACTGAGAGCTCACCTCCTAGAGGGGACCCCTGACCACTGACTACCCTGTGTGTATTAGTTTCCTGGTTATCACAAGGTTAGCAGCTTAAAACAATACGTGTTTGTTATATCACAGTTCCTGTGGGACAGGAGTCCAACGAGGCTTAGGTGGTCCTCTGCTCAGTCTGGCAAGGCTGCGGTCATGGTGTCCGCGGGCTGTGTTTTCGGCTGGAGGCGAGACTGTGGAAGGATCTGCTTCCACACTCATGTGGTTGTTAGCAGGCTTCCTTTCCTGGTGGCTGTGTGACTGAGGGCCAGCTTTTTCTGGGCTGTTGGGAGGCTGCCCACAGTTCCCTGCCATGTGGCCCTCTTCATGCTCCTTCAGGGTCAGTGGAGAGCCTCTGGCCCGGGTCTGCTGGGGTGGCGTCTCATATGACCTAACGGTAGGAGCAGCCTTCTGTCAGCTCTGCTGTAGTCTGCTGGCTAGGAGCACGTCCTGGGTGCTGCCTGCACTGTTGGGGGTCACATTCTGTAATACCACAGCATTCTGCCTCTTTCTCCACCTTCTGGCCCTCACCCTTCTCTGCATTTTTTTTCATAGCAGTTTCCACTTTCTAACATACTATGTAATTTCCTTATTATTGTGTTTATTATGTCCATCTTCCCTTCCCACGCCAGAAAATCAAGTCTTTGGGGGCGCACGGTTTTGCTTTTCCTGGTGGGGTCTCATTATGTGTGGTGCAACGAATGGGCACTTGACCCTCATGCCACCTAGATACAGCCTTCTCCCACGTATCTCTGTTTCTAGCCCCTGCTGTCCAGCTCTCTCCTGGACTTCACCCTTGCAGGAGCTTTAGATACCTCGATTTCAAAATATTCAAGACCAAACTCAACTCTGCTTCCTTCTTTGTTGCTACTGTCAACTTCAGTAATATAATAATAGCCAGGTATTTTACCAGCAAAAGCAAGTTTATGTGGGAGTAGCCAGAGGAATTGCAATTCAGGAAATGCAAGCTATGGTGGACCATAGGCAAATCTAGAAGGAAGGAAAAGGGGGGAGTTGGGAGGGGCTGGTCCCACAGCACAAGGGATGGGATGCTGGTCCCACACACGCTGGGCATGAGAGCTCCCCCTACAGGCTTGAGAAGTCCCCTTCCCTTGGCCCTCCAGCGACCCGCTGGCCACCCTCTCGCCACCGCTTGCCCTTCCATGAGACCCTAGCAAGTAGTGCACGTTTCTGCAAGGCCTGGGCTTCAGGCCCTGAGCTCCCCTGCACCTGACATACCCTCCCGCCTTCCTGCACCCGACTGACCTGTCCTCCAAGACTCTGCTCAGTTCAGCCCTCAGTGTGTGCTTCTGTCCTACCTTTGCAACTTTATGTGGAGTTGTTCTGCTTGTGCGTCTGTCTCTACACATTACATCCTACCTATGACTCGGATCAGCACCTGCCTTATTCACCTGTGTATCCCCAGGACCCCGAACACGGCCCAGCCCAGAACTGGTGCAGAATCAATATTATTGAGGGACTGATGGCTGGACAGAGAGAATGCGACTGAGAAGAAGCAGCACAGCAGAAAGAAAGGTGTTCTCCTGTCTCTGAGGAGAGACACAGAGCTTGGCCTCCTGGTGGCCCTGGTGGCTCCCTCCAGCCCCTCTTTGGTGGCCGAGTTGGTCCACCAGGAGCTCCAGGTGATGCCAACAGCATTGGTGTGTAAGGTCTGGTCAGAGGCCATTTCCCCGGCCAGGAAGCCCTGCTGTCACCGAGACCCGTCCCCCGTGCCCCACCGGCTGCTCTATAAATATGTACAGCAACACTGGGGGATGAGTGAGGACGGGGGATCCCCTTTCCATGAGGGCAGCCTCTGTGAGGAGGAGAGCTGGGGGACTTGGAGGCTCTTCTGGAACATCCTTTGCTCCAGGCCCCTGCCAGGTGCTCAGAATGCTCACCTTCCAGAATATCGGCTTCCTTCTCGGTGGGGCGCTGTAGCCCGGGCGCCTACATGTGTTCTGATGTGGGGATCACGGGTGGGGGGCCAACAGGGAGAAGAGAATTCTAGGACACGAAATGGCACATGGGAGGCAAGCTTGGCTCAGCAGGAAAGAGCTGTGCTCACCTAGATTGAATGTTACCCTAACTTGTACTGTCGCTGATACACAATCAGGGAGATTTCCCGCCTCCTTCTCTCCCACCTCCTCACATTTTAGAAGTTACATTATTTCTACTTGGTCAGAAAATACATATAAAGTACATTCTTCCACTCACTTTTTTTTTTTGGCCACGCCACGCGGCTTGCGGGATCTTAGTTCCCCAGTTGGGGATGGAACCCAGGCCACAGTAGTGGAAGCGTGGAGTCTTAACCAGTGGATGGCCAGGGAAGTCCCACCACTCACTTTTTTTTTATGTTAGATCCAAGGTCAGGGCATTAAATGATCACACCATCCATCTTTTTTGCTGAAGTTCCTGTCATCTCTTGGTTGGATGAAGCTTCTGGTGCATCCCTCATGTTGGGCTCAAAGGTACAGGATCCCTTTGAGGTAAGATCACAGTGTGAGTGGCCACACAACCCTTGGTTCACAGTTTCCTTTCTTGTCTTTTTTGAAACCTCTGCTCCATTGTCGCTTTGCTTGCTGTTGTGGATTTTGAGAAATTTGATGCTGGTCTCATTCTTCTGCTCCTGGAAAATATTTGACCTTTTTGCCTGGGAACCTTGACCTTTTCTTTATCGTCAAAATCTCATAGTTTTTCTAGGCGGTCTCAGACTTGGTCATCGTGGCTTATGTTTTTCCTGGTACCTCGTGATCCCTTTCAAGATGTAGATTTAGGTCTTCTTTTATTTCCAGAAACTTTTCTTGGATTATAGTTTTAAGTCTTGGTTCTGTTCCATTGTTTTATTTTCTTCAGGAATTCCAGTTTTCCATACATTGTCTCTTCCATTTTGATCACTTTCTCTCTAACACTTCTTACTTCTTCATTTTTAAATTCTCTTTGCTATTTTCCTGCCTTCCTTATTAATTTCATTCAAATCTGTTCTTCCTTGTGCATCTTGTCATTCAGTCTTCATTTCTGATTGGTTATTGATTTTTCTTCTATGGTTTCCTGAGTTCCCTTATTTCTTCCTGCTTTTTGTTCATTTCTGTTCTGATTCAAGTTTTTTTTTCCCCTTTGTTTCCATATCTCCAAATACTTGCAGATATTTGATTCAGTTTGGAGTTACAGTTTCCTTCTATTTTGCTATTGGTTATTTTGGGAATTTTCATGAGCTGAATTGTTTGATCCCCATTTTCTCTCCCTTTGTGTAGTGGTTTTAGAGAGATGGTGAGCTCACCCCTGCATTTCTGTGTACAGAGGTATGGGTTGTTTTACAAGATTCCTAGCCCAAGAGGGACCTCTTGTGTCAATGTGAAGAAAAGCATAGTTTCGTTACCTGGTGGCTTTTGTTTGTGGAAGAGGGGCGTCAGTGGGGAAAGGATGTGTGATGTTTGATTTTTGAAAACTTTCTTTTGTCTCACAGGATCTTAAATTCCCCTTCTTGCTTCTTGTTTTACAGGTAACTCAAGGTTCGGATGTTTTCTGTCTTATAGTTATGCCTAGGCATGAGTTTTCTGTCGTTTTATTTGTTCTTTATTGATATTTTGAAGGAAATGTTAGAAGATTCAGATTTATGCTGCTGCTATTACTTCAACTATGTGGAATTTCCTCAATACATATTTTTGAATGAACAATAATAGCTGATGTTTACTAAGAGTTTATTGAATGTTCTAAGCATTTTACATGTGTTATTTCGTCTAATCCTCACAGCAACCCAATGATTTATAACATCTCCATGACATGGCTGAATAAATTGGGGAACAGAGAAGTCAGACAGTTTTCCAGAGGTCGTAGAGCTAGTGCGTGCAGAGCCAAGCTTCTGACTCCAGAGCTTGTATTCTTAATCATCATACCACACACACACACACACACACACACACACACACACGCACAATGACTGTCCTCAAGATATTGTTAAGTAAAAAGAAAGCAAGTTTTATTATAAAAGCAAACAATGGCTAAAACAAAACCTACATTCATGTATTGTTTCTATATGTCCATATGAGAACGGAGAAATGTATGGAAGCCCACACACCAGACTAGGGGCCAGCAAACTTTTTCTGTGGAGGGCCATCTAGTAAATATTTTAGGCTTTTCAGGCCAGATGGCTTCTGGTGTAGCTATTCAGTTTTGCCCTGGAAGTGTGAAATTAGCCATAGACAAAATGTAAACAGATAAGGTGGCTGTGTTTCACTGCATCTTCATTTACAAAAACAGGGAGCTGGCCGGACTTGGCCTGCAGCATGTAGTTTGCTTCTCTGTTAACTTTGGCTACCAGATGGGGTATATGGAGATGAGGCAAAATGAGAGGGAAGGTGAATGGAGAAATAAAGTTGTGCCGAAGTGGAAAAAAGACACACGATAATATTAAAATAGAGATGCAGGATTAACTGTGACTATTCAAAACTTAAGTAAGCATATGGATGCATGAAAACGTAATTTGATTAAGCAATGGGGTTGTGGACATATTTTGTGTTAGATTTCTGTTGTTATTTTAATACTGCTGTGAAATTTAATGAACAGAAACATCATTTAAAATGGAGTCAGGAGGCCAGAAGGGGGAGCTCTCACATCCTGTCACTCCACGTCAGCTGCAGACCCAGCAGGAGAAGGTTACCGCTTACTACCCAGCAGGAGGAAGGAAGATTTTCTCCCCACCGGGCAACAGCTCAGCCAATGAAAAACCACTAACCTTCAAACTCCCAGTTTCCTCCAATGGACTCTGTTTAGAACAGCCCCTTCCAACTCCCCTTCTCCTCTATAAAAGAGTTTCCTCTCTTTGTTCTCCAGACTTGCCTGTGGTTCCCCATGGATTGCAGGTCCCAAATCGCAATTCGTCGCTGTTCCCAAGTCAACTCATTTTGCTTGTAAAATAACTGGCTATTTTATTGTTTTAAGTCAACACTGCTTGTTCAGTGAGTAAATAAAAATAACTATTTGGCAACTTAAAATTTGGGATCGTTCATATAAAAATCTGGATTTCTGGGTAAATCTGTACGTTCTGATCTGAAAAAATGAATTATAAATAGTTAATATTCATAATTAATTGAAAATTTCCACAACACATTTACTATTAATTGAAAAAAACCCAAGCCACAAGGTAATATGTTTAGTAAAATTCTATTTGTGTGAAAGAAACACACACGTGTATCTGTTCATATGCACACGTACACACACGTATACATAGAAAATCCTTGGAAGGGTGAATGTTAAATCTGAGACTGGTCACCTCCGGTGAGGATAGGGGCAGGACGAGGGCTTTTTACTTTTTGCTCTTATGTATTTCTCTACTGTTTGTATTTCAGTGAATGTATGTTGATTTTATACGTCAGACCCGAAACTGGAAACCTCTGTGTTGCTTTTATAAGTAAGCTAACCCCCTCCTTTCTTCTGTTTGCTCCTATTTCAAATTGACGATATTTGGGGTGTTTCTTCTAAGCATACTTCTACATATGTTTAGCTCAGATATTCCTTCTGAAGTCTGTAACCATGTCCAAAATGAGAGAGGGGAATGGGAATCGATTCTTTTACAGAAGAACAAAGTGGCTGCGTAGTGGGGGAAACAATCGCCCCTGGGCTTTGCACCCAGGCCTTTGCATTCCTGGGTCCTCCGGGCTGGCTGTGGCCTGGGGGGGCCAGGGCAGACAGCTGTCAGGGTCAGAGGAACGTGGGGACTCCCGGGTAATGAGGACAGAGCGTGCTGCCTGCCCCCGTGTAGCCCCCCCATTGGCACTGGGTTTCTGTCTCTCCCTGCTTGCTCTGGGCCTGCCCTGCCCGGCCCCCCTGGCTGAGTGTTTATCTAACAAGGTGCGGACGGCCTGCTGTGGGCAGTCTCGGGCCGGCACAATCAGCCTGGCTGTAGCTAGCCCTCCTCTTGGGGAGGTGAGCGCTGCTCTGTTCCTTACCTAAAACCCACCCCACCCCCTCTCCAGCCCGAGCCGTCCAGCACCAGGCCAGAGCCACAGCAGCCTCTGAGCCTCGGAGGAGTCATGGCTGGTGCACACTGAGGTGGGCTGTGAGTGCAAACTCACACTCCAGATTTGGGAGAATTAATATGAAACAAAGAAAAAGCAATGTAAGATATTTCAGTACTTTAAAAATATTGATTACACGTTGAAATGATAGTATGTTGGATATATTGCATTAAATAAAAGCAGTTGTTTCTTTTTTAATGTGGCCACTGGAAAATTAAAAGTGACGTGTGGCTCACAGTTCTCGTGGAAAGTTGCTGCCCCCGCCGCGGCCTCTGCTTGACCTCTTCAGAGCAGTGACCACAGTCTGAAAACCATGATATTTATTTACTTATTTCTTTATAAAAATACTTATTTATTTATTTTGGGCTGCATCGGGTCTTAGTTGCGGTACGCGGGCTTCTCTCTAGTTGTGGCACACGGTCTCCAGAACACGTGGGCTCTGTAGTTGTGGTGCACGGGCTTAGTTGCCCCATAGCATGTGGGATCTTAGTTCCCCAACCAGGGATTGAGCCCATGTCCCCTGCACTGGAAGGCGGATTCTTAACCACTGGACCACCAGGGAAGTTCTGACTGTGATATTTATTTCTTTGCTTCTTTACTCTCCCCCAGAATGAATGAACATCCCGGGGTCAGAGACAGGGGTCGGGGCGCTTTTGACCCCAGCAGGCTGACTGCCTTGGAATGGGCCCTGCTGACCGGAGTCCTGGGCAGTGGGTGCCATCTTGGGTAAAGACAGCACAGTCTAGTAAAAGCCTTTCTCTCAAACCCCCAAATAAGCTCAGGTCTTACCTCGATCATCCCCGAAGCCCCCAGGTCTCAGGCCCAGGCCTCCTCCCTTCACTGTTGAGTCAAGGCTATAGACACAAACCCTCCACGGTCAGCTCGGCCACGGCAGCTACACGGGGCCATGCTCTTGGCTGTGAAATGTCTTCGTTTCCATAACCTCCTCTGGCCTCACTGTGCCACTGGTGCTGAACCTGCTCTCCGGAGGAAACAACTAAGGCTCGCAGAGTTTAAGACTTGCCCAGCGTCACACCACTGGACCCAGACGCCTGCTGCACCGCCAGTCGTGGGCTGGGGATGGTCACTGGTTTCCTGCCACTGGGGGGTGAGGGCTGCGCCGCCCCTGCAGGCAGGTCGTGTGCAGGCTGCACGGGAGAATGAAGCCCTCAGCACAGCCCTGCTGGGAAAGGGCAACTTGCAAGTGAAGAGCTGGGACAGGGCGGGATGTGCTGGCTGGTCTGTCCTGCACCCTGGTGGTCCCGGCTCTGGGAGAGGCCACAGAAGTGATCCTTATGTGGCCTGTCCACACCGCTGCCTCACATCATGCTCTCTATCCAGTCCAAACCTTCTAGAAGCTTAAAGAATCTTTTCACTGGATGGACCCAACACCTAGTATCTAGAAGGTCAGGCTGGGGCAGAAAGTCTTCGGATCACGCTACTGGATGGGGCAGGATTCAGTGTGAGAAGCCGAGACTTGAGAGTTACATACACCCACATGTGCGCACACCCACACGTACGC
This sequence comes from Aethalodelphis obliquidens, assembly GCF_003676395.1. Taxonomy (NCBI): domain Eukaryota; kingdom Metazoa; phylum Chordata; class Mammalia; order Artiodactyla; family Delphinidae; genus Aethalodelphis; species Aethalodelphis obliquidens. The sequence continues at coordinate 16,538,198 of NW_020837985.1, read as the reverse complement.
ACACCAGTACACATACCACCACACACACACACACGTACACGTACATACGCAGGTGTGTGATTTGATTCGTTCCAGGGATGTGACCCCATGAGACTGTGGGGCTCGCTGAGCGGCTTTTTCTTCCCGCCTGATGCTGGAGCTGAAGGACTGAGCTGATCACCTCAGCGGGAAGGGAGGGTCTGGCCGCCAAGCCCACCCTGCCTGAGCCCTACAGCCTCAATTTTCTCACCTACGTGGTGCAGATAGGAACTTGACCTCAGGGGTTCTCCGTGAGACCAGACGAGACCCCTGTGGGAGATGCCCGGCCGTTGGGGGGCAAGGCAGGTGCTGGTGAACACTGGTCTCTTTGTTCCTCGGTTGGCAGGACCGTTGCGTCCTTATTCGTTTTTGTCCCTCTGTGTCATTGGTTCCCAAACCTGCTCTTCCTCAGAACCCCCTCGGAATCTTTTAAAATACCTTTTTTTCCAGGTGGCCTCCAAGAGCTGGTGAAACAATGCCATGGGGGTTAGGGTTAGTGACTCTGGTGGTCAGTCAGGCTTGAGCGGCACCCGAGGGCGAGATCCCCTCGGCGCAGCAGTGGTCACCGTGAGCTGTTCGTTGGGAACACCTGTGAGCGCAAAGAAAGCGTTCCCCCGCCCCCCCGCAGGGGTGCTAATTTGACAGTGGGGTGGGGAAGTGGGCATCTATCATTGGGATTTTTTAAAGCACCCCTGGATGATTCTAGCGGGCAGCCAGTGTCCAGAACTGCTGTTCCCGACACACAGGAGTCGAGTGGTCAGTACGATGGCTCTTCCAAACAACACTGACTTCTGACCTTTTGGCGTGTTCCTCAGCTGTGTGTCACAATTTATTTAGAAAAACTAAGGTCCGCCCCCTCAGGCTTACACGTGATGGTGAGGGGTGGGTGGTAAGTACATCCATTCACAAATTACATAACCTTTCCCACCTTCATCTGCTTACAGACTTACTGGGAGATAAATCGCTAGGCATTACCTGAGCCAGGATGGGGACGGGAATGGGCAAGGGAAACCAGACCACAGCTGACATTCCCCTGTCCTTCAGCATAAATTCACCCTGGGCTGAGTCTGTGTTCCGTCTGCACAGCTTCTCTTTCATTGCAGCTGGTGGATCACAAGCCGTCTGGAGCTGAGGGCTTTCCTGCAGCCACTGCACTCGGGGGCTTCCTGCCCGAGGACGTGCTGAGGCTGGGGCTTCATGGGGCCGCTCCTCTCCAGGACGCCTGCTCTGCAGGGCTGACAGCCCACGTGCCACCGCCTCTGCCACGTACCCTGGGTATTTTCTGGGAGGATTATGAGGCTGAGCAAGGGGACACCCTGAGGGGAGGCTTTTCCACGTTACTCCAGCATAGCCCCCGCCCCAATTCTCTACCTCTGGGTGCCCAGAGCCACCCTGGTCCCATGGGTGAGAGCGGCTCTGCTCTGGTCAGCATTCTTGACACTGAAACACATTTCTGCACCCCCAAGTGGGCCTCCCCGCGACCCGCTCTCAGGCAGGAGCCCTTGATGTGTGCAGGCCTGACGTCTTCGAGTGACATCGCTGTGACTCCCTTCCCTTCCGGTCAGACTGTGCGCCTAGGAGTCGGCAGTCTCGCTCAGCTCCCGCTGCTGGCCAGTCCCCGAGTCCATCGACTTCTGCAAACCCCAGTGGTCATTGGAGGGCGCCGCTGGGTCTGTCCAAGGCCGAAGGCCGGGAGTCTCTGTCCTCAGGAATGTCCTGCTCTGGGGTCACTGCTTCGTCCTCACCCAGTTCTCATGGTTGCGAACAAGGACGGGAAATGCGACCACGGCCATCTGCTTCCTGTGCTAAGAGAAAGGAAGTCCCAAAGAAAACAGCACGTTAGAGGAGCTGGGGCGGGATGCCCAGGACTGCCCACTGGGACAGGACTCCCGCAGCCCCTCGTCCAGCTGGCAGCCCGGCTGAGCCCAGAGGAGAAGGGAACACAGCATTCTGCCTGAGCTGTCTGCCAGCGCCAGGGCTGGGTGGGGACACAGAAGGGGTCCCTCTGCCCACTAACCCATTTGTTCCCTTCTCATGGGGGCCAGGGGGTGGGACACGGGCAGGGCACCTGGAAGGGAGCAGGGCAAGTGGGTCCACCCAATGTTGGGAGGAGAGACAGAAAGCCTGCCTCCAAAGGCCAAAGGGCAGGGCCCAGAGGAGCCCTCCCAACCCAAGGGACAGCAGCTCGGAGCTCAGAGCAGCCCCCCAGGGACAGCTCCGGGGTCAGAGCAGACTCCCCAGGGACAGCTCCGGGGTCAGAGCAGCCCCCCAGGGACAGCTCCGGGGTCAGAGCAGCCCCCCAGGGACAGCTCCGGGGTCAGAGCAGACTCCCCAGGGACAGCTCCGGGGTCAGAGCAGTGACCATGGCGTTCACCCCTGGCGTCGGTGGTGCACCAGTGCCTGGCAGCCGGCACCCAGCCAGCCTCCACGGGGATACTAGGAGATGGGCTCCGTGTTTCTGCAGTTTCTTCTCTTCGGAAGAGAGAACTGAGCACAGAGAGGCCGAGCCTCTTGCCAAGGTCCCTCAGCCGGGAAGAGGCCAGTTCAGCCTGGAGGCCCGGCAGGCATCTCACTCCTGTGAGGCAGACTCAGGGTCACCACAGGTGCATGGCCTCTGCAGGGCGGGGCCCCATCCACGTCACACTGGAAAAGCCGGGAAGCCGCAACAGCGTCTGAGCTGCAGGGCAGAGCCCTCACCTAGGGCCACCAGGCTCCGGAAGTTTCCAGCATCAGGCTCTCCAGGAGGGCCCTCTGGGGGGCCGAGCGCCTGCACGGGCCCAGGGTGAAGGGCCTGCTCTGGGGGGTCCCGAGGCCTGAGCGCCGAGGCCCGGAGGCTGGCCCACCGCCCGGGGCCCTCACGCGCCTGCTCTCGTCCAGAAGGAGGCACCTCACAGGGCTGCTGCCGTCGCGGCCGGGTGTCTGAGGAGCTGCCGGCTCCGCGGGCGTCCTCTCCTGCCTGACCAGTGCGGCTAGAGGCCCTTCACCAGCGCTGGGCCCGTTGGAAGCCCACTTCCGGACTCCTGAGAGCGGGGACGCGGGGCAGGAGAGGGAGCGGGGAGGGCTGGGGTGAGGGGCTCCGGCGAGGCCCCCAGACCTCCATATGGGGGGCCCTCAGCGGGGCGGGCAGGTGGGAGCCGCAGGCCGCGACAGCACAACCTCTGGAGGTGTGAGGCAGGCTCAGGGTCACCACAGGTGCATGCCCTCTGCAGGGCGGGGCCCGCCTGGGGGCGGGGTTTGCAGGGGGGCCGAGGACAGCCTCCGCCGACAGAGAAGGTCTGCACACAGGACCTGGTGCTCGGAGCTTGGCTGCCGCTGCCATGGGGCTCGTGGGGGACACAGGCACCCGAGGAGCAGACGGGCCGAGTGCTGAGGAAGCCAGCAGGAGCGGGCGACCCTGCCTGGCCACCAGCTGTGCTCACGAGGGCCGCAGGCGGGGCCCAGGGCTGGGGAGCGGAGTCTTGGAGTTGTGAGCCGTGCTCCAGCCCTCCCCTGCCCACCGCGACCCACCCTGCACCCCGTCTGCCTGCAGGTCCCCCGGCCCTCCTCCCCCACCTCCACCACCCTGGCAAACACCTCCTTTAAATTCAGTTCAGGGCTGTTGCCCCCGTCTGGGCCCCCCACAGAGCCCTGTCTCAGCCCCTTGCAATGGGCTGAATTGGTGTCCCCCAAATCCACATGCTGAAGTCCTAACCCCATGACCTCAGAACGGGACTGTGTTTGGAGATGGGGTTTTTAGAGGCGATTAAGGTACATGAGGTCACAAGAGTGGCCCCAAGCCAATCTGACTGGTGCCCTTATACGAAGAGGAGGTCAGGACACAGACACGCACAGAGGACTGATTATAGGAATTGGGTCACGTGGTCCTGGAGGCCGAGGAGCCCTGCAACCTGCTCTCTGGAAGTGCGAGAACAGGAAAGTGGTGCGGTAAATTCCCTCTGAGTCCAAAGACCTGGGAACCAGGAGCCCGATGTCTGAGGGCGGGAGAGGATGGACAGCCCAGCTCCAGAAGGGAGAGAGAGCTTGTCCTTCCTGACTTTTTGTTCCATCTGGGCCTTGGATGGACTGGGTGGTGGCCACTCACCTGTGGGGTGGTGACCTTCCTTTCTCAGGCCCGCCATTCAAATGTCAAGCTCTTCTGGAAACACTCTCAGAGAAACACCAGAAGTCATGTTTTGCCAGCTACGTGGGCACCCCTTTTAGCCCCGTCAAACTGACCCATAAAACTGACCGTCACAGCCTCCAACAGGGACGCAGCCCCGTGACACCTTCTGACCTCCAGAACCGTGAGATAATTCACGGGTGTGGTTTTAAGCCCCTGAGCTTGTGGTCATTTGTTTCGGCAGCCGTGGGGAACAGGGGCAGTGATCCAGATGGGTATGCCCTCCGCCAGCCTCCTGGGAAGGCGTAGATGCGCTGTGACAAGGCCTGGCTGTGACCGTCTGCTGACACCTCATGCTGGGCTTGGCCTGGGGACCCAGCTGGGTCTTGGCCGCCATCTAGCCAGTTCCAACCTCTGACTCAGGTGCCCTGGCGCCACTGCCCGCCTGGCCCGTGGCCCCCTGGGAAGGCGGCCGCTGTCGGCGGGAAGCCCCCAGCTGGGTCCTGGACCTGCCACCACCAGCTGCGTGACCTTGCGCAGAAGTGTCACTTCCATCGGATGGACTGTTGGGTGCCAGGACAGGGAGCTGGCTGGGCAGCGGGGAGGGGCGGTGTTTTGGGACCGGGTGCCCAGCAGGCACGTCAGGTCCCCGCCCACAGCTGGACCTGCCCGCTCAAGGTACCACTTGCTTCCTCCTGTGCCCTCGGGCAGGGGCATGTTAAAGCCCCAGTGAGGGGTCAGGGCTGTGCTTTCTGCTCTCCAGGGCGGGAATCAGGGGCCCAGCTGCACGCAGTGCGCCCGGAGCCCAGAGAAGAGGCTGTCGCCAAAGCAGGAGCCCAGGGCAGGCCCTTCAGCCAGTGGCTTCAGACTGAGCCCGACCTGGCTCCCTCCTGCTGCCAAGGGCCGTGAAGGAGGTCAGCTCCAGAGGTGCACGGTGGGGCGTCTGTGCTCTCAGAGCTCTGGGGGCTTCAGGGCGGAGGGTGGAAGGGAATCCTGTGAATGCGGGTGATGGCGCCCAGTGTTTCTGCAGCGGGTGGGTGTGGCTAACGAGGCTTCTTGTGATGGTAAAGGACTCGGGTGGGGCGTCTCCCATGAGCTTGCACTCGCAGGTGGCACACAGGGGCAGGGCGTGAGGGTTGCCCTGACAACAGTAGCTTGCTGAGCGTTTATTCTCTGCCAGGCATGGGTACAAGCAGCCCCCTCGGCGGTTCAGTCAGTTCTCACTGCAGACCTACGGGGAGGGGTCTCCTACTTTCCCACTTGGCAGGTGAAGAAGCCCAGCTGCAGGCGAAGGGGCTCACCCGGGGCTGGAGCTGGAGGGTGTGGGCCTAACATTTGAACCCAGGCAGTGTGACCCCTGAGCTCGGCTCTTATCTGCTATGCTTTCTTAGGGACTGTGTGTGCAAACGTGTGTCCACAAGTGTGTGTGCGAGTGGGAGTACGTGTGAATACGTGCATATGCATGAGAGCGTGTGAGAATGCAAGAAACAGAGAAACCCAAAATAACTAGCTTCAAGATGGCAGAGATTTATTTCCCTCCTAGGTAAAGGGGTCCTGAGCTAGGCAGTGCAAGGCTGGTGTAATGGGTCCAGGCCCCTTCCTCCATGCTGCCCTGCCATTCTCAGTATGCTGCCTCATGGTGCAAGGTGGCTGCTGTGCTCCAGCCATCATTCCAGCCACAGGAAGGAGGAAGGAGAAGAGAAAGATATGCCATCTCTACCTAAGGGATTTTCCCCCCATCCCCAGCTAGGCCTTGATGTTTCCATTAGTAAGGAAAGGGGAGAATGGAAAGTGGGAGACTATTCTGCCTGCTGGGATACTTGACAGGCAGGATAGAGTTCTGGGCTTCCCAGCCCAGGGGATGTTGAGCTGGTGGGGATCAGGGGTCCTCTAAGCCTTGTTCTGTACTGCTCTGATGGGGAAACTGAGGCCCAGGCCCAGGCCTCCTCCTTCCCACTCCAGGGCTCTGTCCTGTCACCAGTCAAGAAGGCCAAGTGCCCAGCAGCCAATGACACCAGCCTAGCCAGAGCAGACACTGGGGAAGCCGAGGTTCTCCTACCCGGCCCCCTCCCACTGCTCCCCTCCTCTTCTCCTCAGGAGCCCAGAGGCCATGTCACTCCTCCCTGATACTGGTGGCCTGACCGCCCCATTCACTGCCCCTATGCCCCCAGCACCCACCAGGCTGAGCGATCGGCTGCAAAGTCCCATCTCAACCACCCCTCCAGCCTCCCTCTCTTTTCTCTTCTTCTTCCAGCCCCTCATCCACTCCACCCTCAAATCCCAGCATCCTCCCGGGGTGGAGGGCCCTTCCTCCTATAGGCCAAGGAAGCCTTCCTCCCAAAGTCTCCTCCCCCAGATGGGCTGCCCATCACCTGGATGGAGGTGTTTTGTTGGTGGGAAGTTGGGGAGCAAGTTGGGGTGGTCTCCCCCCAGGCACATGGTGAGTGTTTTCTCTGCCAGGGGCGGGAGCTGGGTGGACCCACCCTGTGAGCAGCTGAGGTCTGGACCTAAGGCCCACATGCTGGCCATCGTGCCACACACAGGCAGGGAGAGGAGGCCAGGGCGCTAGATGGGGACACTGAGGAGAGGCAGACGTGGCTGTGAGGAACCAGTGCTGGCTGGATCATTACAGACGCTTCCAGTTTATTCTCCAAAGCTGGGGTGGGGGCAGGGGAGGGGAAGGGAGGGGAAGACAGTGGGCAGAGTGCTGACCAGCCAGGGTATAAGCAGGGCTGGGGGTGGGGGTGGGGGTGGGGGTGGGGGTGGGACCCCCCCCACTCAGAACACCATTGCCTGAAGGCCGGCGAGGAGGCTGAACAGGAGGGCGGTGGCCATGGTTGAGGGTCTACCCTGGGGGCCACCTGCCCCGCTTCCCTGGGGGTCCTGCCAGGGCGGGATGTTGCACAGGCTGGCCTGGCAGCAGGATATGGTCGTCAGGGATCCATCCACCGTCCTGCTGATGGGTTGACATGTGTCTGCACACCACCCCGAGTAGGTGGTCCGGGGACCTGACTCTGGGTGGGAAGGGGGTGGTGGAGAAAGTGCGTCACACTGTAGGGACGAGGCCCCGCACAGACGTGGGAGACGGGCTCCTCCCGTCCGGCTGCCCCGGGGTGGCCTGCTCACCAGTATTCCAGTGGGAGACGATGGTTTTGCAGGTCTTGGGGAGGATGCAGCTCTGCATCTGTCTGCAGCTCTCATCCCGGTGCAGGGACTGGCAGGAGTAGCACCGCAGCTGCACTGGGAGGCCGGGCAGGCTCAGTCCCCAGCGCGCCCCCGCTCACCCAGCCCCCCACCTCCGGCCTCTTCACCTCGGAGGCCTTTTCCCAGCTCCTGTCCCACTCACGCATCCTCAGCTGACCCCCACGAACCCTGCGCCCCTGCCTCAGGACTGGCCCCTTTCCCTCCCCTAGCCCGGCCCCACCAGTGCCAGGCTGCTCATGTCTTTCTGAACAGGACTCCACACCAGGGCCTGTGACTCTCCGGTCTCCCCATCCCGGGCTCCGCTGTGCTGCTGTCCTGCCTGGTGAACTCTCTCTAACCTCTCTGCCGCGACACCACTGTCCCTCCCAGGAATGGCTCCTTCTCTAGGCCTCCCTACTCTGGATGGCAGTTGAGGGTCACGGTCAGGGTGAGAAGTGAGGGTGTGCTGAGTGTCAGGGGCCCCTCCTCCCCCCTCCCCCCACGAGGGGAGGGATGCTCACAGGTGGAGGCCCTTGCCTGTCGTGTCCTCACCGTCAGCCTCGCGGACCCTGGCCCTCGGCAGTGCCCACGCATGTGTTGGAAAAGGGGGACAAGTGGCCCACCGTGGGGTCGGGGTGGGCAGGTACCTGTGCCTCTGCTGCCTGCAGTCACGCTGGCCTCGTCATCCTCCTCGTCGTCGTCCTCGTCATAGCCTTCAGGTCCAGCGTCCATGTCATCATCCTCGACCTCCTGCGTCCGCCCTCTGCCTGGCCGCGCAGGGACGCCTGTAAACCTCCACTACCCGGGCACAGAGGACACATGCTCGGGGTCCAGTGCCACGCCCCCACCCCTCGATCCATCAGCCCCCTTGCCAGTCCCTCTGTCCTCCCCGCCGCCTCCCAAGCTGGTGAGGTCACTGCCTGGGTCTCCGAGCCCCGGCCCTGCTTCCTTACCTGTGTGTTCCTTACCGGCAACACTAGGGGGTGTGTGCTGGCCCTTTACAGCAGCTGGCCCGTAGCCGTCAGGATGGCCTGTCCATTTCACAGAAGAGGAAACTGAGGCTGGGAGAGGAGAGGGCACCCCACAGCCTGCCTCTCTGAGCGGCTGAGCCTGGGGGTGGGTGGGGAGGGAGCCCGTGCCCCCAGGGCCTGGCTGGGCCGGGGCTGCAGGTTCAGGGACCCGTGGGAACCCACGACAGCCCCATCCACCTCCCTGTGGCCTCGGCCTCCAGCTGCATTCCCTCTTTCTTCCCAAGCCATGTCTTGCCCCCAGGCTGGGTGATCCTGGGGGTCCTGTGCGCCTGGACTATGCTGTCCTTCGCGCTGCAGCGTCTCCCCTCGCCCCGAGTACCTGGCTGCCCGCACAGCAGCAGAGCCAGCAGGACAGCCACCAGCACCTTCATCCTGCCGGAGCTGCCGCGTCTGCTCACCCGGCTCCTCGCTGGACCTCTGGATTTGTGGGAAGTGGGACAAAGGACATTGCCGGGGGCTTCCCGGAGGCCCTGGACCCCCCAGCTCCAGCCTCAAACAATGGGCCTCACACTGGCCCCCAGGCCAGGCACTGGGCCAGGGATGGTCATTTCCCTCCCTGACTCTAGGGGCTGGGTGGGGGAGAGGAAGTCTTTGTGGTTGGCCTTGGGGCGTCCCGTCACCTGTGTGGCTCTGCCCTGGCCTTGAGGCCTCAGCCCAGTAGTGTGGGCCGGCCAGCCCACTGCCCCCTGTCTGGACCCCAAGGACCCGGGCCCAGGCCACACAGCCCCAGGAGCCTGGCCTCACGGGCCCTCCAGCTGCAGACCACTGTCCAGGCACCTTCAGCCGTGAGTCGTCATCCGCATTCCGGGGGCCTTGTCGAGAGGATTTCAAAGAAAAGCACAGCTGCAGTCCTCCCGCCGGGCCTGCCTGTCCCGCCAGCCCTGCGCTCGCCCACTGGCTGCCGGCTGCCCTCCCTCCCACCTCGGGGCTTCGTCCTGGCTGTTCCCTCTGCCTGGGATGCTGTTCCTGCCAACGTCCACGAGGCTGTCCCACCCGCACAGGCGCTACCTCCTCAGAGAAGCCTTCCCACCATCACCTCACACCCTATCCTCTGGAGGCCCCTGCCCTCCAGAGCGCCACGCCGACCATCCAGGACAGGGTGGAGGCCTCCTGGGGAGCCTCTAGGAGCCTGCCCGTGCTGCGCTGTGTGTGGGCCTGGGCTGCCCCACTCTCCCATTCCTCCCCTGCGGGACGCAGACTGTGCTCGGGGACTGCTGAGAAGCCCCTTCCTGGAGGCCACGGAAAGGAGGGGGCGGGGGCAGGACGCTAGATTGGGGCCTGGAGCCAGGGACGCGAGCCCGCCCACTGTCTACGTGAGCCCGCCCACTGTCTGCGTGGCCCACTCCCTGAATTTGCCCAGCCTGAGTTTCCCCAGTGGGTGGAATATTCTCAGGGACCACCTGCAGCAGAGGTTGAGAGCTGGCTCTGGGGTAAGGCCGCCTGAGCCTGAGCCCAGTCCCCTTTTCCCTGGTTCTGTGGACTTCAGTGCTCTCACAGTGGTCGTGGCCATCAAGAGCCAGTGCCCGCTGGCGTGTAGGACGGCTCCCGTCACAGTCCCCACAGGCCAGCTGGATGACATTTCTCTGAAGTGTCAGCCACCAGGTGTCATCATCCCTCCCCCATTCCTCTGGACCAGTGCACTCTCGCCTTCCAGTGGGCACTGGGCCGGCCTGGCCATCCTCAGCTTCTGCAGGAAGCTGCCCGGCCTCCGTTATCAGCTGCCCCCAGCCCTTCCCCCTCTGGAGGCTAAAATCACTCTCCAGCCAGGGTCTCCCTCAGTCTGGTGCTCACGGCCCTGGACCCGCCCTCTTCATTGCTCAGGCCTGTGTCCACGGCCACCCCACCCAGCTGCCCCCGCAGACCTGGCTTCCTCCTGCAGGTGCTTTGATCTGGGGCCACGGGAGCTGCTCCCAGGAAGGGCTCCACAGGGGTTCCCAGAACTGTTAGGGAGCAGGGAGGCTTCACCCACCACCTGTCCCCCCAGACGGGCCCAGCTCCGCCTCGGCCGAGGTGCAAATAATACTAGCACATTTAATTCACTAAGTAAAATTAAATGTCATTTTACTTGTCCTCAACAACTCTAGGGCTGGGTAATGTTACCATCACTGCTTTACCGACAAGGAATTTCTGCAGAGGTTCAGCCCTACGCTGACTGCCCCTCCCCCCTCCCCACCCACCCCTGCCCCAGGCTGCACCTCACCCCTCCTCCCCCACAGTGGGCGCTGCTCCCTCTGCCGCATCCCAGCAAGGGGGCTGGGGGCTGGTCCCGCTCACGAGGACGCAGTCACATGGCCAGGCCTGGCCAAGGCTGGTGGCCCACAGGAGTGCACGAGGCCCCCAGCCCTCAGGTCAGAGTGATTGTGGGGTCCCCCTTCAACCCCCCCAGACATTCTGGCCTCAGACACGCCTGCTGGTGGAGCTCTCTGACCCCAGGCTTCCGTGACAAGGGCCACCCCTGAAGCCCCCCCGGGTGGGGACATGGCTCCCTCAGACCCCAAGGGCCAGGGTTGAGGGCAGGTGGCCCTGTGGGCACCCGAGGCCCACTTTAGAGCCTCTGCCCTTCTACGTCAGGGCTTTCTCCCTCAGCCTTGCCCACGCGCACCAGCGCTCTTCTTGGGCAGCCTGGGGGCCCAGCTTCCTGCCTGCAGACCCTTGCCTGGTGTGGGTCCGGCCTTGCCTGCTCTGCCCTGCTCGGTCGGGCTGGCTCCCGTGAATGGTCCGTGGGTGCAGCGGGTGTGGGTCCCCCCCTGCCAGGCCTGGCCCCCTCTGGCCGAGTGAGTTGAGTGAGTCACCTTGTTCCTCCTGGCTGGCGGAGCACAGCTTTGTCCTCAGACCTTGGTGCCGGCCGTGGATGGGGCACACTGGCCGTCCACACCCCGTCCGGCCCTGGCAGAGGGGGAGGTGGTAGGGGAAGGATATGAGCCCTGATCTCTCTCTGGGGAGCGGTGTGGCCCCAGTCTGCGCTGTGAACCCACACTCTGGGCCTCTGGGGTCACCACAGTGAACCGGACCCAGACCTGGGGAGGGATGGACAACGCTTCTGACTGAGGGGTGGAGATTGGTGCTGTGGGTGCGGGAAGGGCATCTGCCCAGCCTGGCAGCGCACAGCCACGGGCCAGCGGGGCCTCTGAAGGCAGATGTGGGCTGCAGATGCGCCGGCCCTCCTGCCCCCCTCCCTGTTCCGGGCTCCTTCCCACCCTCTGTGCAGTCAACTGTCTCCGCCTCTGGGAGCAGAGGGAGGGCCTTCCTTCTTAGATCAGAGTCCAGACCGTCCTCCCCGGTGGTCAGAGGGCCATGAGGGGTCTCTCGTGGGCTCTCTCTCTGCTTCTGATGGCCCCCCAGTGACTGGCCAGGCAGGCAGCTCCCAGGGACGGTGATACGGCACAGCCTCTTTCTTTCCTGAAATCCATAACTGAGAAACAGGCACGTGCGGGTGGGCTGGCCAGAGGGAGCCGGCTCCAGGTGGTCTCGGGGGGCGACTCCCCTGCGCCCCGGGACCCCGTGAGGAGACACATCAGGGTGTAAGGAGCCATCTGTTGATTCCAGGCCCCCATCCTCCATTTGTTCAAGCTGCCCCCGTCCCACCTCCACACGTCCACACCCCAGGTTGATTTCCTCTAACCCTTGGACACTCTCGGCCCATCCACATTAACCTCGGAGAGTCTCACCTCCCCTTGCCCCCCAAGCCCCACCACGGATCCCTGGTGTCCGGCGCCAGCTGCGGGGCTGCCTGTGGTACCCCCCCGCAGCCCACGGTGCCTGTCAGCACGCCCTGCTCCTGCACCCTCAGCTTACCCGCCCCCCCCACTTCTGTGAGAAGCCAGGCCTCTGGGGGCAAGGGCCCCGAGGTTGCCGCCCTGCCCACCCTGTGCCCAGCGTCACCCACCTCTGGATGGCCCCTCTTCCGGCCTCCCCATCCCCGGCCTCCTTCTCCTCCCCTGTATCTTCAGCTCCCCTCCCTTCTGTCTCCTGGTTCTTCCTTCCCCCCCCCCAATTTTTTTTAATTGGTAAAATACACATAATATAAAATTTGCCACGTTAACCATTTTTAAGTGTAGAGTTCAGCGGCATTAAGGACATTCACATTGTTGTCCATCTGCAAAACTGAAACTCTGTCCCCATTAAACACTCATTCCCCATCCCCCTCCCCTGCGTAGAGTCCTCGAGGGTCATCCACGTTGCAGCTCCTGTCAGAATTTCCCCCCTTTCAAAGGCCGAATAATATTCTGTTGTATGTGGAGACCACATCGTGTTTATCCTCCATCTGCCGCGGACTGCCGGGCCGCCACCGTGTGTTAGCCACTGCGAATAATGCCGCTACGGACACGGGTGTGCAGACAGCTTTTCCAGTCCTTGCTTCCGATTCCTCGGGGTCTGTGCCCAGAAGTGGGATTGCTGGATTGCATGGTGATTCTGTGTTTAATTTGTGGACTGGTTTCTCTCCTTCTGCATGTAAACACACTCAAGTGTCTCTCACTGAGAAAATAAAAACAAGTCCCTGAAAAGCCACCCTTTTCCTTAATTCTCCACCCAAACTTCCTCCCATCTCCTTCCTTGTGCAGCTCTCGGACGGCGATGTGGGGACATCTCCACGTGCCAGGAGCTGCGCTCTCGCCCACGAGTGAGCCCTGTGACACCACCACGGACCCCCGGCCTCCGCGCCGGCACGAGGGCCGGAGCACCCAGGCTTGGGCTGAGGCTGCTCTGGCCCCGCCCACCGTCGGCCTCGCCCACCCCTGCCTAGGGCTGCAGGCCTTGGTGTTGGCGCCCCCTGGGGAAAATGCGCCGGCGAGGGGCACATCCTGCACGGCATTTATTTCCCGGCAGTAGGGACCCACCTCCCCTGCGCTGAGCTGTTACTGCTGAAAGTAATTTTGTAGGGATTCTCTGCAGCCGGAGAAAGGGATGAAGAAGCTCTTTGTGTCCTGCATCGGGGAGCGGTTACGCGGGCTAGGCGGGGCTGCGTGGCAAGAGGGGGGATGGGGGGGCTTGGCACTCTGTGCCAAGACCTCACGTCTGCACTGCGCCCGCCCCGCGCTGCCCACCCCGCAAGCTCGGACCTAAGACGCCGGGAAGAAAGGAAAGCCACTGATGGCTGAGCTCGGGACGGGGGTCTGCACTTGGCGGGGGGGCGTCACTTAAGTCAAACTTGGCGGCGGGGACGCGCCCCCGCGAGAAGCCAGGGCTGCGGCCCAGGACGAGCAGGCGCCCCTCCCCGGGCCGTGGGCTGGGCCCTCAGGGCCCTCCCGGCCGCAGCGCTTCTCCCGCACAGGGAGGGCAGTGGGACCCGCATCCCGGGACGTCCCACCTGGACTCCCGGCAGGTGTGGTGGCAGAACTTCAGGTATAAGGCTTTTGCCAGCAGTCCTGCTGGGGAAGGGGGTGGTGGGAGAGGGGCGAGGTGAGACCCCTGGGGGGGAGTGGGGAGGAGGGGATGGGGGAGCCCATGGGGGGCCGTGTGGATGAGGAATCTGAGACTCAGGGATGGGCGGACTGGCCGAGGCCCTGAGCTTGGGGGGGTCGAGGCAGGGAGTGCAGCTGGGGTGCAGGGCCCTGCCCACTGCCTGAGGAGCTCGCTGCGTGGGAGGCTGTGGCTCCAGGATCCGGTGGGGCGGGGATGGGGCAGGGGATTCTGGGTGATGGGGGCCGGGACACAGAGAGCCCTGGAGAAGGTGGAACTCAGGCAGCGAGCTGCTTGCTCCCAGGGAGCTGGGGGTCTTGTTATGGAGCTGGGCCCCCTGAGCCGCAGGTGAGAGACTCCAGGGCCCAGACTTTGAAGCAGGACTGGGATGGGAGGGGTCAGTCCCCTTGATCTGCAGCCCAGGCGAGGTCCCGCCTCTGCTCTTATTTATTTATTTATTTATTTTTGCTGTACGCGGGCCTCTCAGTGTTGTGGCCTCTCCGTTGTGGAGCACAGGCTCCGGACGCACAGGCTCAGCGGCCATGGCTCACGGGCCCAGCCGCTCCGCGGCATGTGGGATCTTCCCGGACCGGGGCGCGAACCCGCGTCCCCTGCATCGGCAGGCAGCCGCCCAGCCTCGGCGCCACCAGGGAAGCCCCGCCTCTGCTCTTGCTGGAGCTGCCTCCCTCCTGGACTGCCCTCCTCATTCCCCCAGCCTGGTGCCTCTTCTCATTCTGGGCTCACCAGGACCCCCAGGGAATTGGGGCTCTGGGATTCAAACCCAGGCTTGGCTCAAGACTCACATCTCAGTTTAGAGCAGGCACCGGGAGGGTGAGATGAGGAACCTCAGGTGAAGGCTAGCAGGTGCTGGTCCGGCCGCCCCACGGGTTTCCGTCTGGGCACGTTTGGGGAGGGGCGGTTGAGAAACCTGCCCCCCCACCACTCTCTCCAGGCGCCTCCTGACCCTCCCTACGGTCCTGGCTCGTGAAACAAGAAGGAGGTTCAGAGGGGCTCCCAGCTCGAGCTGGGCAGGCCTCTCCACCTCTCTGCCTTGTTTCTGCACATGGGTGACGAGGTGGCCACAGCCTCTTTCCATCTGCCATTCAGGTCGGATTAATGCACGCAAAACAGTTGACCCTGCGCAGGAAGGTGCTGTCCTGCCACGGAGCAGGCCCGGCCTGGGTACAGGCACTGGTGAGCCCCTCAGACACTGGCTGGTCAGGAACGGACTCCTACCTGTCCCTCGTCTCCCTCCCTCAGAGCAGGGCAGCGGGGTCCACTTCCTTGTAAAGGCAGGAGTGGGCGGGCCTGGGGGAGGCACCTTGTCACGCCGCTCGGAACCTGTGCTCCCACCCTCTGCTTCTAGAGCCTTCTCCAGAGCCCTGCCAAGGCCGACTGGGCAAACACGTTGCAGGTTCCACTCTCAGAGCTGGAACCAGAGCTTGACCAGGCCCACTGGGGACCGAGGAGACCCCACTCCAATCAAGCAGTGAGGTGGTGGGCACCATGCACCTCTCAGGGCAAGGGGTGACCTCAAGGCACAAAAGGGGCTCGTGCTGAGGACGGCAGTGACCGCCCCTCCTCTGGGCTGGGGAACCAGTGTCCAACCCTTGGCGCTTCTCCACCCATCTGGGTGCAAGGGCAGCACCCACCACTGAAACTCCAAACCTCTCCCCTGTTGTGCTCCATGGTTCCCCCAGGGTCTTCAAAGGGGCAGCGGACGCTGGTCGGGGGGCTGCTTTGGCCAGAAGGCAGGCTCGGGGGGGGGTATTCAGGATGCCCCTGGAACCCTTCAGGTCCTGATCCACGTTCTAACTTCACTTTGAGACTTGGTGGGTGTTGGCTGTTGTAAAGCAGAACCTGCGTGAGCAGCTGCCCCCCGCCGTTGGCGCGCTCAGCCCCCAGAAGCAGGAAACCAGCTCCTTTCACCGAAACCCTGGCTCTCAGTCTGCATCATGAGTCAGAGATTTGGGACTTGCCATTCTCCTTCTTCAAGCGTCCAGTGCATGGAGAGCAGCCACCACATCCGTGGTCCTTGGTTCCACGCGCCCCTCGTGGTGGTGCTGCCTCCGCGGCCCCAGCCTCGCCTTCAGTGGGCTCTTCATGCCAGGTGACCGCTCGGGATCACTGCTGTTCTTCTTTGACCCTCGTGGACCCGTAGGCCGCTACAAGAACCTAGGCCCCGCTTTAAGTCCGCTAGCCCTTTCGGTCTAGTGCTAGGATTCAGCGCTCTCACTGTCATGGCCCTGGATTTGATCCCCAGTCAGGAAACTAAGATCCTGCTTCAAGCCACTGTACCCTGCAGCCCCTCAAGATCAATAAGAGAAGCCATTTTAGGCCTAAGCTATTTTGTGATCTAAGCCTGGCCACAGTGCTTGCCCTTGACCAGGCCAGGGAAATAACTTAACCATAACAGAGACAACAGATAAGTCACCAAGACTCCCAGTTCTGCTTCAAAGGTAAAGAATAGCCTGATGCACATTCTTGAGCTACGTTACAGGGCTCGAAGCCCCTCGAACAATCAGCCACCAGACTAACTGGGCCAGAAAACTGATGGTGCTGACCTCTGCTGGCTGTCGTGACTTCAGTCAGCTAAGACCTGGCCTCTGCCGACCCAGGATGACTCTTGAATTCAGTGACTCAAGAGCACAAGAGTTTTTGCATCTCTTCACTCTGTAATCATCAGTTTTTGGAATAACGCCCCTCAAGCTCACAAGGTGGCTGCTGCAGTTCCAGACATCACATACAAGCATGACAACCCAGAGAAGAAGGGGACCCATTTTTCATGCCATGATTTTGTTTGTTTTTAGTTATAACCAACATAGAGAAAAATGCTCCAATCACAAATTCATGCTGATGAATTTTTACAAAGTGAAAATATCCATGTAATCAGCCTCTAGATCAGAAAACAGTTCACTAAGAGCACCTCAGGAGGCCCTGTCATGTCCCCTTCAGTCACCCCCAAGGGTGAGCAGCATACTGACGTCTGATGTCGTGGATTCGTAGCGCCTGTTTGTATAATTGGAATCATACTCTTCCCGGTCTGGCTTCTTTTCCTCAAGGAGGCCTCTGAGATTCATCTGTATTGTTGTGGCTGGATATCATTTGCCTCTTTCAAGTGCTACACAGTATTGTGTCACGTGAATACACCACAAGTTATTTATCTACCCTACAGTGGACGAGCTTTGGATAATTTTCCATTTTTGGCTGTTTCAAATAGTACTGCTTTGAACAGGCTTATAGATGTCTCTTTGTTTCCTTCATGAAAAGAATTGTGATATAATTTACATACGGCTAAGTATATAAACTTTAAGTGTACAGATTGATGAAATTAGATATATATATATAACATATATGTAGCACATATATAATATATATACATAGATATGCAATGTAGCCACCACTCACATCAGGATACAGAGCATTCCAGAAACCCGGAAGGCTCCCTGTGCCCCTCCTGCCCGAATCTATCCCCTGAAGTTCCTCACAAATTGTTCCTTTTTAAACCCTGTGTAAATGGCATCAGCTACTTTGTGTCCCACGTCTCCTGTCCAGCCTTGCTCTGTGAATCACCCACACAGCTGTACGTACTGGCAGTCCATCCACTCCCATGTTTGTTGCTGTGCTGTGTTCCATTGTCCAGAAATACCAGGGTCGTTGCCTAGTCTAATGCTGGTGGCATTTGGCCAGTTGTGGCTTTTATGCAGGACACTGCTCTGGACACACTTTACACATGTTTTGGTGTAAATAAGCCCTCATTTCCATTGGGCAGGTACCAGAGGTGGAATATACGTACGATTAGCTTCAGTCGGTATCGCCAAATGTCTTCCCAAAGTGTTTCCTCCAGTATTGCAAGACGGTTCCGGTTGCTCCACAACCTTGCCAACACTTGGTATTGTCAGTTTTTAAAAATTTTAGCCCTTCTGGTGCGTGTGTAGTGGTGCTTCATTGTGTTTTTAACTTTCTGGGTGTGGAAATTGATGAACGGATTCTAAAATTTGTGTGAGACCAACCATACATTAGAGGCCTCTCGACTCTCCGGTCTTGTCCTTCCTGCCCTGCGTCATTGCCAGAAGCTCTGCTTGTTTCCTCTCCCCCTAGGAGTGGCCTCTCCCTTGGCCAGAGCCAGATCCACAGGCTCCCGGCAGCCCCAAGACAGCGGTGATGAATTTTCCGGTCGAGTCTACAGATTTCCCACCTCGGGAATTTTAGTCCCTCTTGTCCTTATTGCTTCTCCAGTTTCTAGTGTCTTAAAAGATGGTTTCTGTGATTTATCTGCCTTTTCTTGTCTTCAGTGGGAGCATGAACCTGCCACAAACGACTCTGTCCTCCTGAGAGCAGGGTCGGCCGAGTTTCTCCTTTACGGTGAAGGACCTTTTCCATAAACCCTCCCTTCAGACATCCTCTTTGGCCAGAATTGCTTTCTAAGCCTTTGACTCAACTAATTACCAACCGATGTTTCACCCCACCTGGCTGACACTAGGAAGGATTTACCCCGGGCAGAGGTCATCTTCACAGAAAGGTGCGCACTTGGACAAAACTTGGATTCTGTCCAGGAAAAGGGTGGATGGACATTAGGGAAGAAATGGGGCCTAGTGGTGTTCACGGTCATTGTCCAATCAGAATGACGCTAGCCATGCACAGCCTCCGCTGCTGGGTTGGAGGTGCAGATATGGACAAAGTGTCGGGGAGAAATCATCTGAGCATTTATGAAGCCTGATGTTTTCCTAAGATTTCTACCTGCATCCTCTCACTTAGCCCACGTGCTGACCGCATGCATCAGGGATCCCATCTTTACATGGGAAAACCAAGGGGAGCAGAGAATTGCCCAAGGTCACACAGCTGGTGAGCAGCACAGCTGGGACCCCGGTCCTTCTATGTCTGTTTTATAAGATGCAAAATTTCTTTTGATAGCGGGACCCAGCAGGATGACACCGGGAGAAAGAAAGGCAGAACTCTGTAACTTAGAGTGTGGCCACACGGGGTTGCACCCAGGCGCGGGGTACTGCAGGCTGGGGCAGCGTGTGTGGCCTGTGGCTGGGGGTCAGCTGGACCACTGGGCTGTTCCTCACTGCCTGGTACCCGGCGTGGGGCGGTTAGGGTGGGTGCACAGTGGCCTGGAGTGTGAGAGCTTTAAGGAAAGAGGTTGGGTGTGCACTTAAATGGCTGCTCAAGAAGGGGAAATGACCATCTCTAGCCAAGGCCTCAAGACCTGGTCAAGATAGTGCGGTCAAGACTATATTCGCTGACAACAATGATTGCTTTTGTAATAAGAAAAAAAAACCCTCTAAAAGTAAAAAGATATACAAGCAAAACAAAACAAACCTGTATTACAGCAGAGCTGGGACCTGAACCCAGGTCCTTCTATCCCCAAACTCCCATTTCCCCCTGTGACCGGTCCCAGTATCCCCTTTTGGGACTCCTGGATCCGGATTAACTTAAAGGAAGACAAATCTAGTTAGTGGCACAAACTTGGGGAATTTAAAAAATCATTCTCATGCAGTCACTGAGCCATATAGGGACAGGGTCCAGCCCCTCGCCACGTGCACATTATGGAAAATGCAAACATCTTACTATAAAAATGTCCAAATGTTCACAACAGTAGAGCCTTGTGATATTGTGATTGATAACAGGAAACATATTGGTCTTCACCTGGTCCTGGCACAAATCTCCCCAAACTCTTGGAATTTCCTAAGTGACCAGAGTCTTAAAGGTGTTTCTTGTCATATTAATGAGGTGACTTTTGGAAAGCCCCTCGGTTACCTAAGGAGGGGGCTGGTTGCCAGGAGAATCAACTTTGTGGTTAGAGGGTTCCAACTTTCAGTCCCACCCCCAGATGTCCGGGGAGGGGAGAGGGGCTGGAGGTTGAATCAATTGTCAATGGCCAATGATTTAATCAATCAGGGTCACGGCAATCAGGACAGTGTTGTTTCTGTTTTTGTTAGTCCTTCAGGGTCAGTCCTGTCAGTCCTGTAGGGTCTGCCCCGTCTATTGGGGGTTGTAGTGCTCATCAGGTGTTACATACCTCTATTTGTGGTTCATCTGAGTCTGATGTTTGGTCATATTGGCCACAGGGCCTGGGGTCTGGGGTCCCTGGGGCTGGCCACGGATGAAACCTCCTGAGTGCATGTATGAGAACAGACCCCCTAAAGAGTGCCCAGGGCAGGGACACCCAGGAGTGTCCACATGGGGTCAACTCCCTGTGACTTGGGGTGTTTTTGTGTGAGGATGAGGCCAAGCGGCTCACCATTCCTTGCACTGGTCTGGTTGGATCCCGGGGTGGGGGGCAGCTGCCTGTCCCTCCCGGACGATCTGAGTGTGAGTGGGAGAGGAGCGCCCTGCTGTCTGCCCAGCCCAGGAGGCGTCCCCGGGGACTCGGAGCTCAGGATGGCCAGCCGGGGCTGGGGGAGGGGCACCTTCTTCTCTCACAGCGCCTATCGCACTCTGTACTGCTTTCCTGCAGCTGCTGCAACAAATCACTCTCTTGTGGCTTAAAACAACCAAGAGGTTCCATGGGAGGACCCTTCCTGCCCCTTCCAGCTTCTGCGGGCTTCAGGTGTCCCTGGCTGTGGCCTCATCCCTGCGGTCTCTGCCTCCATCATGTGGCCTCTCTCTGTGTCTGTCCCTCTCCTCTATCTTATAAGGACACCAGACATTGGAGATGGGCCCTGCCTTCCAAATCCAGGACGGCCTCATCTTGAGATCCCTAACTTAGTCCCACCCTCAAAGACCCCTTCTCCAAACAGGGTCACCTTCACAGATTCTAGGGGTTAGGAGGTGGACACCTTTTCTGGGGCCACCATTTAGCTCCCAGCGCTCAGCCTGTTGGCTTCTCCCCACTATTCTGGGGGTCCTCGGGGCCCAGAGGCTTTCTCTCTCCCCGAGTTCAGCAGCACTGCAGGAAGTGTTCGCTGTGTGAATGTCCCTGTCAACCCTAGGCTGGTCCTCTCTGTGAGGGAGGGTGGTCGGGTCACAGCCACACCTACAATCTTGGACGGCTTGGAGGGATTCTGATGGCGTCGGCCAAAATACAAGGCAGAAAACCCTGCAGCACAGCTCAGGTGTTACCTGAACCTTGCCCCTCTCCTGCCAGGGCCTGACCCAGAGGCCAGTCCCCTGCTTCTGTGCGCTTCAGAACTCCAGATGCGCAGCAGCGGCCGGTGGGTGAAGAACGCAAGCCTCTGACGCTGTCCGTGGTCCTGACCACCTGAAGCAGCTCTGCTGTGGGGACAGCTGGCCAGCAATCATCCCGACCCTGAGGAGAGCATGAGATGGGCCACAGCCACATAGTCACCCCAGGCTGTGGTTACTTGTCAGAGGGTCTCTGGGCAGGGTGAGACCCTTGCCAGCATCTGGGCATCTGGGCCAGGTCAGTCTGGGAGGAGGGAGGTCAAGGCCAGCAGTCACCAGCTCCATGGGGGGGCTGTCCAGACTGAAAGGGCCAGGGCCACACGTGGGCACATTCTGCTCTTTCTTCTGCTAATCAAGACTGATTGTTATTCTTGTTTGCAAAAATCCTGGTAGGGTGACACCATCCCACGTGCACTGGGAGGAAGGCAGAGTAGCTCAGAAGCCCGGTTAGGGATCTCTGTCCCCCTGGCAACCAAGCCCAGCATGGGGAGAGCAGAGTCTTTGCTCTCTGAGGAGCAGGCCCAGAGCTGCATTCCCCAGCGTTGGCCCCAGACTCCTCGGGCATGGCTCTTTGGACACCTGGCTTCTGCCCCTGTCATGCCCAATCCAGTCCCTACTCACCTGCTGTCTTTTGTTGCATAACAAATTACCCCCAAACTTAGGGGCTTAAAACAACACCGTTCATGCTCTCGAAGTGTCTGTGGGTCAGGAACCCAGGTGCTGGGACCTCGGGCTCACATTCTCTCACGAGGTTGCTGTCAAGCTGTCGGCTGGGGCTGTGATCTCATCTGAGGGCTCAGCTGGGTGTGTGTGGGGGGTCCACTTCCAAGCTCCCTTGGGTGGTTGTTCGCAGGCCTCGGCCCCTCTTTACAGGGTTGCCTTCGAACACGGCAGCCGGCTTCCCCCAGGGTGAGCAATCTGAGAGAGCGAGAGGCAGAGCCCGCATCAGAGCCACGGTCTTAACAATCCAACCTCAGAAGTGACATCCTGTCACCTGTGCCACACTGTTTTCACTACAAGTGAGTCCAGCCATGCTCAAGGAGAGGGGATGATTCCCTGGCAGTCCGGTGGTTAAAACTCTGCGTTCTCACTGCCGAAGGCCCAGGTTTGATCCCTGGTTGCAGAACCAAGATCCCACAAGCTGTGCGGAGTGGCAAAAAAATAAAATAAAATAAAAAAGGGATGCACGAGGACAAGAATACCAGGGGGTCGCTGGGGGCTCTGAGAGCCTGCCCCACACACCACCTGTCCCAGATGTTGGGGTGGGCTGCCCTGCCTTAGGTCTGGCAGGGATCTTCCAAGTATCTGGACAGAACTTTGGACAGAACTAGAGACTCCTAGTCCAGGAGTAAGTTGGCTGTGATCAGCAGGGACCCCCTCCCCGCTGCCCAAGTGCCACCCACATCCACCCTATACCTGCACAAGGAGTCAGAATCCAGCTGACCAAAAGGGATACAGGCTGGCCTCGTGGCAGGGCATCCAGGATATCTGCCCTGCCCCCAGTCCCATGGGGAGGCTGTGTGTTAACTCTGAAATGCATGTGTCAGTTCTGACAAGGATGACTGGCTGTGGACTCTGCCCAGCCTCAGGCCTTGCCTGGCTCCAGAGCTTTTCGGACAATATCCAGCCCTTTTCTCTGCTGTGGCCTGAGCCATCCCCACCGCCCCCCTCCCCTCCCTGCTCCCCCAACACTCCTGCTCGCTCTTACCTTGAAGCTTGCCAGCTCTCCTCCTCCACGCTCACTGGCTCCATCAGAGAGGCCTTGTCCACACCCCCAGGGCCCTCGCTTCACCGCTCACCCCATTCTGTAGCCCCTGTCAAGCTGCCCAGCTGTCCCCTGCTTGCCTTCCCTCTCGCTGGCACGCGCCTTGGGCCAGGTGCACGGTGAGCTCTCTCCCTGTGGGTCTCGTGTAACCCTCACACACTTCCACGTGGTTACTAGCAACACCCTCATTTTACAGACGCAGGAACTGAGGTTCACGGGGGGGGGGGGGGGGGGGCACGCAGCATACCTGAAGCCACACACCAGTGGGTGGTCCCGGGCTGTCTGCATAAATATTTGTTGGACAAATGAGGGCAGGACTGAAGGAACAACCCCAGCACTTGCAGGGTAGCTTTCGTTTACTCAGCACCCAGCAGAGACCGATTCCAGGCACAGGGGACAGCAGATGCAAAAGCACAGCACGACTAACGCCTGGTGGGACCGGAAGACGAGAGACAAAGCTGAGAAACTGGCCAGAGCAGGCAGTGGAGGACCTTGAATGCCCAGACCAGGATTTGGGACTCGCCCGCTTGAGTGTGGGCGTGGCTGAAGGCAGCAGTCCCTGGGGCTGCCGCTGCTGGTGGGGTCGTCACGGGTGCTCCGGGGAGGAGAATAGCCTCGAACAATCGAGACCGTGATGGGGCTGGGGAGCGGAGGGCCCAAGGGCTGTGAACAGGGCCCTGTGCTAGCACCTGCCACCCGTTACTCCCTCCCTCCCTCTCTGCGTCTTTGTGCCGTGTCCTTTCCTTTCGCAGTAAACGTTCTTCTTCCGAGAAATTCCAAGGGGCTCTCAGCCAAGCAGAGGGGGGAGGGATCCTGCCCACGCCTGGGGGGGGAGGTAGAGGTGGAGGGAGCGCCCGGGAACGGGTGGAGGGAGCCCGAGCCGGAGAGGGCTGGCGCGCGCTGGCGAGCCGGGCGCCGGCTGGCCAGAGGGGCCCAGGACGGCCCGGGACGGCGACCCGGCGCTGGCCCTGAGCCCCAGACGCCTGAGTCCTTGAGTCTCCAGCCTCCCCCGCCCCCCCGCGCGGCCCCCGCCCCGGCTCCGCCCCGCCCCTCGCGCGGGGTCCGTGTCTGCGGCTGCGTTCCCCGAAAGACAAGGCTGCACCCGGCTTCCCTTCCACAGGGAGACCTAAGGGCACCTCTCCCCGCGCCGCCCGCGCTTCCCGGAGCCCCGGAGTCGCGACACCCCAGGGATGTGAGTGCGCCCCCGACCTGAGGCCCGCGCTCCACGCTTAGATCCGCGGTGAGAGCTGAGGCTCGCACGGGGAGACGAGGGGAGGAGGCTCCGCGCCGGGTTCCCGGTCCCCCCGCCCCCGCCCGGGGTGGGGTGGGGGCGAGGCGCCCGCCCTTCCCCCCATTGGCAGGTACTGTCCACTCGCATCTTGTCCTGCCTTTTCCTCTCCGGACGCACCTATCGCTCCCCAGGGATAAGACGCGCCTCCCGACCCACCCTCCTACCCACAGGTGCGGAGCGTGGGGTGCGGGCCTTTCGAGCTGTCACCCTGCCGGAGAGGGCAGACCTATTTTCCCCGGGGTGGGGGGGGGGGGGGTGCAGTGATGGTGGATGCTCTGGGGGATGGGCTGGGGGTGGGGCTTTGAGAGCTCCCGGACGACCCCTGGCCCTGGATTCCGGGGAGGAGGTTGCGTTAGGATGCCAGAAAAGGGGAGGGTCCTTCGAGCTGGGACGGGACTTGGTCTCCTGATCGAGGCTTCTCCCTGCCAGGCCTGTGCCCCAGACGACCCCAGCCTGCAGCCCCCGCGCCTTCCTGAGGCCCGCCTGGAGCATGTTGCCTGCGGCCATGAAGGGCCTCGGCCTGGTGCTGCTGGCCGCTCTGCTGTGCTCTGGCCCCGGTGAGTCTGGGGGCGGCTGGCGGGGGTAGGCCAGGTCGCCTGAGAGCCTGTATGAGGCAGCTCCGGAGAGAACCAGGTGTGGGGCGGCCATTCTCTGACGATGCCCATCAGACACACACCCGCTCCGGAGCCCAGCGACCCCAGCCCAGCGCTCGCCTGTGTGGCCCCTGCTGGCGCTGCCCCAGCTCCAGCGGCGCGGGTCTCTCCTGGCTCCTGAGGGCAGGGGTCCTTTTCCTCCTGGGCCCGGGTCCAGCGGCTGCTCCCGGCTTAGTGCCGGCTTGCTTGTGTTCCATCTCTTCTCAGAGCCCCACCTGGCCTCCCATCAAGTCCTGTTTGGTTCTTCCTCCACCGGAACCAACTAGATTCTGGGGGGATGTGTGTGAGGGGGTAGGAGTGTGCAGGAGGGCACCATAGGTGTGATACTTGTGGCTGTGTGTGCACGCACCGTGCGTGTGTGTGGGGCCGGGGGGGGTGCATAGGGGTTTCCGGAGTCCCAGTGGTGGCACCCTCACCCCACCCTGCCCAAAGGCACACAGGTCGTCCCAGCCTGTCCTCCGGGTGCTAGTTTGGCCTGGTCACTCCTGCTCAAGGAGTGCCGGCCTCCTACAGCTGCATGGTTCTCCTAGGACATGCAGCGAGGCAGGTGGGGAGGACGCAAGGGGCTGGCTGGCTTGGACCCCTGTCCCTCTGGTCATCCTCCTCTCTGTGCCCTGCCCAGCTCATGGCCTGTGGTGCCAGGACTGCACGCTGACCACCAACTCCAGTCATTGCACCCCGAAGCAGTGCCCGCCGGCAGACACGGTGTGCGCCAGCGTCCGGATCACAGATCCCAGCAGCAGTAAGTCAGGCTCCAGCCTGGGGTGGGGAGGGGTCGGCGCTGTCATCAGAGTCCCTCTGGCCTCGGACGAGAGCATGGGTCTGGGGGCAGGGCACTGCCCTGCTGTGTGACAGTCAGCAGGTGCCTGACCCTCTCTGGCCCTTCTGTGGCCCTTTTCATGTAGCTGGGGACAGTGGCCCTTTTCATGTAGCTGGGGACAGATCGAAGCCTCAGTTCTGTTGTTCTGGGGTCTTGAACTGACCTGGAGGGTCCCTGGCTTGGGTCCTGGGCACCAGGCAGAAAGGGCCCTGTGGGGCTCGAACCCCAGGCTCCCCTCCCCCCTCCCCAGGCAGGAAGGATCATTCTGTGAACAAGATGTGTGCCTCGTCCTGCGCCTTCGTGAAGCGGCACTTTTTCTCAGACTATCTGATGGGCTTCATTAACTCTGGGATCTTGAAAGTAGATGTGGACTGCTGTGAGAAGGATTTGTGCAACGGGGTGGCGCTGGCGGGGCGCAGCTCCTGGGCCCTGGCGGGGGGACTCCTGCTCGGCCTGGGGCCCACCCTCCTCTGGGCTGGGCCCTGAGGTCCCCTCCCTCCCGCAGAGCTTCTGAACTCGTCCCGCCAGACCTGAGCCTGTGGCTGCCCCCTCCCCAGCCTGGCCTGGCTGAAGCTGGGGGCAGCCTTGGCCTGTCCACAGTCTGTGGCCCCCGCCCCTCCCTGTCTCTCCACCAGCTCCAAGTCCCAGCCAGCAGGACATCTCCAGGAATCAGGCGTCCAGCAGGAGGCTGGGACCCCGGGCCTCGGAGGGGAAGCCAGGCTGAGCCAGGCCCCGCCCGATGGCCTGGCTGTGAGGGCATCCTCTACGGAGAAGTAAAGTCACTTCTGAGTCCAGAGACCCGGGCCTGAGCCTGGGTGGGGATTTTTTTGGGGGGGGGGGTCCTGGCAGAGAAAGGGCAGGGGGCGGGGGCAGGGAGGGCAGCGTTCGTCCCCTGGGGGCTGTGGTATGGAGCTGCCAGGGGACCGTGGGCCTGGTAAAGTTTGGGAACAGCCTGAGGGGCGGTGAGAGTTGAGATGAGCAAAGTCACAGGGTGGGCCTGAGGGCGAGGCCTTGCAACGGTGTGTGCACACACCGGGGACGGGGCCGTGCCCAGACTCACACCTACGCCCGCAGAGGGCACACTTCTCACCCACACCACGCTCTCACGTCGTCACGTGCTCATGCCCACAGGTGCCCCACATGCCCCCACTGACACGTTCGCATCACAGCAGACCCTGAAGCGGTGTGCCCCAGCGCAGGCAGCTCCGCACAGGTCCACGTGTGCGTGCGCACGGGAACATACAGACACGCCCGTGTGTAGGCCTCCAGAGCTCTCTCCCCGCTGGGTGGTGATCAGCTGCCCTGAGAGCTGTCGGGGCCCCTTCAGGCTCACGCGCGGACCTCGAGGGCCCAGACCCAGAAGCAGGCGCGCCCCCGCCTCCACCCTGAGCTGGGCGCCGCCGTGGGTAGGGTCTTGAGGGCCAGTCCCCTGACCAGGCGATGGTATGGCACAGATGGCCTGGGTGCTTCCCGTGGGAGGAGGCTGACTGTGGAGGTCAACCTGAGGCTGCTGCTGCTTTCCTGGCCCTTCCTGCTCCAGCAGGGAGCCCTCCGTTAGCCCCTGCACCCCTGAGTCCAGCCCAGCCTCCACACGCACTGGCCACGAGGCTCATCTTGTGGCCTAGGCTCACCACGGGCGCTCGGCAGCCACTCCAGGCTTTCTCGGCCAGTTCTTCTTCATCCCTCTGTGGCTGACCCAGCCCGAGGTCACTCCTGGGTCCTGGACTCCCTGGAATGAACGATACTTCCTCTCAGAGCCAGCCTTGGTATTCCTCCCTGGGCTCCTCTTACGGAGTGATGGAGAGGGGTCTGGAGGTCCTGGGCGAGTGAACCAGTGGGGAGAGTGGGGTCACTGGAGACTGGTATCAACTTCCTGCTGGTGGAAATGGCCGAGGGACTTGTCGGAGGGTGGTCTCCCACTCCATTTTAAGTTTGCTCTGCTGCTCTGCGATGTACCCCCCCGCCCCCCACCCAAACCTCAGTAAAGCGTGCTATCCACAGTGTGCGTCTGCTGCTTTTGGACCGTGGGACCGGGTGCTGCTGGCGGATGACCTGGAAGACCCGTGCAGAGAACCTTGGGGATTCGGAGGAGGCCGGGAGCCAGGAGATCGGGAGCAATGGGAGGCCTGGAGGTGTTGGGAGGATGTGGACGGGCCACCCCAGGGGCATGGGGTTCAAACCAACTTTTACGTCAGTCTTTGCTAAATTTGTTATTTGAGGGAAGTGTTTAAAACACAAAAAGACGTGAAGTTCTCCCAGGTCTTTTTTTTTTTTTTTTTGCTGTACGCGGGCCTCTCAGTGTTGTGGCCTCTCCCGCTGCGGAGCACAGGCTCCGGACACACAGGCTCAGCGGCCATGGCTCACGGGTCCAGCCGCTCCACGGCATGTGGGATCTTCCCGGACCGGGGCATGAACCCGTGTCTCCTGCGCTGGCAGGCGGACTCTCAACCACTGCGCCACCGGGGAAGCCCTCTCCCAGGTCTTTTAAGATACACGATTAGGATTGGACGGAGGGGCTTACGGCAGCATGGCCCAGATAACCCGGCCTCGACACCTCAGCTCCCGTTTCCAAGCAGCCAGAGCTGAATGGGTGCCCTGGCCTTCGCGAGCTGCTGCAGAAGGATCGAAGCCCACGGTCCGTGTGACGTGCTCGGCTCCTAGGCACACACATAGCTCTGATAGGCCAGGGTGCCATGGCCTCCTTTTCTGAACCATTCATCAAGGACACTTTCCTGGGTCAGGGCGTCTAGACGGACCTTTCAGTGTCAGCTGCTGAGTATCTTTTGGACCAGGACTCATTCAGCTTCCCCTTGTCAGTGGGCGCGGAGGTGCCTTCAGTGGTTTTCATCAGCAGTCCTGCCGTGACCGTCCTGGTCCTCATATGGTTATGGGGTCAGGCAATTATCTGTCACATCGATTCTGAGACAGGGGCAGCTGAGCCAGAGAGGACATAGACTTAACAATGAAATAGGTGCTCAGAAAAGGCCGTGTTGGGCTTCCCCGGTGGCGCAATGGTTAAGAATCCGCCTGCCAATGCAAGGGACACGGGTTCGAGCCCTGGTCTGGGAAGATCCCACATGCCGCGGAGCAACTAAGCCCATGCACCACAGCTACCGAGCCCGCGCGCCTAGAGCCTGTGAGCCACAACTACTGAGCCCATGTGCCACAACTACTGAAGCCCGCGTGCCTAGAACCCGTGCTCCGCAACAAGAGAAGCCACCGCAATAAAAAACCTGCACCCCGCAGCGAAGAGTAGTCCCCGCTCACCGCAGCTAGAGAAAGCCCGCGCAGCAACAAAGACCCAACGCAGCCAAAAATAAATTAAAAAAAAAAAGGCCGCGTCAAGTTGCAGTCACACCAGCTCCGTCCACATCACTCCCAGAGGGTGTTATTCAGCTTTAGGACTCTTTGCCAGTCTGGCCAGTAGAATCTTACTCTGAGGGCTACTTAAGAAGTGATTAATGAGGTTAGATGTCCCAAGTGTTTGTCAGCCACTTGCGTTTCTTCTGTGATTGTCCAATGGCATCCTTAGCCCATCCTTCTATTGTGGCGTTTGTCTTTCCTTATGATTTGCAAGACCCCTTTGTGTGTTACGGAAACAGTCTTTCCCGCGGTGTATGTTTTGCAGATATTTCCTTGCGTCTTTGTTTTTGGTGTGTCACTGTACATACTCATGTTCTCGAGTTTCATGTGGTCGAATCTAATTGTTCTTTTATGGTTTCTGGGCTTCAGGTCTTAGGAGAACGTCCTCCACCCTTATCTGAGGAAAACGGTTCCTGTATTTTCTTCTAACATTGTCACAGGTTTGGCCACCACATTCAGCCATCCAGCCCACCTGGAGTTCATTATGTGGCAGAAGGCAGGGACCTCTTCCAAACACGTGGCCAGTTTTTCTCAATGCCATTTGTTAAACAACCCGTCTTTCCCTGGTGACTTAAGCACCACCTTGATAACAGGAGGCATTTGTACACGTGTGTGTGTTTCAGGCCTGCTACCCTTGGGGACACCCTCCCTGCTTTGGGTCTCACCCAGCTGCCTGACTCCAGCCAGGTTTCAGCAGTTGATGAGGTGAGAGCCCGTCTTGCTCTTCTTTCAATTTTTAAAAAAAATTGTTTATGTATTTATTTTTGGCTGTGTTGGGTCTTTGTTGCTGTGTGCAGGCTTTCTCTAGCTGCGGTGAGCGGGGGCTACTCTTTGCTGCGGTGCGCAGGCTTCTCATTGCAGTGGCGTCTCTTCTTCTGAAGCACGGGCTCTAGGCACACGGGCTTAAGTAGTTGCAGCACACAGGCTCAGTAGTTGTGGCGCACGGGCTTAGTTGCTCTGCGGTATGTGGGATCCTCCGGGACCAGGGATCGAACCCATGTCCCCTGCAATGGCAGGTGGCTTCTCAACCACTGCACCACCAGGGAAGCCCTGCTTTTCTTTTTAAAAGACTCTTGCCACTTCTCACAGCTTTTTGTTACCTATGAATTTTAGAACCCACTTGTCTAGTTCCAGAACAACACTCTCAGGGTTTTGACTGGACTTTCACTCATTTGGGGACGAAGTTGGGGAAGGAAGAGGTCTTCCCTGTTGGAAGTTCCCACTCAGAACCTCCATGGATCTCACCATTTGCTTGGTCCCTCCATCCAAGTTCATCATTTTCTTCGTGTGGCTCTTGTATCTTCCTTGCTATATTTATTGCTAAGTAATCTATAGTTTCTGTGGTGTCGTAAGTGGGATTTGATCCCCTCCCCTTTTCATTCACGGTCATTTTTGGTGTGGTGAGCTGACATTTTCTTTGTGACGTTCGTTCCAGAAGTACCTGTCCCCACTGGGCCCCCATTTCAGTAGGATGAAGAGGGAAGGGGTTGAGGAGTCCATAGGGGCTGTCAGATGGTTGGCCTCCATGTTTCCAAAATCCTCAACCCCTTGTGCCATGGGCTTCTCTGAGACAGATGTCAAGACGGAGCGAGTCTAAGGAGAAGCCCTTCAAAACACTTCCAGATGCGGTGTTGGCGGAAACTCCCGAAGGTGAAGAAGTGGTGCCCCTGGGCGGAGGGGCTTGGAAGGAGCAGAGGGTGGGGTGGGTCCCAGAGAGAACCTCCTGAAGGGTGATGCCTCAGAGCGGGATGGGCGAGAGTGGCTGCAGGTGGGCCACAGACAGCCCCACGCCTGCCAGTTGGGCGAGTGCTGGGACTGAAGCCTGGAGACAAGGTGGGGGGGATTTGTGCAGCCGTGTGCCTTGGTGGGTACGTGAGGACCAGATGGGCTGAGGGGTATTGTAGCAGATGCATCCGCCACTCCTGACTGGACACAGCCCTGGGAAAGAAGACGTGGCCAAGACAGTTGCGTCTCCACCACCTGGTAGAATGGATCTCAAGAGAGAAATTGTTACAGGAAGATTAAAGTTATGCCCCTTGTTTGCCTGAGATTGGGGCTGTGTTCACACACTTGAGTGTATCAGCAAGAGCCCACCTGAGTCTGAAGGGCCTCAGAAGGGACTCTGTTGGGAGGATGCGGGGAGCTACTCCTGGCGGCAGAGCTGGTGGGCCGGGCATTGCCCCTCGCCCCCATGGCGCTCTCTGGGGGTGTCGCCAGGATGCATCTCCATGGCAGAACCAAAGTCATACAGCGACACCCTAGAGGCCTGGAGGCTGCAGAGTGAGGTTTCTGAATCCCAGAAAAGTGGGGTTCACAATGCAGGGACAATCAACTTGGTGCAGAGGGTGCTGGGATGATTTGGGGTAGCCACGTACAGCACTGCAACTAGAGCAGGGAAGGCTCCTCATTTTCCAATGCGTATGTCCCTAAATTCTATTACCATCAGAATCCCTTAAATTTTCAAGGCGTACTATCAGATAATCTGCAAGTGAGGATCATTTTGACTGTGCTTTCCCCATATTTTTATTGCTTATTTCATTTTGGTTTCTACTGCTTTAGCTGGGACCTGCAAAGCACGGTTGAATAATGGCAGAGATCCAGGGCCTCTGTGTTAATGGAAGGTCTTTCCTGTTGTACCTTGAATTGATGTTTGCTTTTGGATTTGAAAATCAGTCGTTATTCAGCTCAGATTCTTTTATTTATTTGTGTTTCAATTAGATTTTTTTTATTAGGAATGGCTGATGAATTTAAAAGAAATACCCTTCACCACCTGCTGACGGAACCACGTTCCCTCATTTAATTAGTAGTTAATGCAGTGGGTTCTCTCGTTCCATGCCCTGATGGTGCTTGTGACACGAACAAACCCCAGTCGGTCACGGCGTAGTGTTCTTTTAAACCATTGCCAGATTGCAATCGCCAACATTTGCATCGTGTGACAGTTGCGTCAGATTCAGGGTTGACATTTGTCACTGGTTTGCCTTTGAACCTCTTTGTCGGAGGTAAGCTCAGGATTTTGGCAGCCTCACAGAGCACACAGGCCATTTCCCACCACCCACGCTCTGCAGCAGTCTGCTACTGGGGGTCTGTGGGGTTCATCTTCTCCAGCGCCCCCTCGCTGGAGCTGGGGGGCCTCTGGCGCTGGCCCAGGGGAGTTGCGGGATGGCCGGTGCTCTGAGCCCCTCCCTCACTCCCTGCCTGCTGGGCTGTCCCTCTCAGAGCATCTGTCCATCTCCTCCCCACTTGCACCTGATAGCGGTCTTATTATGCCCGCTGGACACCTAGGAAGCAGACTTGGAAGAGGTAAGATGCTGACGTACCAAAACCTTCACTGGATCCACAGGAAATGCCTGGATTCAGGTGTCTCTTCTGGCACCTACTTGCCGTGTGATTTTGGCCAAGTTCTGCTTCCCCTCTGAGCCTGTCTCTGTGTCTGTGAGGTGGGGACACACCCAGCTCACAGGGGGTTTGCACACGGAGGAGGGGCTGAGCCTAGAAGCCAGGCCTCTGGCCCCTTTTGTTCCAGCTGGCAGAATGCTAGTGGTGGAAGTGTGGGGACGCAGGAGGATGAGCACGCCCCTCGGTTCCCTCCTTAGGGCTTGAGACTTCCCCGACCCCTCCCCTGTTCCGTCCAAGCCCCTTCCAGACTTCAGGGCTCTTAGGCAAGGCCCTCCTGGTACACCTTCCCTGACGGCATCTCCCCCACCCTCCCTCCTGGCCTGTTCTCCCAGTCCCCTGAGGACGCCCCTGATCCGGTTTCAATCTCATCCCTCTCCCACCCCTCCTGCCCCCTGCCTGTGTCTCCTTCTCCTTCCTCGGGTCCCAGGGCACAGCTGGCAGTGCAGCCCTGCACACGGCACGTGTTGGTAACTGTTGGTGAATAGCGATGAGCTGGACAGAATCCCCAGCTCCCCCTGCTTCTTCATGCTCTACAGCAGAGACTTTTATGTGTGATGTTTCCAGGTACCTCTTACCTTCACCCCACAGTGCAAAGGTCCAAAGGTCCTTGAGTTTTAGGTAGCTGGTGGGAGGAGAGTGGTAACTCCCCTCCCCCCCTCCCCCCAGGCAGGAAAGGAAGCGAAGTAGGTGCAGGAAACCCCTCTCCAACCTGTGAGCTTCCCAGGCCGTGGCTCTGGGCACCAGTTCTGAAACCCCAGCAGAATTCCTTCAGGTGAGGGTTCCAATGCGGACGCGCAGGCCCTGTGCACAGAAATCCCTATTCCAAGTGCCCCAGGAATGTGCCCCACCCGCACCGCCACGATAAGCTAAGACAGGAGCTGAGGGCTTCATGTGCTTATCTATTCCTTGCACTCCTTTTGGGAGCCAGGTGCTAGGCTCTAGGCCTTGGGGATAGAGCCGGAAGCAAGATAAGTGAGATGGCCCAGGCCTGCCTCTGCGGAGGGTGTCAGGGGCGTTGCAGAGCGAGGCCCCAGCGCTTCCTTACCCTTCCTGGAGGGGCAGCATGGGGCCCCAGTCCCGGGATTAGGTGAGGGGCTCCTCCATAGCTAATACATTCACGTCAGTAACACAGGTGAGAAATGTGCCCCCTCACCCGCCTGTCTGCCCAGCGCTCCTCTGGGTCCATTCAAGGTGTCTTTATGCAAATACAAGGTCCTCTTCTCCTTGTGTTTTCACGCCTCTGATATGTCACCCCGAGGAGCCGTGCAGGTGTCTCCGGGGGAGAGGGAGCCCCACGTTCCTTCTCACAATGCACTGCGTCCCGGACAGACCCCAGCTCCGTGCTGTGCCCTCGGCCTCCACTCACGCCCATGGAGGCTGCCCTTCGTGTGCTCCTGTCCCAATGCCATGATGTGTCACCAGCAAGTGTCTCTGGGGAACCAACCCCAGGGTTGGCCTTGCTGGGCCTTTGTCACTGACAGGTGTGGCCATCCTTCCTGCCTGAGGGATGGTACCAGCCCCACTCCCACCAGCTGGATCTGTAGTCGAGGGCAGAGTTCATACTTCCAGAGGGTCCTTCACTCATCCATTCTCTCTGCTGGTGGTTTGCGCATTTGTCCCCAAGACATACAAGAGGACGAGTCACAGTGAAGGGATCCGAGCGAGGAGAGGGAACCCCAGAGCTGGAGCCGGATCTTTCTCGATTCACCACCAGCCGACACCACCTTTGAGAGCTGGTAATTTTGCTGAATGAATGAGTAAAATAAAAAATGAGTGAATGAGGGATGAAGAGTGACCATCGGATAAGTCAAGAATTGTGAACTGATGAGAAGAGGGCTTCTTGAATGTGGAGCGGCCGTGTGTGGCAGAGCGAGTCTCCCCTGGGGCTGCAGCCCCCAGGGTCAGCCTCCCTACCAGTCCCGCTGCCCTGATGTCCCTGGGCTGAGAGGAAAACATGGGGGTCCCTGCTCCATCCCTCCAGAGCACAGGGGTCTCATCCCCTAACTTGGGAACCTGGGCTAGCATATGGCTCCCGCTAGGCAACAAGACAGACAGACTTCAAGATGGACAGAAAGACAGGCATTTGCCTTCCTGAGTTGATCCAGGGGAGGCCTCAAAGGGCAGGGCTGGTCCATCCGAGGGAACACAGCTGGGAAGAAGACTTCAAGACTAGCTAATCAGAAATCAAGTGGTTCTTTGTGACTGTCCCCCAGTGTTCCCTGCAGTGATCACCATGGTTACCATGCCTCCAAATCCCCTGAGTCCTTTTGCAGAGCCCTCCTGCTGAAGCCAAGCGTTCCGTTTCTACTTTGCGGAGGTTTGCCAGGGCCAAGGAGAGTCCTCAGACCTGCAGAGACGCGCAGCAACCTCAGGGAGCCTGCACACAGGGGAGAGGTCCAGCTTCCGCAGTTACCAGGGAGACGCGGATCTCAGACGCAGCGTTGTAGCCCTCAGATTAGCAGACGTTCAGTCCCTGAGGAAGCCCACGTGCACCGCCCAGTCTCCTGCTCCTCGAAGGTTGGAAACTCTCTAGAACAGCTGCCAGGAAAAACAGCCTGTCGTATTCTTGGAGTTGAATATTCTGCTTCCCATAACGAAGCCATCTCCTCCTGGCACGTCACCCGGCGAAGCATCTCGATCGTGTGCCCCAGGAGAATGTGTATGGTTGCCCTGCTCACAGGAGCAGGAATCCTGAAGCACCCCAAATGCCCACCAACAGGAGAGTGGGCTGATGAGGTGTGATGGGGTATTACACAGCGGCCGCTACAAATGAGCGAGTGTCACAGAACGACATGGGCCCACGTTAGCAACGTGAGCTTGAGTAGATAAGTCCCAGTAGATCACAGAAAGCTGATATGCTTACATACGCTACTTTGTACTGTTGTTTTATATAGATGTGATAGAAAATACTGCTTTATAGATAATAAAACTCTATATCATCTATCATTTATCCATCTTTACCATCATCATTATTTTCTATCTATCTATCTATCCATCATCATCATTATCTATCTACTATCGTCTATCTATCTAACATCCGTCTGGAGAGCATAAGAAGTGTCAACTCAAGATTCCAGAATCTGATGCTGCTGCCCTAGGATGGGGAGGTGGGGGCACATAGGGGGCCTTAGGGGATTGAGAAGGGTCCCACGGGGAGCAGTAAGGTATCATCAAAGTGTTAGTCTTCCTGTTGGTTGGTGAGTTCATGGAAGGTTGTTATATTATTAAGAAGAAAGGAACGAGGGCCGTGTAAGGGACCAACGATGAGTGGGTACCACAGACCAAAGACCATGAGTAAAATTCAATTTTATGCACCTGAAGTATCAGAAATACCCCCAAATGGGAGAACACAGAGCACCGCCCTCAACACTTGTGTTTGTGCCCTGCACCTCACTTTGAACGCGTGAACCCGAGAACAGCCACAGGAAGGCTCTTCTGGACGTGCCTGCTCTGGGCAGGAGGACGGCAGGGTCTGAGGGGCCCTGGGCCTGCAGAGGTTCAGGGGTAGAGGTGGGGATGGGAGACGGGGCCCTGAACTGAGGCAGCAGGGACCACCGATATGAGGGCAGCTGGCCTCGGAGATGGGCTCTGGGGACATATATGCCCGAGTTCCCCCTGAGGTGATGCTTGCTGTAGGAGTTTCCAGGGGCTGCCGTAACAAAGCATTGGCAGGCGGATTCTTAACCACTGCACACCAAGGAAGTCCTGGAAGCACTGAGTCTTAACCACTGGAACACCAGGGAGGTCCTGCACCATTTTAAGTTGACCAATTTTTAAAAATATAAGTTGTGTTTAAAAAGAAAACTTTATACATTACTACCATAAATGAAAAACATTGTTAAAACAAAAGCTAACCTTAAAAATACAGGCAGGGCTTCCCTGTGTTCACGGGTTCGTGCCCCGGTCCGGGAAGATCCCACATGCCGCGGAGTGGCTGGGCCCGTGAGCCATGGCCGCTGAGCCTGCGCGTCCGGAGCCTGTGCTCCACGACGGGAAAGGCCACGACAGTGAGGGGCCCGCGTACAGCAAAATAAAAAAAAAAAAAGATGAACTAGAGAACTGGGGTGGAGAGCTCCGTTAGTCCTTGGGGCCTCCCCTGCCAGCCCCTGAGTTGGGGCATCGAGCAGCTGAATGGTTGCTTTCTTCCTGATCGCTCAGTTTTCTTAATAGTTGCCCAAAGCTGATCAAAACTTCCAGTGAGAAATGGCGTGTTTAGTTGGGAAGAGTCCCAGCTCCCGGCGCCGATGGTCAGTGTGTGCACAGGGTCCCTTCCAGCCCGGGCTCGGTGGGATGTGCTTGATTCCCCAAGGGCAGAGTGAACTCACTCCTGCACGCCCAGGGGAGGGAGTGCTGCCAGGACTCAGGCCAGCCTGTCCTCCAGCTTCATTACACTTTTATCCTCCGCCCCAATGATTTTTTGAAGATTTTGTGTGTGTCAATGGGAGCATTTAATTCTGTGTGATTTTCAAAGGCCATATACACTTCTTTTCCTGTCCAATCAGTTTTCAAAGGTGGTCAACCTGGGTTTCAAATCAGCCTCCCCAGGTATTTTCTCATCCTGGGGTCATGGTCAGTATCAGCCTGTTTTTTTTTCTCTCATTTAATTCTATTAATACATTTATAAACACTTCGTTACACCATGCAACTGTGGCAGAGAGATGAAAATAACGTTTGTTACGTGACACTTAAAATGACAGCCTCATTTCCTTCCTTTGCAGCTGAAACGACCTTCATGTACGTTCCCCACGATCCCAGTAGCTTGGTGCTGACGGGAGGCTGCGGTTCACCTCATTCCGCTCTCCTTCTGGCCTGTGGACATAACCGTGTCCCAGGTGGCAGCACAGGTATCTGCAGATTCGGGCTCCAGATGTCCTTACGTAACGCTGGCCGTTGACACCTGCCCGCCCACAGGTGGGAATGTTCAGCCGGCCGGTCCAGCGAGAGCGGAGTAGAGGTTCCTTTCTACGTGGTTCTCGGGTCATCAGAGAACAACGGTAGAGCCCACACTGACCAGTGATGTCCAGTAAATACTCCCACCCAACCCTGCCTGGCCACTGACCTTTAAAGCCACAAGATGCCACGGAGACAAGAATGCCCGGAGCCCTCCCGGGTGGCGGGAGGCGGCCCTCCCCCGCGTTGCTGGCGGTGTGAGCTATTAACTACGTCATTCATTGGCTCTTGTTGGCCTTCCAAGCTAATTTCCAGCCGAGGCCAGTCTCCTGGAAGGGATCTCCCTCTGGTGTCTCTACTGGGGACAGCAAGTCCTTTTCTTCATGATGCTGAGCCTTCAGGAACATGACTTCCGCCTGACTCAGTACCCCAAGACCAAATCCTGAAGTCCCCTGAACTTACGTCAGGGTAGGGCCAGTCCTATCCAGGCCAGTGCACCTGTTCCCGTCACTGAGTATGGGTGGGGTTAGTTCACTTTGGGAAGACACACTTCCAAAAATGTGGTGTGTCCCTGAGGGTAGACTCCCTATAGGCACTCTCCCCTGACTTCCGCTCAGCCTGGCTGGTCTGAGGCTCCTGTGAACCTCCCGGCTGGGCCTGCGGGAGGGGAGGGCGTGCATGCTCTCAGGCGATTTAGTCACCCATGCTCTGAGTCCCCTCCCATCCACACCTGTCACGTTTGGAGGAGCAGATCAAGCTCTGACACTCCAGGGAGGCAGCCACCTGCCCCCACCTCCCGCAGGCAGGGGCTCAGCTGACTCCCGAGGTTGTGCCCCTCGGCATTCCCCGGCCTGCGGCTTCATTGGCGTTATTTCCTGCAGGTCGTCGGGAAGTAAGCAGATGGCAAATGCAGCCGCGATGGTGCACTGAACAGCTCCAGCCGGTGCCAGTTACCAGAGGACCGAGGGATGCTGTTTCACTTACGCGTTCGGACTGTCCAGGTGACGCTGTGAGGCAAGCGCATGAGTCAGCAGGAATCCCGGTCGGATTCCCGCCCTGGTGACCCGAGCAAGCGGCAGCTTGTGCCGCGAAGGGTTTTGCAGACATGGCGCTCACCCCAAGATGCACAGGTGTAGGTGAGCCCGCTGAGCCTCACGCGCCCTGCAGAAGGGGGCGTCAGGGAGACAGACACACGAGCACCACTCGGGAGAAGGAACGGGTCTCAAGGGACAGAGCAGGTCTGCTGACCCCCAACAAGGGAAAGGGGGCCTCAGCCCCACAAGGAAAAGAGTTCTGCCACCAATCTGAGGAGGAAGAAGAGCCCAGCTCGGCTGATACCTTGATTTCAGTCTGTGAGCTCTGAGCAGAGATCCCAGCCAAATCCACCCAATCTCTGATGCAGGAGACCCCTGGGGCACAGGACCTCTGGGCCAAGGACTGTGAGGTGACCAAGCGGCTGAGCTGTGGCTGTTGGCAATGCGGTGATGGAAGCCGTTCTGAAGTCCCCAGGGTCC
Source organism: Aethalodelphis obliquidens (assembly GCF_003676395.1). Lineage (NCBI taxonomy): Eukaryota > Metazoa > Chordata > Mammalia > Artiodactyla > Delphinidae > Aethalodelphis > Aethalodelphis obliquidens. Next base: position 16,499,644 of record NW_020837985.1, on the reverse strand, counting down.
AGCTCCAGGGCTCTCCCAGGTGGGCTCCGGAGGAGCATATCAGGCAACCTTCGAGTCCCAGTCCTAGTTTTGATTTCGGCAAAGGCCCCCGCCTCTCCGGTCCTCGACGCAGACCCTCTAATGCTGCCTGAGCGCTGTGTGGTCTGGTTGAGAGAGCTGCCCGCCATGTCCCCTGAGAGTCCTGACGTCTGATTCTGCTTAGGGCCCTTTTCACATTCAGATTGTTTTCCCTGGTGACTTTGTGATCAGACATCACAGGATTCCTGGACGAGGAAGGTGATTTTTCCCAAAACTCAAGCCACCCTACAAGCCTTGTTTAGTAGCTGCGTTGGTGCCAGTGGGCGCCTGTCTTGGTTAGCGTGCATCTTGTCCCCACCACGCCTCGTGGCCCCCCAGGAGTCAGGTTGCATAAGTTCCTGAGATGAGGAAACCGCCTTTATCACAGCATCCCTCATGTCCCATCGATGGCATTAAGCAGGTGTGTCTCCCTGTTCATCGTGAAGCCCGTCATGTGTGGTTGTGAGCGGGTGGGGCAGCAGGCAGGGTAACCCCCACCCCCATCCCCTGCCTGTCACCCACTGCGGCACCTTAGTAGTTAAACCACCTGGAAGTGTTGCTCACAAAAGTTTGTAGCCCTGTGGAGATAGGCCGTCAACCCAAATAATCACTTCCGTCCACCGGCGTCTAGAATTAGTGATGTATTCACCCCTCCCACTGTGAAAGCGCCAATGAAGAGTCATCAGACTTCTGCTGTTACTTCTCCCCAAAGCATCCTCCTCTTTCGTGGAACCCCTGTGGGATTCCATGGTTACCTGGCACGGTCATCGACCACAGCATGGCTTTCTGAGTAATCAGTGTTCTTAACTGAATTACTCTTCACCAGAGTGTGGCATCTGTTTAACTGGTCACAAGAGAAAAGGCTTTCTGTTGACTAGAAAACTGGTCGGCTTCTTTCCGAGTATCCCAGCTCCTCTAAAGGTCTAGCTTTTACCTACTAACAGCAGCCAGAGAATAGACTCTTCTTCCTAATGTCCCTCTGTCTGTCCCCTGGGCAGCTCCATGGGATCCGGGTCTATCTCCTCTGTTTGCCATTGGCAGGACCTGTTCTCTGTAGCTGCCTCAAGACGTGCACTGTTCTGTATCAAGGATGGGTCTTCAGGAATCCTGGCTCCCAGTGCCTTGGTTTTCCCACTCTTTTTTCTCGTCATCATAAAAAACCCAATCCTACTCACAGCACCAGCCAGAGGTAGCACAGGAGTTGGATTGTCCAGTTCACTGTGAGATGCAGGGCAGCACGAGTACCTAGCCATCCTCCCCATGACGCCTCCCTCTCTGGGGTCCAGGTTGAGGAGTGCTTGGTGGTGTGTGAGGCCGACACCAACACTGGTTGTTTCCATTGTGAAACATTGCCCTTCAAACGCCAATAACCTCAGGGGAGAATCTGACACTTCCCAGGGCCGTGCCCCACAGATCCAGATGTGTTTATCATAAGCTGAGGCAGGCCAAGCTAAGGACACTCCTTTGTCTGCTCGTAAGAACACCAGGAGATCTGAGCAGCAAGTCCACACGGACATTTGCCTGGTGGCTTCCTTTTCCTCTCTTTATATTTTTCTCCTTCTCCAAGGCATCCTGAGGGGAGGGAGGGAGGGTTGCAACCAGCTGTTAACCCTTCCTTTCCATGTATATACGAGTGTGTGTTACAATTATGCATATGTGTGTGTGTGCATGTATGTGTGAATGTGTGTATATATGTGTATATGTATGTGAGTGTGTATATGTGTATGGGTGTATGCACGTGTGTAGGTGTGTGTATATGTGGGTATTCACGTGAGTGTGAGCATGTGTGTGTGTGTGTGTATACACTCATTATAACTACATACAAGGGTATAAAGGAAAATATGCTTGTAATGAATGAAGGGATAGGAAACCTGAACAGAGAAATAGAAACTATAACAGGATTGAAAGAAGTAAAAAGAGAAAAATATTTGAACTAAAATTTCACAAGCTGGGCTTACCAGATGATCAGAAGTGACAGAAGAGTTAGTAACTTGAAGAGAAAACAATACATGTTAACCTATATGAAGAATACACAGAAAAAGATAGACAGGAAAAAAATGTACAAAGCCTCAAGGAACTGTGGAACAATATTAAAAAAGCTCACATAAATGTAACAGGAGTTCCTGAAAAAAGAAGAAGAGAATTGTTTGAAGAAATAATGGTGAAAATTTTTCCGTATTTGATGTAAGGCATAAAATTACAGATTTAAGAATCTCAACAAATCCCAAGTAGTATAAATATGAAAAACTACATTTAGGCACAACACAGTCAAACTGTTGACAACCAAAGATAAGAGAATTTTGAAGGCAGGCAGAGGAAAACACCCTTGACTAAGCAGAGAGACAACAACACAATTAACAGTTGACTTCCCATCAAAAAAAAATTGAGGCTGGAAGACAGTGGAACAATATCTTTAAAGTGCTGAGGTAAAAATTGATTTTCCCAGAGTTTCATATCCAGTGAAAGTATTCTTCAAGAAGGAAGGTGAAATAAATACTTTTTTGATACAATAAAAGTATGAGAATTCATTGCCAGCATATCTGCACTGCAAGAAATGAAAAGTTTAAACTATGAGCCTCTCGACAGAATAGTTTTATTGTTCTTTCATGTAAGTACAGAAGGATATAAACTTTGCCCAAACTATCACCCTTCACTGCATCCCAAACATTTTAGGGAGTGGTATTTTCCTCATTCGTCTGTTCTGGGTATTAAAAAAATATATATTTCAGATGCTCTCTTTTTAAAGTCTGTGTTAATTTGAAATGTGTTTTTTAGAATTTTACATGTGTTAAAATTGTATTTATCTTTTTGTTATTCATTTCTAACTTAATTTTCCCTAAGTTGGAGACTATGATCCTGAGATATGAGATAAAGAAGACTTTTGAGAAATGATAAAATCTGGACACGGAACAAAGCCAAAGCACTGGAAGGTCTTGTTCAAGTCTCAGTTCCAACACCTGAGTGCCAGGGGCAGGGCTGTTTAATTACTGCCACAGAGAGAGTGTCTGAGGGAGCCCATTGGGCCGTTAGTTTTATGGAACATGAACTTAATACAATGAACTGTCCTCTCTTATTTCAATGAATTGACAATAGCAAACTCTCCTACAACATGAGATATTGCACATGGGGCAGCCCTAAAGTCTAGAGGATTTGGTCAATTTCTCAGGGCATGAAAAGTGGGCAAGGAATATTTTTGATGCCCCAGTTATTTGCCATCTAATTCTAGTTCCACTCATATCCTCTGGTTGATTTGTACCTTTTCAGCAAGTGGCAGGGGAAAGTCAGAGACGGGCTGCCCATCGCGGCGTCTACCTGGGGAGGAACTAGGATAGGCCCTCTTTCCAGACTGAGCTTTACACAGAGAACTAAGCAGGGCCAGGAGGGGACGAAGACATCACAGATCTGAGAACAAGAGACTTGAAGAGTCTTAGAAGGAGGGGGAAAAAGAAAGTTGACAGGGGGACTTCCCTCGTGGTGCAGTGGTTAAGACTGGCGCCCAGTGCAGGGGGCCGGGGTTTGATCCCTGGTCCAGGAACTAGATCCCACATGCATGCCACAACTAAGAGTTTGCATGCCACAACTAAGGAGCCCGCCTAAAAAAAAAGAAAAAGAAAGAAATTTAACTGGTGTGTGACAATGAAACATGCAAACATGACTAGCCTAGAGATTTACATGCTTGATGGCGGTGGTGCAAATAGGGATCTGAGCTTCCTGGCACTCGAAGCGAAAAAGAAAGATAAGCACGTATGTAGCCATATATACAGACAGACAGGAAAACACCCCACGCCCTGCCAACATGTGCATAAACACAACATTTATAGACGAAAACCAAAAATACACACATTCAATCCCCTTTCGTGTACGTGTCTGTGCAGGACTTTCATGAACGACGCCCATGTGATATTTTTACGTGCATGCGTGTTGCTTTCTGTAGTGGTTGCTACCTCTAAACCGGCTTCATGACCCACACAGCCTTTCTCAAACGGCTCCCTCCTGAGCCCCAGACCCCAGACAGTGCTTTCCGGCTATTTTCTTGGTTCTCTCAAGGACCGCACGTGATTCGCCATGAGGGTGCCTCAGGATGCGAGCGTCACCTTCTGGGAAGCGGACAGACCAAGGCTGATGGGGCTCAGGTGTGCCTGGGGAACAAATGTGACCTGTGACCTTGCAGACGCCCCTGTAGCTCTGGGAACCAGCTCTTTCGTCTGTGAGAATCTTCCGCCTGGTGTAAAAGCCAGTTCTGGGCTCTGGCTGTGTCCTGCTGGGACTCAGCCGTGGAGACTTGGCCGGTGCCCAGATGTGGTCCTCGTGGTGGGGGAAGGGCTGCAGTGCCCAGGACCTTCTGCGGCCGAGAGGGGGAGGGGGGAGGTCTGGCCACAGTGGATGGGGGAGGGGAGGGCCTCAGCACCTGCGGGAACGGGGACTGGAGAGCCACTCCCCCCCCCCCCCCCCCCCCCCGCACTCATCTGTGACTCATCTGAAGCCAGAGCTTCACATGCGACACAGGAGGCCCCGGGAGGACAACCCGGACCGCGGGCACCAATAGATCTGGGGCCACCACACGAGGGTGACCGGGGGCTCCATCTGCTGGGAGGTAACCCGGGACACCCCGGGGCTGGGAGCAGCTGTGGTGTGAGGGAGTGGTCGCCACGCGCAGGACTCTCTGCTGGACCGAGAGGTGAATGTGAGAATAATTGGAGGAACGCGGGGTGGCGGCTCCACGGTCTCCAGCCCCTGGATCTCAAAAGGTTCTGACCTTTCCAAGAATCAGAGACACTTGGCCTCACAGATCATGCTTACACACACACACACATACACGCGTGTGCAAGCACACAACCTCCTCGACAGAACTGGCAGACCACTCGCACTGCAACGCTGACCGGACAGTGCCCGGTGCCCTCTGACCTGTCCTATCCTGCTCTCCTGCACTGAACAAACAGCTGCGACTTCGGACCTGCCGCAGGCCATTTGCAAACACTGCTCCCGCCCCTCAGGCTCCGGCTGGGCCGTGGGGACGGCCCACGGGGGAGAGCACCGGGACATCCGAGCAGCTGCTCTAAACCAGGGGCTACAGCAGTGAATGTGGGGTGCCCTTCACAATCATCACTCAAGATGAGCGATTCTGTTACATTTCTGAGGTAAACCGAACCATCTTCTCTAGCTGTATTTGTCCATGGGTCAGCTGTCTCCAGAACCCAGGTTGTTAAAACTCAGCCCCTGTGAGTGGATGGGTGCCTGCTCGCCTCCCGCCGTGTGGCTGGAGCCCAAGATTCCAGCAGTGCCTCATGGTGGACACGTCGGCTCAAGTCGCCTCGTTGGGACAGCACCCAGGGCCCATGACTGGTCAGGACCGTGACCTGGGTGCTCTGAGGTCAGGGAGACTTGGGGTGTGGGGGAGGGACGAAGGGGCTTGGCTCAGAGGCCTCCAGCTAAGTGAGAGGCCCCCCTTCGCTGCTGTCACATCTTCACTGAGGGCTCTCCCACGGCTTTGTCACTCACACCTTGTTTCCCCACCCCTTAAGGCCTCCTTCCTCAGTAATTTATTCAGTGTGCTTCAGTCCTCGCCCATCTCCACCCGACATCCACTCATCGCTCAGTTCCTTGCTTGTTTTTGCTTTATCGATCCATGTTCCCATTGCCAGTCAGGCTTCCCTGGGGGACGTGAACTGCAGGGTCCGTGTGGGGGACAACTGTTCCCCCACAGAAGGGGGGGACAGAAACACAGAAGGAACAGGGTTGGCGCTTGTCGGGGAGAGGCCCTCTTGGAGTGGACCGCGGAATGCCAGGGCCAGGAGGACAGGTGGGCCTGGACCGGTTCTCAGACTTGCCAGGCTAGGCGGCAGTGAGTCTGCCCTTCCTCCATCGGGGACCCTCATCTCAGAGGGTAGGCCACAGAGAGGGAGGGGTCGGGGTGGGGACCATCATCGAGGCGCCCTGGAGCCTGGGCGAGGGCAGGAAGGGAGGGTCCTCACGGCAGCATCACGTTACCCAGGCTGCGAGGGCAGCACCCGGCCCCGCTGTGGCTGACGTTTTCCGCGGGCATCAGCTCCAACTCAGGAGGGTTGTTGATGACGCAGGAGCCTGTGCAGCTCTTGGTGATCAGCCTCTTTTCTTCCGAGCCTGAGCCTGCTCCCAGCCAGGCCTCTGGGCAGCGAGGAAGGCCGGGCATCCCTGACGGCACACAGACTCCGTGGGTCCCCGGTCCTGAGCCTTCGGGGCAGCCCCTGCAGCCCCCATTCCCGCACGTGCTGTGGGAGCGGGTGCGTGCGGAGCTTAGGGGAGCAGGGGGTTTCCCCGCACCTGCAGGCACCTGGACCCAGGCTCGGCCCAGTCCTCACTTGTACATGATGGAGACATTTAGATGCGTGTCTGCCTGGGCCTGTCTGCAGGTCTCCCTTCTGACAACCCACAAAGGGAAAGAAAATCACCAAACAGCCCCCTAGTAGGAGAAAGTGTCACTGGGTGTGGTGGGAGAGACCCAACCTCAGAAGGAGGCTTTCCAGCTGGAGCACAACTTAGAACCCCTGCGGAGGCCTGAGGGTCCATCTCCCAGGAATGCTGGGCAGGTTGGAGCAGGAAGTTGGGGCCTGAGGGCCCAGCAGCTCCCGGCATCCTGCCCCCTCCTCCTGGGCTCACCCTGAGGGGTCCTTGTCACCCCCAAACCCAACCCCCAGGACAGTAGAGATGGAAGGACAGGTGAGAGCGGACGGGAGGAACGTAGGCCGGGACCAGCCTCTCCAAGGGGCACGTGCTCCCTGGGCTCACTTCCTTCAGAGCAGAGGCAGGGAGAGGACCCCGAGGGGGAGCCGCAGGGAGGGTAGAGCAGTGGCAGCCCCCTGAGCCCAATGAAAGTGGAGAGGTCTCTGTGTGGCTCTGAAGGCCTCCTGGCCCCCTGACCTCATGTCCCTTCCAGAGCACCCCCTCCTGAGGTCACTCAGGTCACTCCCTCCTTCATCCTGGGAGGTTCCCGTGAGCTTTACACGGAGGGAAGCAGACACATGGGTCCACGGAGGGGGAGACGCCCGACCCAGCTCATGGTGCGCAGCCCCCTTGGAGGGAGCAGCCCGGGGACCACCGGGCCGGGCAGCTGAGCTCAGCCTTGGACTCACCCACCTGGAAGACCACCTCGTAGGAGTGACAAAGCAAGTGCACGATCGGGGTGCACGCAGCTTTTATGCAGCGAGAGGTGGTGTTGACCTGCAAGCAGTGGTAGCAGTGCAGGCTGGGGTCTGGGGGGAGGTGGGGACAGAGCAGAGTTCACTCAGGGCACACCCGGGGACAGGCACACCACCGCCCGCTGAAGCCCCTTGGTGACCATGGGCTCGCAGAGCCCCAAGTGTCACCCCCCGCCCCCCCCAGACAAGTGGCTCCTGGGACCCAGGTCAGCCACTCACACCTGCAGGCTGACGTCATCACCCCCACCTCCCTGCTGGCTCGGGGGAGCGTGCGCACGCACGTGCACACACACACACACACACACACAGACACACACACACACACACACACACACACACACACACACACACACACACGAGCAAACGCCCCACGCAGCCCTTCCCTCACTGAAGAACCCACCAGGCCTTCCCTTCTGCCACTGTTGGCCTCACCTCTATCTGCACACACCGGGGCCCACCGCAGGACGAGGAGGACCCCTCTCGTGGTGCGGTCAGTCAGGCGTGAGTGGGGGGAGGCAGAGAAAGAGCCTGACCCAGAGCGCCGCCCCCCAAACCTGGCCTGGGCACCTCTGACTCCCGCTCTCCTCCCCTCTCCCTCGGTCTCACACCCCGGCGCACACCCTTGATCTCGTTTGCATATGTCCTCCTAGCTTCTCTGGTCCTCTGTCCCGACGTGGGTTCTGATCCCGGGACCCTCACCTGACCCCCCTCTCCTACACCTTCCGAGTCAGAACCAACCCTGCTCTTGGGAAGACTTTCTGGAGTTCTTAAGTCGGCAGCCCCTGAGGCCCAGGAAGGGGGAGGAAGCTGAGTCACAGCTGGGTGTTGGGGGAGAAGGGGGTGGGGACCTGGTCTCCCCACCTGTGGGTCCACGCACCTCGGCCAGCCTCAGACTGAGCCGGCAGCTCTGATGCAACTTTTTTGGTGTAACAGACCCCATGGAGCAAGGAGGGAGCTCCACACTGTGGAGGACATGGGGGAAGGCCTGTAGGGTCCACGTGGCTGAGAGGGTGACCCAGAAACCCTGCGCGCCTGAAAGAGGGTGGCCAAGGGATGGGGTGAGAAAGGGCAGTTCATTGTATTAAGTTCATGTTCCATAAAACAAATGGCCCAACGGGCTCCCTCAGGCACTCTCTCTGTGGCAGTAATTAAACACCCCTGCCCCTGGCACTCAGATGTTGGAACTGAGACTTGAACAAGACCTTCCAGTGCTTTGAATTTGTTTAAAGTGTCCAGATTTTATCATTTCTTAAAACTCTTTATGTCATATCTCAGGACTGTATTCTCTGACTTAGATGCAATTAAGTTAGAAGTCAATAACAAAAAAGATAAATACAATCTTTTCACATGTAGAAATGAAGAAGAAACACATTTCAAATTAGCACAGTTTTTTTAAAAAAATCTGTTTATTTATTTATTTATTGGCTGCGTCAGGTCTTAGCTGCGGCACCCGGGATCTTCGTTGAGGCACGTGGGATTCGTCGTGGCGTGCCAATTTTCTGTTCTCTCGTTGAGGTGCGCGAGCTTGAGGGCTTAGTTGCCCCGAGACACGTGGGATCTTAGTTCCCCGACCAGGGATGAACCCGCGTCCCCTGCATTGGAAGGTGAATTCTTTACCACTGGGCCACCAGGGAAGTCCCTAGCACAGTTTTTTAGAAGAGGATGTCTTAAATATTTTTTTAAAGACCCAGAATTGATGAATGAGGAAAATACTACTTCTCAAAATGTTTGGGATGCAGTGAAGGGCGATAGTTTGGGCAAAATTTATATCCTTCTCTACTTATATGAAAGAACAATAAAGACTAATATTCTGTGAAGAGGCTCATAGCTTAAACTTTTCATTTGGGAATAATTTCAGATTTATAAAAACGTTGCAAACAACTTTGCAACTTTTTAAAGAATTATTCTAAGTATAGAATTATACTATACAACCCTTTACACAGATTTTCCAAATTTTAACATCATGCATAACCATAGTACAACGATCAAAATGACAAAGTTAACACTGGTGCAAAACTATTATCTAGTCCACAGGCCTTATGCGATTCTGCCCGGTGCCCCTCGCCCTTCTCCTGCCCACCGTCGACCCAACCTCATGCCCCACCTGCTGGTCGTGTCTCCTGAGGTCCCTTTGATTTGGAGCAGGCCTCCGTCTTGATTTCTTTCAGGACCTTTTGAAGAGTGATGGCCAACTGTTTTGTAGAAAGTCTCTTCATTTGGGCTTGTTTATTCATGATTAAATTCAGCTGAAGCATTCTAGCAAAAGTATCTCGGAAATGTGGTTGTGTCCTTCTCAACGCATCGTATGAGGAGGGCATGGGATGCTGACTCACTGGTGATGTTGGCTTTGGTCCCTTGTAACCAAGGTGGTACCTGCCAGGTGTTTGCCCTGTAGTGACACACACTCACACTGCAAGTCACACACATGCTCTCTGACACATGCATTCACTCTCTCTCTCACACACAGAGCCTGCTCTGGTGCCTAAGACACCCTCCAGGACCCCCATAGTCATGGCCAGGCCTTTTGGGAAGGACCATCAGGGACCCCACCTCAGGGCCGTGTCCCCACTGTGGACTCCTGACAGGAGCTCAAAGTTCAGGAGGGGCACTGATGGCTGCAGCCTCCATCCCCTGCCAATCCTCTGGGTCAGGACCCTGTAGGCCCCCCTTTTCCAGATTGAGGAGCCCCACAAACAATGATTACTGTGGCTTTTCGCCAAATGGTGATTATGTATTTCCATCATTCTCTCTACATTGATTAGTTGGAATTCTACTGCATTTTACTTTCTTTCTCCTATCCACACTCTGGGATTACCTATTTATTAAAACGGTTCAGATTCCATTGAGAAGGAAATGTCATTTTATTGTATTTAAAAACCAAGATCTAGACCAACGTATGCTTATTCCTACTAGGATGTTTCGTGCAGATGGTATATATTCATGCTAATACCTCCCTAGTCACCATTGTATTTCCTACCTCCTCCCGCTCCCCTTACTTTTTGTTTCTCCCACACAGAGAATCCTGACTTGTGACACCATCAATAGATTAAGCAGTTCATTATGATAGGTCCAAGTGTGTACTTCTTTGGATTCTTCCTGTTTGGAATTCACTGGGCTTCTTGAGTCTATAGTTTTATGTCTTTCTTCAAAACTAGAAAGTTAGCAGAGTCATTATTTCTTCAAGCATTTTTCCTGTACTCCATTCTTTGTCCTCTCCTTCTAGGGCAACACTTACACAGATATTGGACTTTTTGGTATTTCCTCTAGGCTCCGTTCATTAAAAAAAAAAAAAATCTTTTATTTATGTTGTTCAGATTCTATGATGTGTCCTCAAGTTGGGTCTTTCTCTTTTCATCTCCATTCTGCTATTGAGCCCAGTGGAAAGTATTTTATTTTTGTTATTGTAGTTTTCAGTTCTACAATTCCCATTTTGTTATTCTTTATATGTTTTACTTCCTTGCTGAGACTTATCTTTCCATTTATCCCAAGAGTGTTTGCCCTTAGTTCTTGGAGCATTTTTAAAATAAGTGCTTTAAAGACTGTGTGATAATTCCTAGTTGAGGTCTTCCCTGATCTTCTGTACAAAGAGTAATTTTGGATTATATCCTGGATATTTTGAATTTTGCGTTATGAGAGGCTGAATCTTATTTCCATCTTACGGAGAATGTTAATCTTTTTGTCTTAGCAGGCAATCTACCTGGCTGGGTTTATGCTTCAAGTGAAGATCAACCTTATGTAGGTTGTGGCTTCTATGACAGTTCAGTTTTCAAAGGCTTTGCGGTGGACACAGTGGCCAATCTGATACCTTGGTGGAGGTCAGTCCCATAGATCAGTTCTTATAGTTTTTGTTTCTCAGGGCCAACTCCATGTATGCACAGCTCAGAATGAGCCTGGGTTTTCATAAACGTCTTCATGGGATTTCTTTCCCAAGCTTCTCACTCCCTGCGGTCTCTCTGGCACTTTCTAGTAACTTGCAGTTCCGCTTTTCAGTCATCTGGCAGAAAGCTGCAGCTTAGTTCTTCCATAGAGCTGCACAGTTCCCACGCCTACAACCACATCTGGGGCCATGAGGTGGGAAGATGCAGAGAGAAGAAGGTCAATGGGTTTTACCCCCATCATCCTGGGATCACAGATCCTCTGACTGGAGGGGCCAGTTTCCTTCTCTCAGAACTTTAGGTACCTGCAGGCTCTGTTGGGAGCTGCTGAAGTTGCTGCTTTTCCCACTCATTAAGTGAGACCAAGAGGGGTTCTAATGGACCTCTTCTGTCCATGTTCTGGTATTCACTTTCAGAATGTGGGCTGTTTTGGGAATTCTCTGGTGGTCCAGTGGTTAGTACCCGGGTGCTTTCACTGCCAGGGCCAGGTTCAACCCCTGGTCAGGGAGCTCAGATCCTGCAAGCTGTGCAGTGTGGTTAAAAAAAAAAAAAAATGTGGGCTGTCTTGAGTCAAGTCTAGAGAATACCAGAGGAAATGAAAAGGGGGAACTTACCACACATTTGGTGGTACTTCAAAGTTTTGTCTTATTCCCCAATCTTTCTGCTACTATTTTCTGTTTGGAGTCCTCATATAGCTTCTCCGTGTGCTTCATTCTGGGTTTATAGCTGCATTCAGTGGGAGAGGTCTAGCCATCTCACTCTGAGCCAGGACTGGCCCTGACGGTGTAGCCCCCTACACTCTGCACAGCACACTCTACAGCAGGGGCTGCACCACCTTCCCTGTTTAATTTGAATTTCCTTCACAAGTGGAGGCAAACATATTTTCTTATGTTTAAGTGGTACTTCATATCATTTTTGTTAATGTTTTTCATGTATCACTCATGTTTGCTTCAGCCCTGTTCCCCCACCCTCAGTGTTTACAGAGTTATTTATATCCCCTGGGGAGTGTGTGTGTGGAAAATCTTTATATTTGTATAGAGTCAAATTAGTCTATCTTTTCTTTTCTTGCATTTGGATTTTTTTTTTTTTTTTTTTTGCGGTACGCGGGCCTCTCCCTGTTGTGGCCTCTCCCGTTGCGGAGCACAGGCTCCGGACGCGCAGGCTCAGCGGCCATGGCTCCCGGGCCCAGCCGCTCCGCAGCATGTGGGATCTTCCCGGACCGGGGCACAAACCCGCGTCCCCTGCATCGGCAGGCGGACTCTCAACCACTGCGCCACCAGGGAAGCCCTGGATTTTGAATTCTACATAGGAAAACGTTTTCCACACCCGGGTTATAAAGATATTCACGTGTGATTTCTCTGGGTGTTCGTATAGTTTTGGTTGTTTACTATTTACTTTATTCTAATGTATGATGTATGGATGCGTGTGTATAGATCCAATTTTGACTTTTTCTAAGTATTCATTTATTTGTTCACAAACCATTTATTTATTTATTTTTACTGGAGTAAAATTGCTTTACAATGTTCTGTTAGTTTCTGCTGTACAATGAAGTGAGTCAGCTATATGTATACCTATATCCCCTCCCTCTTGGACCTCCCTCCCACCCACCCCCATCCCATCTAGCTCGTCACAGAGCACCGAGCTGAGCTTCCTGTGCTATACAGCAGGTTCCCACTAGCTAGCTATTTTACACATGGTAGTGTATTTATGTCAAACCTAATCTCCCCGTTCGTCCCGCCCTCCCCTTCCCCCACCGTGTTCACATGTCCATCCTCTACATCTCCGTCTCTATACCTGCCCTACAAATAGGTTCATCTGCACCATTTTTCTAGATTCCACATATATGCGTTAAGATACGATATTTGTTTTTCTCTTTCTGTCTTACTTCACTCTGTGTGACCGTCTCTACGTCTATCCACATCTCTACAAATGACCCAGTTTCATTCCTTTTTATGGCTGAGTAATATTCCATTGTATATATGTACCACATCTGCTTTATCTATTCATCTATCGTTGGGCATTTAGGTCGTTGCCATGTCCTGGCTATTGTAAATAGTGCTGCAATGAACATTAGGGTACATGTGTCCTTTTGAATTATGGTTTTCGCAGGGTATATAGTGGGATTCCTGGGTCATATGGTAGTTCTATTTTCAGTTTTTTAAGGAACCTCCATACTGTTCTCCATAGTGGCTGTATCAATTTACATTCCCACCAACAGTGTAGGAGAGTTCCCTTTTCTCCACACCCTCTCCAGCATTTATTGTTTGTAGACTTTTTGATGATGGCCATTCTGACCGGGGTGAGGTGATACCTCATTTTGATTTGCATTTCTCTAATAATTAGTCATGTTGAGCATCTTTTCATGTGCCTCTTGGCCATCCATGTCCCTTCTTTGGTGAAATGTCTGTTTAGGTCTTCTGCCCACTTTGTAATTGTATTGTTTCTTTTTTGGATACTGAGCTCCATGAGCTGTGTGTATATTTTGGAGATTAATCCTTTGCCTGTTGCTTCATTTGCAAATATTTTCTCCCATTCTGAGGGTTGTCTTTTTGTCTTGTTTATGGTTTCCTTTGCTGTGCAAATGCTTTTAAGTTTAATTAGGTTCCATTTGTTTATTTTTAGTTTAAGTTTAATTATGTTGCATTTGGTTATTTTATTTTTTAAGTTTGTTTTTATTTCCATTACTCTAGGAGGTGGGTCAAATAAGATCTTGCTGTGGTTTATGTCAAAGAGTGTTTTTCCTACGTTTTCCTCTAAGACTTTTATAGCATCCAGTATTACATTTAGGTCTTTAATCCATTTGGTTCATCTTTGCTCCAGTGATTTGAGATTCCTCCTTTATCATACACTAAATTTCCATATGTTCTTGGATATATTTCTGGTCTTTCTATTCTACGTCACTTGATTGTCCATTCACATGACAATAACATGTTGCTTATTTATTTATGGCTGTGTTGGGTCTTCGTTGCTGCGCGCGGGCTTTCTCTAGTTGCGGCAAGCAGGGGCTACTCTTGGTTGCGGTGCATGGGCTTCTCATTGTGGTGGCTTCTCTTGTTGCAGAGCACGGGCTCCAGGCACGTGGGCTTCAGTAATTGCAGAACATGGACTCAGTAGCTGTGGCATGCGGGCTCAGTGGTTGTTGCTCATGGGCTCTAGAGCGCTGGCTCAGGAGTTGTGGCACACAGGCTTAATTGCTCTGCGACATGTGGGATCTTCCTGGACCAGGGCTTGAACCTGTGACCCCTGCATTGGCAGGTGGATTCTTAACCACTCTGCCACCAGGGAAGCCCCTAAACTTTTTTTTTTAATTATGTTTTAACCTGTGCTAGTACTTATTACTTCCACAACTTATTTTTTTCCTAACTGATCTTGAATGTTTTTGTTTACACGTCTTTCAACTTGCCCATTTAAGAAAAAAAAGTTATTTTTATGGTAATCACATTAAATTAAAAATCTTATAAATTAGAGAGAACTGACATTTATTTGTTTGTTGATTTAGGCTGTGCTGGGTCTTTGTTGCAGCATGCAGGCTTCTCTAGTTATGGTGTGAGGGCTTAGTTGCGGCACGTGGGATCTTAGTGCCCCGACCAGGGATCGAACCAGGCCCCCTGCATTGGCAGTGCAGAGTCTTCCACTGGGCCACCAGGGAAGTCCTGAGAGAACTGCCATTCTAATGATATTTGGAGTTGTCCAAGAACAAGGAGTGTCTTTACAATTGCTCGAGGCTACTGTTGCATCTCTTGGAAGTTGGTTGAATTTTCCTCCTTTAGATTTTGCATATTTTTAGTCAGATTTATATTTTTATTTTATTTTTTAAAATTTTATTTATTTATTTTTTGGCTGCACTGGGTCTTTGTTGCTACGCGCGGGCTTTCTCTAGTTGCGGCAAGCGGGGGCTACTCTTCGCTGCCGTGTGTGGGCTTCTCACTGCGGTGGCTTCTCTTGTTGTGGAGCACGGGCTGTAGGTGCCCAGGCTTCAGTAGTTGTGGCACACAAGCTTAGTTGCTCCGCGGCATGTGGGATCTTCCCGGACCAGGGCTTGAACTTGTGTTCCCTGCATTGGCAGGCGGATTCTTAACCACTGCGCCACCAGGGAAGCCCAGTCAGATTTATTTTTAAGCATTAGCTCTCTATTCCACAATTGTAAATAAAAACTTCTCTTCCGCTATAGCCTCTAGGTGGCTATTGCTCATGTGTAAAAAGGCTATTAATTTTTATTTTAGTTTCATATTCTACTACCTTATTGAATGATTTTATTGACTTTGCTAGTTTTATCATTGATCTTTTAGGGTTTTTGAAACATACCATTAAGTTAGTTACAGAGATTGTACTTTCCCCAGCTCTCATGCCTCTAATTGTCTTCTCTTGCTTATTTTCATTTGCTTGTGTCTCAGATACAATGTTAGAAAGTACTGATCCTTTTGTTCAGCACCATCATAAGACCGCATCCAGCACTTCCTCATACAGTTAAGTTCCTGGCTTCAGGGCTGATACATGCACACAATCATGTTATTGTATAATATGCTATTGAATTTGGTTTGCTAATAGTTTGTTTTATTTAAGATTGTTGCACTGATCCACAGAAATGCTGTCATTTCCTTTTTAGTATCATCGTCACGTTTAGCTGTCAGTGTTATGCTTCCTTTGTAAAAGGAACTTGGAAATTCTACTACTTGGGTCGAGTTTGGTAATCTGTATTTTTCACTGGGAAATACTTCATTGCATCTAAATCTTCAAACCCATCCCATCGAGGTATGCAGTGACTCTTGTGGTCGTTCAATCAACTTTCCTAAAGTGTGATTTACACCCAGTAAAAAGCACCCCTTTGAAGTGGACAGTTCGGTGAGCTTGACAAATGTAAACACTTATAGAACCACCAACACAGTCACGACGTAGAGCATTTACCCTAACCCGGGAATGCCCTGCTACCTCCTCGTGTGGCCCACAAGGCTGCGTTCATTGTTCACATGTCCCTTTGCTAGAATCGTGTGCGAATGGGTGATTAGCGCTATGTGGCCCTTTCATCCATTTTTGTCATTTATTTGTATTTCCTCTTTACTCCCACTTTCAATCTTGCCAATGTCACCATCTTGTTAGTCTGTTGACTTTGTAGATCTTCTCTATTTTATTTTGGTTTCCTATTTCACTAAATCACATTTTTGGCTTCATTTGGTTTTTTGGTTTTTGGGGGTTAATTTATTTTTCTGTCTCCAGCTTCTAGATTTAAACACATGGTTTATTGATGTTTCAGCCCCTCTTCTTTTGTAACATAAGGATCTAACCTATCCATTTTCCTCACAGTGCCGTTTTCTTTTCAAAATAAACGTTTGTCCTGATTTTATTACTGTTCAGATCAAGGGATTTTAAAAATTCCTATTATAATTCCTTGTTTAACAGATGAACTAATCAAAACGTAATAATTTAGTTTAGAAATATTTGGGATTTAAAAGTTTATCTTCTCTGTTATAAATGTTTAATTTAAATGCTTATGGACAGAGAACATTGTCTATGGGGTAATTTATTGTTCAATAAAAAAGATAAAAATCTGGACATTTGGAACAAAATGAGAGGACCAGAATGCTCCGTTCAAGGTTGAGCAGACCTTGGGCGGGGGTACTTGTACCCTCGGGGGTGGGGGGGAGGGGTGGGGAACAGAACCTCGGGAGAACACAGGCCGCTCTGGACTCTGCTGCGTGTGGAGTTCACACACGACCTGATTCACGACTCTGTACCACAGACGTGGCAGACTTGCGTCTCTTTTTTAGGGCAAGGGGAGTGGAAGCAGCATCTGGCATGCCCTCACAGCTGGCTTTCCCTTCTAGGTCTTCACAATCCCAACACACGCTGCCATCGGGCTGTCCTGCGGTGCCTCCTGAGTGCCCCGTCCTCACGTGGGCTGCCTGGGGAGACCCCAGGCTCCATCAGTGGAATCAGGACCCACAGCCGGACGAGGACAGGGAGCACGCAGCAGGCAGAACCAGTGAACAGAGGTCAAGGGATGGGGAAATTATGAAAGTTGACTCGCCAAATCCATTTGATAGCTGAAAGAGCTAAGGTAGGCACTTCCCTGGTGGCGCAGCAGTTGAGAGTCCGTCTGCCGATGCAGGGGACGCGGGTTTGTGCCCCGGTCCGGGAAGATCCCACATGCCGAGGAGCGACTGGGCCCGTAAGCCATGGCCGCTGAGCCTGCGCGTCCGGAGCCTGTGCTCCGCAGCGGGAGAGGTCGCAGCAGTGAGAGGCCCGCGTACTGCCAAAAAAAAAAAAAAAAAAGAAAGAAAGAATCCGCCTGCCAATGCAGGGGACAGAGTTTCGATCCCTGGTCCGGGAAGATCCCACGTGCCGCAGAGCAACTAAGCCCGTGTGCCGCAACTACGGAGCCTCCGTGCTGCAACTACTGAAGCCCGCGTGCCTAGAGCCCATGCTCTGCAACAAGAGAAGCCACCACAATCAAAAGCTGGCGCACCACAACGCAGAGTAGACCCCACTCACCACAACTAGAGAAAGCCCCCACACACCAACCAAGACCCAACACAGCCAAAAATAATAATGATAAATAAAATACACAACACAAAAAAAATTTTTTTAAAAAAGAGTTAAGGTAGTACAAACTAGGAGAATCAGAAACTCAAATAATTTTGAAGGAGGTAGGGTAGAAGAAAGGAAAGGCAAGGCGTGGCCAGGATGGAGACGGGATTGGATACATCTGAGTGTCAGCACGAAGCTGGAAGCCTGTCGGAGTGCAGGTTGTAGCCGGATCTGAGCTTCCCAGCAGAGACTGTGAAAAAGAACCTGGTCCCCAAAGAAGCCACAGCAAAAATCCTGAAACTAATGATGGCCATAGCAGTGCCCGCACGTCGGCGGTCCTGAGGCCGGCTCAGACCAGCTTTGGGTTGCTCCGTGGCGGCCACGTGCTGCTCAGGGCCCTGGGGAATGGGGGAGGGCCGTGGTGCCCAGGAAGGATGTGACCCGCCACCGTCTTAGGTCAGAGCGGCTTGGGGAAGCTGAATGGCTGAGGGCAGGCTCCATCTTCTTCTCACCTCACGTGCTCAGCCCTCATGAAGCATCTATTCCCTGCTCAAGAATACCTTTCTCATTCGGTTGTCAATCATCTTCATCTTTCCTTCACTCATTCTTTACTCATTTCTCCATTCATTCAGCAAAGTTTCTGATTTCTAGCCTAGAGGTTTCCCAGAAGGGCCTACAATCCTGGGTCCCCTGTCCAGAGGAGGGACCAGGATGCCCGGCTCCAAAGGTGGTCATCTTCATGGAGAGGGAAGCAGAGAGCGGCTGGTACGGCAGTCATGGGCAGACAGGGTGTGGTGTTCCCTGACCCGGATCACACACACGTATTTCCTAGGAGAATGCAGCTTGGAGAGAAGACCGTGGCCCTACCGGGTGATTGTTTCCCCTCTGCACTGGCCTTGTGGACTGGCCTTGACTCGGGAAGTCAGAGATTCCTGATGCCTCAATGGGCCAGGAACCTCGTGTGGGGAGTCGGAAGCAGTAGCTGGTGACCAGCCTGCTTGGCCAGCCTAGGGGTTTAAATTCAGCATGAAAAGTCACAACTGCATTGAGGGGGAGTGAGGTCCCACTTCAAGCTGGGCCTTCTGGGCCTCTCATCCAGAGAGCTCCTGGCCACTCCGTCGGTCTCCTTGGCACAGAGTGGAGCCTAGCCCAGGACTGGGAATGCATGAAGGCCCCGGAGCATGAGGGGCGGCCAGGCCCATCTTGGTCCACGGGGGAAATCACCAGGAGTTGGAGATTGGGGTCAGGTGTGCGATGGGGGAGGCAGGTGTAAGGACCCAGAGCTGGGCAGACCCTGAGGGGCGTGCAGACCCTGGGCGGAGGGGTGTGCAGACCTTGGCGGGGGGAGGTGTGCAGACTCTGGGGTGGGGTAAGCCTGAGGAACCAGGACTGGGGGCCAGGTGTGTGGACCCAGCGTCCTCTGGGCTCTGGGGACCTGCTGCCTGCTGACGCTGCCCCCGCCCACAGATTCCTGGCTGCTGTCCTCTAGCTCTCTGCCTTCCAGGATGTCTCCCTGGATGTTCCCCTGGATGTCTCTATGAGCTTGTCATGAGTTCCACTTGTCCCAACCTGCTCCTCCCCTGTGCCCCTCTCCTGGGTGACCCTCCCCCAAGCCAGGCATGGGGCCATCCTGGGCACCTCCAGGCCTTCCATCAGCCCCTACTCTCTCCAGCACCCCTGTGCACCAAACATGGTTCCCATCCACCCCACCGCCCAGCATCTCTCCACCCCACTCTCCTAGGCGGGCACCACTGACCCCTGTCATGTGCCCCAGACTCCGAGCCTCCACCCCACCATTGGCCAGCTGGCCCTCCTGAGGACCCGACCCTGAGCCTGTGACTCCTGCTTGCCCAGTGCTGGTCCTGTCCCCAGCTTGGTTGGCTGTAGCCCAGAGGGACAGTTTTGTCCACCATTCCAACCATGGCCGGCGCACAACCACAGAGTCTGCTGAGAGCAGGCCAGAGGGCTGTAGTCTGGGCCCAATGGGTAGAGACGAGGAAGAAGCAAGAGGGGGTGTGGTCAAGCAACGACTTTATTGTCTCTGGAAGGAGTGAAGGTTGTGGTCCCACTGCAGGACTCTGCCTGGGCCAGGGACAGAGGTGGCGAGAACAGCGGGCGTGGGGGGGCTGAGACCACAGAGCCAGTCAGAGCCAGAGCCAGGGCTGAGCCACCCTCTGGCCTTGCCGGGCTCTTCTTGCCCAGCACAGGGACCTGGAGCGTCCGTTCAGAGCAGGGGCTGTTACCCCAAACTGAGAAATGCCCATCGCATGCCCCCATCCCTGACCCCACGGAGTGGGGCTACAGTCCCAGGCTGTGTGAGCGAAGGGCCCCTGCTGGGGACGGGAGAGGCGGCCGGGCCCAGGGCGAGGCGATGGCACTGCCTACCGTCTCAGGGGTGAATGTCCCACCCACGGTCTTGAGAGCGATGGGGGCAGGATAGAGGTGGGAGGACAGCGTTGGCCTTGGGGCCGAGGGGAAGGTGCTCACAGCAGGACCCAGAGGAGGCCAAGGCCCACCTGGAGCAGGAGCGCCCTTGGAAGGGCCCCGGGAGCCTCCCGCGGGGGCGGTGCCCTGTTGCAGAGAGATCGGGAACAGCAGTGCCTGGTGATCTTGCCGTGCACCCCGGGGCCCGATGACCATTCAGACTTCATGTTGGTGTTGGGACACCTGGGAGCACAGCGCCTGCTGAGCGAAATTCTCAGGCGAGATCCTGCAGAAAAGAGGAGACAGCGCTCAGGAAGAGAGGGGGAGCCTGGGGAGGGGTGCTTTCCCGCGGGCGGGGAAGGCCAGAACCAAACCTCGGGTCAGAGAACTGTTGGTCTTGGAACATCTACAGATACCTTCTCCTGATCCTTTCACAGGCCAGGCCCTGCACAGTGGGAGCACAGCTGCCCAGGGTCACCTTCAAGGTCACAGCAAAGACAGGGTTCAGGACTGCTGGCCCTGGTCGGGGCTCTTCCCTGAAACCACACGTGGCCTGGAAACCCGGGTAGCCAGGGGCCTGGGAGTCCCGGGGAGACGGGGGAAGCAGAGCAGAGACAGAAACGATGGTGGCCAGGGGCCTTGCTGCACCCGGCCTGGGCTCCGTCCACCCCTCCCTCCTTGACTCAGAGACGCGCAGAGACCTCTGCACGAAGCACCGGAGGGAACAGAACACTCGAAACAACCCAAGCTACGGAAGAAAAGATACCCTCGGGTGGAGTCCACCTTCCTGTGTCCTGCTGTGCCGTGCTGTGTTGTGTTGCTGTATCTGTGTGTGCACTGAACCTCGTTGTACTGTATTATACGACGGCTGTGTGCTTTGCATTGAACCTCGTTGTACTGTATTATACGACGGCTGTGTGCTTTGCACTGAACCTCGTTGTACTGTATTATACGACGGCTGTGTGCTCTGCACTGAACCTCGTTGTACTGTATTATACGACGGCTGTGTGCTCTGCATCACATCGTGTCACAGGCTGCTCAGGGCGCTTGGCTTAGGATAACCGAAAAGAAGGAAAGAGACCAGCCAGCCTCCTCTGGAAGCCCCCAGGGCTCAGTCTTGAGCGGCTGCCTCCTTCTTCCCCTGCTCAGGACCGGGATCTGGCAAAGGTCGGCGCAGGCGAGGGGGCCCCTGAAGGGAGCCTTCCTCGGCTCCCCGCAGAGACCCCGAAGGATCCAGCGCAGAGCCCCCGACAGGCCCCTTCAGCGCTGGCCAGGGACTCACTCAGGGTGATGATCACCGTGTGGGAGACGCAGACCCGGTCGGCGGAGGCGCACGCGGCGGGCTTGCAAAACTCCCAGCTCGTGGCTTTGAAGCACTGGTAGCAGCTCAGGTTCTCACCTGTGGGGCAGCAGCAGGCCGCGGTGGGGCAGCAGCAGGCCGCGGTGGAGCGCGCTGCGCACCTGCCCGGCGGCGCAAAGGGCTTCCGCTGCCTAGAGATGCGCCCGCTGCGCCCCGGAGCTCCCGCAGCTCCCCGCAGCCCAGAGGGCTGCCCTTACCTGGCTCTGTGGCTTCTTCAGCACAGCCCAAAGACACCAGCAGAGCCCACAGGACTGGAACCGGCACCCCCATGACGCCAGACGGCTCAGCCTGCAGGAGGGCGGGAGAGGGACGGTGGAGCAGAGACGGAGGCTTTGTGCGGACCTCCCCACGTCGCACCGCCCATCCCCTCAGTCTCTCCGCCCTGGACCCTCCTCATTCGAGGCCTCTCAGACCCTGGTTCTCGCGTTGCCCCTCTCGCAGCCCGAGGACTCCTGAACCTTCCCTCCCCTGCTTCAGGGAGCGCGGCCCTCTGGGGAGGGTCAGCTGACGGAGGGCCGGCTGTGGAGGCCTGTCAGCCCCTGCTCGCAGCTCGGGCTCTTGGGAGGGTCTCCTGAGGTCCGTGAGGATGGCCGCTTCGTGCTGGAGCAGAAGGCGGGCAGGGAGCGCGTCTCCCCTGTGGGTGCATCCCCTCCGCCAGGCGGGCAGGGAGCGCGTCTCCCCGGTGGGTGCATCCCCTCCGCCAGTCTCCACCCCGCGCCAGCTCTGCTGCATCCTTCTCTTCCTGTAACAACCCCCTGCGGAACAGGGCCCGGTTCACACCTTGGGGACACAGGACCACACTGAGTCCCTGCCTCGGAGGCTCAGGAGAGCTGAAACTTCCCGCAGGTGTGGTGGCAAGTGGTCTGGTGTTGGAGGAGGAGGAAGGCTTCAAGGGGGAGGAGGGATCATTGGGGCTGGAGAACAGGAGGCCGGTTGGGCAATCGGAGATGAAGTGCAGGGCCGTCCAGAGGGAAAGCATCAAGAGCCAGGCCCAGGGCAGGAAACAGGGCAGTTAAGGGCAAGTGGGGGAGGGAGGGGAAAGGGGAGAAAGGGGAGGGGGGGAGGGGGGGGGGAGGGGGGGGGGGGGGGGGGGGAGGAGGGGGGGGGGAGGAGGGGAGGAGGTTCCCAGGAACCTGTCCTCACCAGAACCAGTGTTAAAGAAAGAAACTTCCATGACGCTCGTAAAGCTCAGTGAGACTGAATAATCTCAGCGGGGCTCTGGAGACCGGCGCAGGGACCGCTGTGACGGGGTTGTGCAGGGAGAGACTGGGGGCAACTCCAAATACAGCAGAGGCAGTGGGGATTTACAGCCAAGGAGCAGGTGTGGTCAATGGATGGAAAAACACTAAGAGGAGACCTCAGGGGTAGGGGGATTCTGGCTAAACAAACCTACCAGGATCTCCCCGAAGGCAGGGCAGGTGCTCAGTCCTCCCCTGGGGGTGGGAGGGGATGGAACCCCATCGGATACTGAGTTGGGGGAGGTTCTTATTAAAACCGGATTTTACAAGGAAGTGCCCAGATGGGCCCAGGAGAAGGTTTGGGAGCCTGACTAAAGTTTGGCCAAGCAAAGAATCTTTGTCACCAAACAACACGGCACAGATGAAGCAGCAGAGTCCACTGAGGGCAGGGGCGGTGGTCCGGAGTGGGACCCCGTCCCCTCTGGAGGCACCATCACCCCAGCCACAACCTCACCTGGAGACCGGGCAGGTCTAAGGGCCCTGCGTGAGTCCAGGTGTGGGCAGGAAAGGCTGCCCTCTTTTCTGACCCCCAGGGACCCCTGCCTCCCAAGGCTGCCCCCTAAAGGCAGCGCCCATGCCCAGGTGCCCGCACCTGCGTGTCAGGTGGCTTCACAGTTTGTCACGCCATGTCCTGCCAGCATCTTTCCCCAGGTTCTTTCTTTGTTTTTCCTTCCTGCCTTTATTTCCTCGACCACACCCGTTTGAGCTCCTCTGAGGAGAAGGCAGGGTGTGGGCCCTGGATCTGGATTTGCAGTGGGTGACCCTGCCCCCAGGGGTCTCGCAGGAGGAGAGTGGGCCGAAGGATAAAAGGGGCGACTAGTAGGCAAAGGGGGATTGGACGGGCTGCCTCTGGCCCCCGAGTGACTGCTGCCGGTCACCTCCACTCGCAGCCACCGGGCCTCTGGAGGCCTCGGCACCCCCTGCAGGCCCAGCTTCCCGTTGCCACAGGGAGAGGATGTGCTGGCTATGAATGAGGGTGTGCAGCTGGTTGGGGTCATTTCCCTTCCAGTCCACCCAGTGGCCCAACCAGCAGGACTGTCCCCCGCCCCCTCTTGCCTGGCACGTCCTAGGGACCATGCCTGGCCAGGTGCAGCCTCCGCCTTGCTGCTGGTGCACCCAGAGCCTCCCTTTATTGGGTGCCACTCCAGCCCTCCCTGCTGTCCAGCCTCTGCCCGGGCATGGGCCCGGCTTGGAGGTGGGCACAGAAGGGGTGGAACTGGAGATGCCTGGGGGGAGGATCTGGGCTTACGTCGTGTGTTTATTCATTTGTCATTTCATGCCGTAATGGAGTTGAATGTGAATCTGTGAAAAATTCGAAACCCCCAAATCGCATGGTGCTGTTGGATGTGGGTGTGATGAAACGACCCGGTGGCATTTGTGACAGGTTAATAAGGTCACTCAAAAACTTATATGAAAATGCAAAGCAGTTAAAACGGCCAAAACAGTTTTTCAAAACTCATGAAACTATACTTAATATTCATAAATTTTACTTTTTACAAATAATACCTCAAAAAGCTGATTTAAAAGAAACTTTCTGCAAATGAAAGTTCTAGATTCAGATGCTCTCACTGGTTAATTCTTCCAAACATTCAAAGAAAAGACAATATCAATCTTCCAAGCTTCTTTCAGAGGAAAGAAATGAACACTTCCTAATTAATTTTAAGAAGTTAGCATAGTCTTGAGTTCTTAACAAAAATGCATAAGGTATTACAAAAAATGGACATTCCAGAGCAATATCCCGTGAAAATTAATGAAACATGTCCTAAACGTAATATTGGAAACTCACCAATGGCCCACAAAAAGGAAAACATACTATATAATCCAATATATACAGAAAATTATTTGTTAACTTCAACGCAATTTGTGATTACAACTCTCTCAGCAAACTAAGAATAGAGGGGATCTTTCTAATCTGATAAAGGTCATTATAAAACCAGCTCTAACTTGCATCATCTTTATGGTGAACTCTTGAACACTTCCCCCCTTGTTATCACCCCTTCTACTCACTCTGTCCTGGATAGAGAAACAAGGGGATCATCATTTTAGATGAGAGATCAGGGACTTCCTGGTGGTCCAGTGGCTAAGAATCCGCCTTCCAATGCAGGGTGCGTGGATTCGATTTCTGGTCGGGGAACTAAGATCCCACATGCCGCAGGGCAACTAAGCCCGCGTGTGCAACTACAGAGCACGCAAGCCACAACTAAAGAGAAGCCTGTGTGCCCCAATGAAAAGATCCTGCATGCCGCAGCAAAGATCCCACGCAACTAAGACCCGACGCGGCCAAAAATAGAAATAAATAAAGATTTTTTTAAAAGATGAGAAATCAACTTCTTATCATTTGGACATCATGGGATTTTGAGTTTCGAACATAATGTACAGAGCAAATATTGGAATTAATCCATGAATTTAGAAGGGTCATTGGCTATAAGATAAGAACCAATTGTATTTCTATAAATTTGCAATAATAAATTTGGAATCTTAAGTTTTAAAAACCCCACTGAATTCTGGCCCTAGGATCATTTCAGCTGCCTACATCCAACTCTATTTACTCTTTCTAGCAAGAAAAGGATTCAGATCAACAGAGCAAGGGAACAAGACGCCACGCTCCTCGTGACTTCAGCACGCATAGGAGATGGAGGGACCACAGATGTCATTTACTTTCATGTAGAAAAACGAACACAAACTTCTGGCAGAGCCGTCTTTGGACCTGGGGCACCTGCTGTGCAGCGTGGGTATCGCTGGAGAGAGCGGATGGAAACGGGAGAAAGGAACCAAGGGTCTGAGAGTGATGGGCTGGACAAAAGCCATCCTCAGAAAGAGAAGGTCCAGCTCCCCTCGAGGGGATGCTGGGAGCCAGGCTGAGAGCTGCTGGCCAGCGGCCTGGCTTGAGAAGATGCAGGGATGCAGGAGCAGTGGGAGATGCATCCGTTCTTGGGGAGCAGACCAGTAGGAGGGGCGAAACCCCTGCAGGCTTGGTGGCCAATGGAAAGAAGGAAAGAAGAAGGGGAAATTAAGTGCGGCAGCAACCAGGGAGACTCCTGATGTCGACAGGCACCCACCGCTCCCACCACCAGACAACGGACGCAAGAACAGCTGCACTTCATCGCGCAGCCGGAAGAGGGCGGCCTCGCGCCAAGAGGCCGCGTCCTACTGCGCGCTCATCTGTGGGAAGACACTGCACGGAGAAGAATTAAAACGAGAATAAAACTTTTCTCTTGAAAAATGTCCCAGAAAACGAACCAGGAAGCAGAATAAATCTCTCATGCCTGAGTCAAAACATTTGAAAATATGAAGGAACACCTTGCATCAGAAGTTCAGAACCTCAAAACAACAGTAGGCAATAAAAAGAAGACATGAGATGAAAAACGATGAAAGTGAGGAAACAAATGGAGGAAAACGTAAAGACCAGCTTAGAAATAAAGTCTCACAAAGTTCCAAGGGAGCAGGCATTTGAGATTATTAAGTCGGAAGCTGTAGCAGAGGCACTGAAGCAGGGAGGCAGGCAAACAAGAGGACAAAGCGACCTAAACCCGAACTAAAAGGGCTCACCTGTTCCTGGAAAAACGACCTAGAATGGTGAGCGCTAAGACTACACTAGTAGAAAATGCAAACGACACAGGGTTTCCCTGCTGGCACAGGGGTTGAGAATCTGCCTGCCAATGCAGGGGACACGGGTTCGAGCCCTGGTCCGGGAAGATCCCACATGCCGCGGAGCAACTAAGCCCGCGCACCACAACTACTGAGCCTGTGCTCTAGAGCCCGCGTGCCACAACTACGGAAGCCCGCGCACCTAGAGCCCATGCTCTGCAACAAGAGAAGCCACCGTAATGAGAAGCCCGTGCACCGCAACGAAGAGTAGCCCCCGCTCGCTGCAACTAGAGGAAGCCCCCGCACAGCAACGAAGACCCAACTCAGCCAAAAATAAATAAATAAATAAACAAAATGTAACTTTAAAAAAAAAAAAATTTTTATTTATTTATTTTTGGCTGTGTTGCGTCTTCATCGCTGCTCACGGGCTTTCTCTAATTGTGGCGAGCGAGCGGGGGCTACTCTTTGTTGCAGTGCGTGGGCTTCTCATTGTGGTGGCTTTTCTTGTTGTGGAGCACGGGCTCCAGGCACATGGGCTTCAGTAGTTGCAGCACGCAGTCTCAGTAGTTGTGGCTCGCGGGCCCAGTAGCTCTGGCTTGCGGGCTCTAGAGCATAGGCTCAGTAGTTGCGGCACACGGGCTTGGTTGCTCCGCAGCATGTGGGATCTTCCCGGACCAGGGCTCGAACCCGTGTCCCCTGCATTGGCAGGCGGATTCTCAACCACTGTGCCACCAGGGAAGCCCTTTACCATGTATTTTTTTAAAAAAAAGTTATCATCTTACATTAGAAAAAAAATACCCATTAAAAGAAAAGCATTCCCATCACTATTTGAAATTCAGTCAGAAGTATTCACTGATACAGTTAGAAAACAATAAACAATTACAGGCTTTAGAATGGAAAAAGAAGTAAAACCGTATGTATCATTTGTAGATGATACGGCAGTATACCTGGAAATCCTAGAGAATAAAGAATAAAAGTAACATATTTGGAAAACAATCAGTAACGAGTCAGGATGCAAAGTAAGCATATAAAATTCAGTAGCCATCA
This sequence comes from Aethalodelphis obliquidens, assembly GCF_003676395.1. Lineage (NCBI taxonomy): Eukaryota > Metazoa > Chordata > Mammalia > Artiodactyla > Delphinidae > Aethalodelphis > Aethalodelphis obliquidens. The sequence continues at coordinate 16,472,355 of NW_020837985.1, read as the reverse complement.
GAGGGCGTCCGGGATTTGCGAGGTTGAAGCAGACTGGCGGTCACATGCTCCCACTGGACCAAGAAGAAAAAAACAGGCAGGTTGCAGGTGCCGTAAGTAAACGTGTTGGGGAGCTGAGAGGGACAAGGACCAAGTGGACTGGCTTCCTGAGGTGGGGAAGTCCCCCGAGCTGAGCCGACGCTGCCAGCCTGACCTGTCTTTTCTTCCTGGGGATTTGCCAACCACCAGCGGGACTGTATCCACAACCCAGGGAGGAGGGGCGAGCACGCTCAGCTCCGGGAAAGCGAAACCTACGAAAAACCAGAATGCGCGCTGAGTCCCAGATGCAGGCGGCGGTACCCAGGGCGGGGCGTGTATAAGGAAGAGTGACGTCCGCGGCAGTCCCACGGCCCTGAGGAGCCAAGTGCCCACCCGAGGAGAGAGGCCTGCTCCAAACACACATTTGACCTTGCTCTGAAGAGACTTGCCAGAGTCTAAAGCGGCCGCAGGAGTTGGGAGTGGGAGGCTTCAAAGCAGGGTGCAAAGACATGGAGGGCATCTGCCGCGCTTTCCAGGGCCAGGAGACACGCCTGCCCGAGTCTCCACCGGAAGCCTGGGAGGAGAGGGACAGGAGGGTGTATGAGTTTCCCAAAGCTGCGGTCCAGCCCAACCCAGCTCAACTTGTGATGGAGTTGACCTGGTGAATACCTCATGCACTTTGATCTGGTAAAAGAGGAACCGAGGGACCCGCTACTAGAGGTACGCGTGGCCTCTGGCTCTTATTTATACAAGGCCCCAAGGTGACTGATAGCAACAGGGGAGAAAAGCCGTACACACGGACCAGCGGACGATCCAGATAATGGAGTTAACAGAAAAGGACTTTAAAATAACGGTGACAAGTATGTTCAATAATAGACTTTAAAACTGAGAGTTTTGACAGAGAATAGGACTTTATGAAACAAATCAAATAAATATTCTCTGTATGGGCGAGGATTCGCCAGAGAAGCAGAACCAATAGAATGTGTATAGAAACAAAAAGAGATTTGTTTTAAGGAAGTGGCTGCAGGGCCAAAATCTTCAGGATGGGCTGTGGGGGGTGGGGCGGGGGGCGGAGAAGTCTTCCTGTACCCTTCTGGCTGGTCTAAGGGTGACACTGACATGAGACAGATTAACAGGAGAGAATCTCGCAGAAGTTTAACAACATGTCTACATGGGAGAGACCCAGGAAAACTGAGTAACTCACCAAAGGGGCCACAGCCCTCACCTTAAATGCCATCCTCAGCTAAAGACAAAACAGGTTGTTGAAGGTGGGGAGAGTCAGTTGCGGCAGGTGAGCAGGATTGTGACGCGGATTTAAGGCATCGCCTTCACCAGTGATAAGAGTTTCTAGAGATTTGGTCATCCCAAATGGAGATCTCCCTTATAAATGTAAATGCTTCGTACAGAAGGTCAACTCCTACTTGGTTGTCAGAACCCTTCCCATGTCTGCTCTTTCTCAGAAAATAACCAGCTGAAAACAATGCATGTGACAGAGAGACGTATCTTAGGGTGGCAAATTCTGTTTCCTTAGAGCCAGAAGGCCGGAGAGCTGGTGCTGCAGTTAAAGTCCAGAGACTGTTTGCTGCAGAATTCCCTCTTGCTTGGAGGAGCTCAGTCTTTTGTTCTATTCAGGCCTTCGGCTGATGAGGTGAGACCCACCCAGGTTATGGAGAGCAGTCGGCCTCACTCAAATGTCACCAATTTAAATGGCAAGCTCATGCAAAAGCATCCTCACAGAAACATCCAGAATGGTGTCTGACCACATATCGGAGTCCTGTGGCCCAGCCGAGTTAACACATACAACTAACCGTCGCATCCTGGAATTAAAAGACAAAACACCTGAAATTAAGAACTCGTTTGGATGAACGAGGAGCAGAAGACGATATGAACGTAGGTAGAGACAGGACAATATAAAATAGCCCAAGGGAAGCTTAGAGAGAATAAAAACAGTAGAAAAAAAATTATTCGGAGCATAAGGGCCTGTGAGACTCAGTCAAATGGTCTAACTTTACATGAGATTGGAGTACCACAGGGAAGAAAGAGGGAATAAATAAATACTTGAAGAGATAACATTGTTCAAAATCCATGAAAGATGATTCGCAGATCCATGGATCACAGAAAACTCTAAGCAGGATAAATGCAAAGCATGTCGTCCCAGCTAGCGACACTGCAATCCAAATGCTGAAAACCAGAAAACAATACCCTTAGCAGCCAGGGGAAAGAGACACAGTGTCTACAAAGCAACAACAATTAAGAGCTAAAGCTGACTTTTCACAAAAAAGCCAGAAGAAAATGAAACTGTATCTTGAAAGCGATGAATGACAAAGTCTGGCAACCCGGAATTCTATGCCAACCAAAAATATTATTCAGAGACACAGAAAACATAAGAGTTTAGTTTACACACAAGTTGCAATAATTCATTGCCAGCAGACTCAAACCACAGGAAATAAAACAGGAAACTCTTCAAGGTAAAGCGAAATGATTACAAATGGGAACATGGAACTCTAGGAAGAAGGGCAGAGAAGCAGGAGTGATAAGTCCGTGTAACTGAGCAGGACCCTCTGGGGTCTTCCTGGGACAGACCCTCCCCCCATATCCTCTGCTGTAGCTCGTCTCTGAAGTACCCAGATAACAGTGTCTGATGCACATTTCCTGAGCTGTTTTATGGATGCTAAAACCACCACCAAATGGAAGAAATAACCTACTTGATGATCGTGAGCCCCAGACCTACAGGCACCTCGGGATTGATCATGTTAACTACCCTCTTACCTCATCGTCAGCCAATCAGAGAATTGTGCCCGAGCTGATCACAGACCCTGAGGCATACCTGGAGGCGCAATGTGAGGTCTTGGGGACAGTGTGCTAGCACTGGCCTGGGGTTCTGTTTTTATGGGGTCGAGGGTGGGGACCTAGGGTTTGGTGGGCTCACTCTTTATTAGTGACTTTAAAACAGAAGAGTGGGGATTTAAAGCATGGGTAGAGGAGAAACTAGAGCCCAGGATGGTGAGTTATAGAAACCAACTAAGAGCTCTAAAACAAAGGAGCCTGGGGGTGGGCGTGTCTGGCTCCTACCTAGTCCTGTGGCTGGCAATGTGTTTAATCTAGAGAGTCATTTGGGAGTGGATGCCTGGCAAGCAAAGCTGAGGTCAGGCCCTTGCATTAGAAAAAGAGAAACCGGGACTTCCCTGGTGGTGCAGTCGTTAAGAATCCGCCTGCCGATGCAGGGTACACGGGTTCGAGCCCTGGGCGGGGAAGATCCCACATGCCACAGAGCAACTAAGCCCGCGCACCACGACTACTGAGCCTGTGCTCTGGAGCCCACGAGCCACAACTACTGAGCCCATGTGCCACAACTACTGAAGCCCGCGTGCCTAGAGCCCGTGCTCCGCCACAAGAGAAGCCACGGCGATGAGAAGCCCGCGCACCTCAACGAAGAGTAGCCCCTGCTCGCCGCAACTAGAGAAAGCCCACGCGCAGCAATGAAGACCCAACGCGGCCAAAAATAAATAAATAAAATAAATTTATTAAAAAAAAAGAAACCAAGTGTCAGGGCTGCACTACATTAACCCAACTATGTTAGTTCTATGTTAAGTAAATGTTAAGTAAATGGACTTAACATTCCAAAGTAAAAGCAAAATTTTTTAGACTGGATACAAAATAACACTAAACTGGTTACAACTCTGACTTTAAAAATCAGGACACAGAATAGCTGAAAAGAAAAAGGGTGGGAAAAACATCCTGCCGACAGTAATCCAAAGAAATCTCGTTCACCCTATTGATGCCATATAAAGGGTACTTTAAGGCAAGAAATATTACTAAAAGATATTTCATAGTGATAAAAAGTCAACATAACACAAAGATATGTCAATCCTACCTCTATACAACTAGTAACAGCTTCAAAATGTTTAAGCAAGATACGGCAGAAGTGAAAGTTGAGGCAAATTGACAGTGACACAAATATTTTACCATAAATCCTTTAAGTAACTGATAGTGTTGCAGGAAGGGGACCCCTCCCAGGGCCCGAGAGCGTGCTCTTGTCTAATGCTCAGAAATGGACTGTCCGAGGAGACACACGTGCTGACAGAGCAAGAGACTTTATTGGGAAGGGGCGCCCAGGCGGAGAGGAGGAGGGTAAGGGACCCCAGGAGGACTGCTCTGCCGCGTGGCTCGCAGTCTCGGGTTTTATGGTGATGGGGTTACTTTCTGGGTTGTCTCTGGCCAATTATCCTACTTGTGCCCACATTTGGTCTGACTCAGGGCCCTTCCCGGTGGGGCATGCATCTCTGAGTTAAGATGGATTCCAGTCGGAGGGTTTCTGGGAGGTTGGCAGGACGTTTTACGGGCTGGCGTCTCCTCCCTCCTTTCGGCCCCTCCCAAATTCTCCTGGTGAGTTTTCTGCGCAGCGTCCTGTTCCTTATTGGGGCCTCCTTTTGTGTGACAGCTCGTGCAAGTAGTTATCATCATACCTGGCCAAGGCGGGCAGTTTCGGTCAATGGTTCCCTAACAATAGAACAAGCAAACAAGAATGTCACTTAGCATACGTGAATCTGCACAAGATTGCAAAAAATTAACATAATGGACATATATGGAACATCATACCAAACAAGTGAATCCGTATTTAAGTGCATGTAGAACACTTACCAATATGTCATATGCTCAATCGTGCAGTTGATCTAGGAAAACAAAATATATGACAGTTGGAGAGGAAGAAATCCAAACAAGAATGGCTAGTATTACAAGTACTGAAAATACCAAGAGCTGTGCAGGATGTGGACAGCTGGAGAGCTTACACTTTACCGGCCTCAGTATAAACTGGCACAGTCTGCTAAGCCTCCTGCTGCCATGTCAGCAGCCAAAGGATGTCGCAGCCATCGACCACCACCGGCCCCCCACCCCCGGAAGGTGAGCCCTGAAGGAACGCAGGATGGAGACGAGGCGGATGCCCTCTGCCAAGCCCTCAGCTGCCACAGCTGCCGCACTTGTGCAACCCGAGGGGACTCATGATGGAAAAGAACGGGATACTGGCCGGAGAAGCTGAGATGCCTGTCAAAGGAATGATTTCAGTGAGCCCAGGCTCTTATATCTTCCCATTCACAGAAAAGCGCTACGTTCCTCAACTTGAGATGTCTGGTTTTCTTTAATTGACAGTAATCTTTTGGGAATTCCCTGGTGGCCCAGTGGTTAGGAGTCTGGCTTCCACTGTAGGGGGCATGGGTTTGATCCCTGGTCAGGGAATTAAGATCCTGCATGCTGTGCGGTGTGGCCAAAAATAAATAAATAAATAAAATCGGCCCTTAGAACAAAACAAACAAACCCAAAACTCCCATAGTCTTTTGATGCTCCGACTACCTGGTCTTTGTTGCAAAACTTCTGTGTATCCTCACTGCTCCCTGACCTCTTCGGAGCAGAAACTCAGAGCTCTTCTGAGAGGCTGCCTCCCAGGCTTGAAGTTCTCAGAAAGGCCGCCAAATAAAACATGATTCTCAACTTTTAGGTGGTGCTTTTTTTTTTTTTCAGTCGACATTAAACATACACATACCCTGTGACCCAGCATTTCCACTCCCAGGTACATTCTCAAGAGAAAAAAAATCACCAAGATAAATGCCCACAAATGTTTAGAGCTGTATCATTCATGAGCATCAAACCTGTCAACAACCTTAACGCCCATTAAGGGCAGAATAAATACGTAAATGCTGGCATGGGCACACAATAGAATACTACATGGAAATGAAAAAGAATCCTCTACTGCTACACTCAGCAACATAGGAATCTCACAAACAGAGTGATGAGTTTAAAAAGCAGCAGAGTTCATTTCCTGGCAGCTCCACACCAGCAGAGAGCCTGTGCTGCTGGGGGGACTTCAGAGGACCCTTGAGGCCACCAAAGACAGCTCCCTTCTGAGTCACGGAAAGTCAATTGATCAGGAACTGTAACTGTATCTGTACAGTCCCTTCCCTTTTGCACTTTCTATGGTGAATACACGTTACAGGTCTCACTCACACTCACAGAAAGATTTCAGAGAGGAGACACAGAGGTCAAGAAAGTAAAGTGAGGATTTACGAAGCGACAGCGCACTCTCATTGCGGGACCCGGCAGACTCACGTGAGTAGCTGTGCCGAGTTTCTTTGGCAAGTTGGTCATGTGGGGTGTAGAAGTGAAGGGGCGGAATATTCATTGGGGAGGGAGGGGTTTGGGGTCGTATTCCCTGATTTTCTTCCCAGCTCCACCTTCCCAAGAGGCGGAGGCATTTTTCCTTTATTTAGCCTTGATCGTTGTGTCATGGCTTCCGTGCCCGATGGGTATTTCCTATCTGTGAGGCTAATTTTATTGTAATCAGAGTATAATGAGCAAAAGGTTACTTTTGGACTCTGGAGATTCCAGCCTCTTCTCATCTTTCTTTGTCTGTCTCCAGGGCACTTGTCACCCCAAAATGTGTGGTTTCCTGTCAGTCCAGAGGTTCCTTTCTCTGTCTGTCCAAGGGCCACCGTTGTCTACAAGCTGTACGGTTTCCTGCCATCTGGCCCGTGCCCCGCCTCCTCTGCGCGTATCTAGCCACCTGCCTGCTGTAACACCATGGCCCACTACTCGCTTTGTACATGTAGATCTGGACTGTGTAAACTGTCAATAATACACCATCTGGCGTATAACCCTTTGTCTCAGAAACATGTAACCTTGCTTTGACCTTTAGCAGGTGGAAGAGTCCTCAGGGTTTTCTGAAAGGCTGTCTCCCGGTTTATAATCCTCAGGTTGGCGCCACTGAAATTCTCTTTCCTTAGAATGACTATTGATTAAGTTTCCGTGGACAGGAGGATCCTCATGGGTGGAGGCACGGCTGGGGGCTTGCCCTCCTGTGGCCCGGGTCATCCCTGTCCTTCCCTGGCCTGTCTACCCTCCTGGGGACCACAGCGTCCCTCCCACAGGGACCACAGCTCTCACCAGGCCCCGGGGGGAGGAGGGCTGGGGCCTGAGGACAAGTAGACCACTGAGGAAACCGAGTCACAAATCTGAGACACCACTGGAGGGAGAGCGAGGCCACCTTCCCAGGGGAGCTTGGGCGCCAGCAAGTGAGGGGAGCTGGGAGGTCTGCTCCCCAGCAGGGGGCTCGGCAAGGAGAGCCTCAGGGTGCCCGACGCTGTGGTCCTGTCAGGACTGGCCTGGAGCCGGGAGCTCCTCCATCCCCTTCTCTGACAGGCGCTCTTGGTGATCCTGGGGGAAGGGACGCAAATTACAAGGACCTGCAGGAAAGGCGGGGGTCACTGGGAGCCCGGGGTTGCGGGGTCTGACCCACACCGGCTCCAGACCCCAGGCTATGAGGGTGTCAGGCCCAGTGCAGCAGAAGCTGTGGGGAACTGGAACGGAGTGGCGGGTGAACCGGTGTCTGTGACACCCTCAGGATGGCAAGACTCTGCTCACTCCTCTGGGCAGAACTGGCCAAGAGCTGCCTCCCTGCCCCCAGCCCCACCCCAGGCATTAATGTGAGGAGGGAGCCAGACGCCCCTGGGTTCAGTAGGGTGAGAGCCACTGGAACCCACCCTCTGAGCCCCTCTCCTGCCCACCCCCAGCCCAGGCCTGGGGTGCTATCAGTGTCCCAAGTCCTGACCCTGGGGGGGGGGGGGGGGGGGGGAGGGGGGGGGAGGGCAGGAGGGGGGGGGGGGGTGGGGGGGGGGGCAAAGGGCGTGGTCCGGGGGGAGGGACGGGGGCTGGGGACCCTCAGCCTGGCGTCCCCTCTAGCCCTCAGGAGGAGGCCAGCTATTAGAGGAGGTGGACTTTCCTTCAATATTACAATGAAGCCCGGCGGGCTGTTCCAGGACAGTCTTCCTCGGCAAAAGCGGGATGGACGGACTGACAAGGCTGGGAAGCTTAGCGTGACCTGTAGGAAGACGACCTCCGCACGGGGTGGGGCTGGGGGCGTGGTGGGGAGGCTCCGCCCAGCCTGGGCCCACCCCGTCGGGCCCGCGGGGAGCCTCGCCCTGCTCTGCCCCGGAGGCTAAACGGAAGGGCTGAGGGCTGAGGGCTGAGGGCAGACGCCCCCTCGAGCGGCCTCGGCGCTCCCGTCGGCGTGTGCCGCTCGCGGCCGCCAGGGGACGGCGCCTCGCCGGCTAACTCAGAGTCTCGGGCACCTAGAGCACCCCTCCTCCTGCACTTTCCACTCCGACCTTAAATGCTTGCCTTCCCAGGACTTCATCGTGTCACTCAGATTTCTCCAGGGAGCCGTCCTCCCAGAATGCACCCTCTGCTGAGGTTATTAACCTTCCATTCAAGGGGCCCCAGAAAGCACCCATGGGTGGGGCTCAGAGAGGGGAGGTCCAGCTGTACTGTGGCTCCGTCACCAGCCCTGGGGATGGTCTGGTGCCCGCACCTCCCACCCCACCGCCAACGGCACCGGACCGAGGGGAGCCCGGCAGGGGACCAGAGGAACTCTGAAAGCTCCGGCAGGGCAAACCCAGGCCGGGCCATGAGGTAGCCTTTGCGAGGGGCCCCCGCCAGCAGGTTGGGTCCTGGGTCACAGGAGGGCAGGAGCGGGGCAATGAAGGTGGTGCTAAGGACTGGGGAGGAGGGGGCCCCGGGCCCGGGCCATGGGCACCACAGGAGTGTTGTGGGAGAGGGCACACCCTGGGCAGGACTCCCCTCGTCCCGGAGGCCAGCTGGTCAGGCGGCAGACCGAGCAGCTTGGGAGGGGCAGGCGAGGGGGCAGGGGCCGGACCGGACGGAGCTGAATTTGCCTACAGAGAAACGGCAGGCATCACTCCGGCCCCTGCGCACTGAGACTAGAAAGCCCAGACTCCCGGCCAAAGTGTGCCCGGGCCAGACAGTTCTGCGCCTGGCACCTCCGTGCAGCCCGGGCAGATGCCAGTGGAAGCGAGAGTCCGGGCAGAGCCCGAGGAAAGCTTTCCTTTCCCTCCCCTCTGCCGCTTCGTTCCCCTTCCGGCCCTCTCCTGGGGGTTTCCCCCCTCCCCCCTCCCCTCCCCCTCCCCTCCC